>NC_091474.1:222230813-222553254 GCF_036971445.1 Narcine bancroftii | reverse complement strand
TCAACTGGAATCACTCTGGTGCTGTGAACTCCAGGCTCAGCAGCACAGCACCCAGGCTGCTGAGTTGGGAGTTTGATGGGTGGGGGCGTCAGGAGTTGGGCTGGCGACCGATGGACGGACAGCCAGGGGGATGGGGGTGACTGACAGATGGCTGGGGGTGGGGGGAAGGGACTGACGGATGGCCGGGGTCTGGGGAGGGGGGTGTAGGGCAGGGATGATCAATGGCTGGCTGGCTGGGGGCGGGGGAAGGGATGGTGACAAATGGCTGGGGTTAGGAGTGAGGCGGTCGGGTGTTTTCATTACTGAATAAAGTGCCAGTTTTTGGAGGTTGCTGGTGTTCGGATTCCTGGATTAAAAACCTAGGCAACTGTATTCTCAATCTATTTCATGGTGATCAGCCAGTGCTCTACCCATGCTAGAATCTTTTCTGTAATTCATGGGCTTTCATTTTGTGAAGCAGCCTCATGTGTGGAACTTGTCAAAGGCCCTTTGAAGGTCCAAATAGGCATCATCCACCACATGTCCTTTGTCTCGCCTGTTTTTTGGTTTCCTCATAAAAATTCAGGTCAGGTAAGGAAATTATGCTGACTTTGGCCTATCTTGTCATGCACCTCCAGGTATTCCATAATCTCATCCTTGACAATGACTCTAACAAGTTCTCAACCACCAATGTCAGACTAACAGGTCTATAATTTCCCTTCTGCTGCCTCCCTCCCTTTTTTAAATAGCAGAGTGACCTTTGCAATTTTCCAGTCCTCCGGAACCATGCTGGAATCTATTGATTCTTGGAAAATCGTTACTAATGCCTCCACAATCTCTATAACGACTTCTTCCATCTAGTCCGAGAGACTTAGCTACCCCAAGATCTTTCAGCTTCCCAAGCACCGTCTCCCTGGTGATCGTAACTGCACTCACCTCTCTTCCCTTGAAAGTCCAGTAGGTTGCTAATGTCTTCCTCAGCGAAGACTGAAGCAAAATACTTATTCAATTCCTCTGCCATCTCCTTGTCTCCCATTACAATTTCTCCAGCATCATTTTCTATTCATCCTATACCTACTCTTGCCTCTTTTTTGCTCTTAATATTCTTTAAAATGCTGTTAGTATTTTTTTTATATTATTTTCTAGCTTCCTTACAAAGTAAATCTTTTCCTTCCCAATGACCTTCTTAGTTGCCTTCTGTATGCTCTAGAAAGCTTCCCAGTCGTCTACCTTTCCACTAACGTTTGCTTCCTTGTGTGCCCTTCCTTTTGACTTTACTTTGACTTCTCTTGTCAGCCACAGTGATGTCATTTTTCCATTGAAATGTTTCTTTGTTTTTGAAATATATCTGTCCTGCACTTTCCTTATTTCTGGCCGAAACTCCAGCAACCGCTTCCCTGCTGCTCTCCCTGATGGTGTGCCTTTCCATTGAACTCCTGTCAGTTCCTCTCTCACACTATACCTCTGTAATCCCCTTGTTTCCCTCTCAAATTGGAGGGTGAATTCTATCAAATTATGATCACTGCCACTTAGGGGTTCCCTTACCTTCAGCTCCCTTATCAACTCTGGTTCATTACACAATACCCAATCCAGAATCCAGAATTTCCCTGGTCAGTTCAGCCGCAAGTTGTTCTTAGAAGCCATCATGTCGTTTTTCTACAAATTCACCCACAGTTCCAACCTAGTTATTGCCATCTCCTAGCATGTAAAAATTCCCCAAGACTACCATAACATTGCCCTTCCATTTGCTGTTGTAATTTGTTGTCCATAATGTGGCTACTGTTTGGAGGTCAGTGTATAACTGCCAACAGTGTCGTTTTACCTTTGTCATTTCTTAACTCATGCACAATGATTCTATATCTTCTGATCCTATGTAATTTCTTCCTCTTGATTTAATGTTATTTCCTACCAACAGAGCCATGCCATCCCCTTTGCTTACCTGCCTATCCTTTTGATACACTGTGTATCCTTGGACATTCAGCTTTCAATGACATCCATCCTTTAGCCATGACTCCATGATGGCCACAACGTCAAACCTGCAACCCGTAGCTGTATTACAAGGTCATCCACTTTATTTCTTATGCTGCGTACATTTAAATACAAAACCTTGAGCCCTGTATTTGTTACATATTTTGACTGTGCCCCCATTGCATTCTAACTCATCCCCATCACTGCAATTTTGCGCTATCTTCCTGTCCTTCCACCCATACTCCCTACCAGCTTTCTCTACTTGTACACCAACCACCCTTCCTCTGCCTCTTCACTTTGGTTCTAACCCCTCTGGCCAATCTAGTTTAAACCCTCCCGCCCCATCCCCCTCCCAATAGCAGTAGCAAACATTCCTGCCAGGATATTGATTCACCTCCAGTTTAGGTGCAGCCCATCCCACTTGTACAGGTCACCACTTCCCCAAAAAAAGTTCCAATGATCCAAGAACTTGAAACCCTCCACCAATCTCCTCAGCCACTCATTTGTTTGTGCTACCTTCCTGTTCTGACCTTCTCTTGGCCGTGGCACTGGGAGTAACCCAGAGATTAATACCTTCGAAGTCTTGCTTTTCAAACTCTTTCCTAGCTCCCTAAACTTATTTCACAGGACCTTGACCCCACTCATTCCTCTGACATTGGTACCAGTATGTACCATGACTTCTGGCTGATCACCCTCTTCCTTAGAATATTCTGCAACTGCTCAGAGACATCCTGGACCTGAGTACCTAGGAGGCAACACGGAGTTCCCTTTCAGACTGCAGAATCTCCTATCTGTTCCCATGACTATTTAGTCATCTATGACTTTCACTCTGCCTGATTTTAGCTTTTCCTTCTGAGGCTCAGAGCATGGCACAATTGGTCTGGCTGCGGCTTTGCCCAGATAGTCATTCCCCAGCAGTATCCAAAAGGAGTATACTTAATGGTGAGAACAGGAGTACCCTGGAGTACCCTGCACGGACTGCCTATTCCCCTTCCCTCTCCTAACAGCCACCCAGTTACCTGCCTTTTGCCTCTTAGGTGTGACTGTCTCCTTATCACTTCTGTATATCACCCCCTCAGCCTCGTGAATGATCTGGAGTTCATCCAGCACCAGCTCCATTCTCTAATCCGGTCTGCAAGGAGCTGCAGCTGGATGTAGTCATAATGGACACTTATGCTGACCCAGATTTCCCACCTCTTGCAACTGGAATGTTCCATTGCCTTAGCTGGCATCTCCATGACCTACCAGAGTAGGTAGATCTGACCTATCAAAAGATCTTACCTACTAACCTTACGTGTAGCATGTCCTCCCTCTGCTCGCCGCAGCCTCTCGAGCCAAAGCATCGAACTCTCCTCAACTACACTTGGCCACTCACACACTGGCTACTTCGCTTGACTGTCCCTTCTTTTTATTTGCTACTGGCTCTATCTACAGCACAGACTCCCACCAATTGCTGTTCCGCTTCACTTTTAACCACCCCTGAAATAAGGTTAAGCTCCCTATACTCACCAGTTGCTGAGCCCTGGCTCCTCTTCGCTCTGTTCACTTATAAATCCCTGTAATCTATTTTGGATCTCCCCCATTTTCTTTGGCTCCATGCATGGATGACCATTCTGATCTTCAAGGGGACCAATTTTGTCCTTTGCCATCCTTTTGGTTTTAATATATCCGTAGACACCCTTAGGATTTTCCTTCACCTTGTCTGCCAGAGCAAGTATGTCTTCTTTTAGCCTTGCTGATTTCTTGCATTTTCATCCTCCTAAAATACCTTGTTTGTTCCTCCCTGCCTATACCTGCAATGCATCTCATTCTTCTCAATCAGAGCCTCAGCAATTTGCTTGGAATTCTACCCACGAGCATGCCATTAACCAAGGTATTTATTATCATAGCAATTTGGCTTTTCCACAGATTTTGTAAGTTCTTTAACTTTGTCTGCAGCTACCAGACCTCTAAGCTTCATAATATCCTCTTTTACCATTTTGTGAGCCGGGTCGCCACTCGGTTTGCGGGTCACTGTAACCTCATTACAAAAAAGTACGTAGACGCTTTAGATGTGGGGCAGAGGAGAATTGCTATGATGTTATCTGGGTTGTCCTATGAAGCAAGGTTGAACCCCCTCCACCAATTATTTCCTGGTAACCTGTTCTCTCACAGACTCATCAAGTGGGTAGCACAGTTAGCGTAGCAGTTAGTGCAACGCTGTTACAGCGCCAGTGATCCAGGTTTGAATCTGGTGCTGTCTGTAAGGAGTTTGTACATTGTCCCTGTGTCTGCATTGGTTTCCTCTGGGTATTATAGGTTAATTGGTGCATTAGGGTTGCATGGGCTTGTGGGCTGGAAGGGCCTTTTACTGGGCTGGATCTCTAAACAAAAAAAAATCCTCAGTCCTTTTTGTCATCCACTTGCACTCTGGGGACAATTTACAGTGGCCAATCAGTGTGTCTTCAGAATGCAGGAGAAAACTGGTGACCCCACCTGGGGAAAAGCCATGCAGTTGGAGGGAGAGAGTTTATTAAGACAGCACTGAGCATCAGCATTGAACTTGGGCCACTGGAGCTGTGGGTTAGCCGTGCTTACAGCTGCCCTAAAGTGCAAGTTGTTGCTCTTGACTGTCACACATTTATCAGTGATGTGGTAATAGAGAGATACAGCACAGATAGAGGCCCTTCAGCCCACTGACTGACCACCATGCATTTAAGCACCCATCTGCACTCATCCTACCCTGACCAGGGGTGCAGCCAGGTTCTAACATTAGGGGGAGTGAGCACATAAGAAAAGCACCATGGCACATGCCAGATGGTGAGGAGGGGTGGAATGGCAGCCCGCACTAATCTTTCGGTGGTGTCGGAGCCAGGTGGGGGGGAGCAGTGGTGGACGTGGCAGCAGTAGATGGGGCGGCGTTGGTGTTTGACTGGGGTTGGGGGGGGGGGGGGGGGAGGCGCCATTTCAAAAAATGTGCTCAGGGGAGCAGTTCTCCCTGCACCCTCGTAGCCACGCCACCGACCCTGACCCCTTTTGTTGTCTCTACATTCTCATCAATGCCATCTTCTAACTCGCTTCTGAAAACCAGTGATAATTTACAGTGATAATTACCAGTGATAATTATCCTTGAAACTTGTGCATTTTTGGGATGTGGGAGGAAACTAGAGCTCCCACAGGAAACTCACAGTAGAACGTAGACAGCCCCACCTGTCAGAATGGAACCTGCATCCGTGGAACACGGAGGCAGTCTTCCAAAGTTGTGCTTCTCTGCCACTCCAATCTATAAATGATGCGGCCTTTGACTAAAATGCATGTTGAAAATCTGTCGTCCACCTCTATTTGAAAGGATCACTTAACAAGTTTCCAAGGCTCCCCTGCACTTAACAGTTATTGTGGCCATGAATAGAGTCTTCCAGTACTTGATCTGTATTTCTGGAGATCAGCGCTCAACAAGTATCTGTGCAGGTACTGTTCACAATTTTCTTCCACCACGTTCCATTCTGGCAGCGACCTTAAGACCTATCTGAAGTCGAACACAAAAGTCCGCAGACTCTGTGATTGTAGCAATAACACAGAAAATCTGGAGGAACTCAGCAAGTCTTGCAGTGACCATAGAAGTAAAAATTTTTATTGGATGTTTCAAACCTGAGCTCTTAGAACATTACAGAACAGTACAAGCCCTTCGGCCCTTAATGTTTTACTGACCTATATAATCCTACCAAAAAATAAATCTAAACCCTTCCTACCCCATAACTCTCTATTTTACTTTCATCCATATGCCTGTCTGAAGGCCCTTTTATAAAGCAAAAAATCCGAATGTAAAGGCAGAGATTCTCCGCCTTCATGTCAGAAAACGTACCTTCATAAACGGTCCATGAGTGGCTGCAAGGCGGTGACTCCAGTCCCTCTCCAAGGTAGTGAGAGAGGCTCCACTTCATTGCATAATGGTACAACCGCTGTGAGTGGCTGGCTAGGGACGGGCTGATGATGTCGTGGTAACGCAACCCATCTCACTTTTCTCTCTCCCACTCACTCATCCCACACTCTCAGGGCAGAAAAGGCTGGTGGGGGGCCATCAGGGCAGGCTGGGGTGGCCAAGGTGGGCTGTGACAGCCCTGCTGGCCACTCCAGCCTTTGGCACTACATGGGCCGCTTCGGCCTTCAGGACCTCTTGTTAGCGCCAGCAGCTCAATACGTGGCAGAGCAATGGCTGTCTTCCCTACCTTAATCCCCCTGGAACCATTCTTGGAAATGTAAAGTGGTTCCAGCTGCATGGAAGATTATGGGTAGGGAAGACAGGCATTGCTCTGCTGTATATTTATGAAGGCAACAGTCACCCCGCCTATAGTGGCTCTGGACGATGGACTGAGGTGCCGCTCTGCATTAAAGTAGTACTGGAGCATCCTTTTAGGGCTGTTCAACAAACAATTAAGTTCAAAATATTTATCTGCGTTCGAAGCCAACCTTGAAGATGAGGCCCAGCATAAAAATAAGTTTCAGCCTCCACTACCATCCATGGCAAGCCATTCCATGCACCTGCAACCTTCTTTGTTAAAAAAAACATACCCCTGATGTCTCCCCTATACTTTCCTCCCTCACTTTGTAGAGATGTCCCCTTCTTCAAGTTATGAGCAAAAGCAGACAGGCACCTAATAAAATGGCTGCGGGAGGAGGGAAGAAAGGGCAGGGGGAGCACAGGCCAACAGGCAAAAGGTGATAATTGGACATGCATAGGAGGACAGGAGAGGAAGGGTTAGAATTGAGAGGGTGGTTCTGTTAATGCAAAGCTGGAGGTGGAAGAGAGAGAGGGAGGGAGAAGGAAAATAAGGATAGAGGAACAAAAGAGATGTCGGGGCGAGGGAGGGGTGAGCTAATGGAAACCAGAGGTCGATGTTGATGCCATCTGGTTGGAGGGTGTCCATATGGAACATGAGGAGTTTTTGATCCAATATTTGCGGATTGCCCCAGTCTAGCAGTGGAAGATACCATGGACAGGCATATTGGCATGGGAATGGGGTGGTGGGGAAATGAAATGGGTGGCCACTGATAGTGAGAAGGTGAGAAAAATAAATTGCCCAGATAGGTTTCCAGAGAGGACACAGAGTGGGAGATCACTTTGTTCAGCACCTTGGCTCTGTCTGCCACAATAACGGTAACCAAGAAGAACAGAGTGAGCTGCCTCAATGACTATCACCCAGTAGTACTCACAACAAGGGTGATGAAATGCTTTGAGAGGTTGGACATGACCAGAATTAACTCGTACCTAAGTAAAGATGGGACCCACTGCAATTCGCCTATCGCCACAATCATTCCACAGCAGATGCAATCTCACAGGCTCTCCACTCAGGCCTGGATCATCTACATGGCACCAAAACATACATCAGGCTGCTTTTCATCGATTACAGCTGAGCTTTCTCCTCAGTACTGGTCAGCAAGCTTCAAAACCTCAGCCTCCATACATTCCTCTGCAACTGGATCCTTAATTTCCTCATCAGAAGACCAAAATCAGTGTGGATTAGTGATAAGATCTCCTCCTCACTCCTCAAGGATGCATGTTTAGCCCATTGTTTTACTCTCTCTACACCCATGACTGAGTGGCTAGGTACAATTCAAATTCCTTCTACAAATTTTCTGATGAAACCACGGCCATTGGCAATGAGGAAGTGTACAGGGGCGAGATAGATCAGCTAATTCAGTGGTGTCATCCTTTCATTCAATATTAGCAAAACTGATTGTGGGCTTCAGGGAGGGGTAACAAGGAGAATACAAACTAGTCCTCATTGAGTGGTTAGCAGTAGAAAGGGTAAAGAACTTTGTTGGGTGTCAATGTCTCTGAAAATCTATGTTAGGGCCTTCATGTCAATGCAATCATGAAGAAGGCTCATCAGTGGTCATACTTTGTTTTGAGATTGAGCAGATTTGGTAGATCACCAAAAGCTCTTGCAAATTTCTACAGTTATATTGTGGAGACCATTCTGACTGGTTGCCTCACTGTCTGGTAAGGAGGTGCCAATGCACAGGGCAGGAGAAGATGACAGAGAGTTATGAACTTGGCCAGCACCATTATTTGCATTGGTCTTTACTCCATTCAGGAAATCTACAAAAGGTGGTGCCTCAAGAAAGCAGTCTCAATTATCAAGGACCCTCACCACCCAGGCCATGCCCTATTCATACTGCTACCATCATGAATGAGGTATTCTTTCTTCTTTCTTTGGCTTGGCTTCGAGGACGAAGATTTATGGAGGGGTAATGTCCACGTCAGCTGCAGGCTCGTTTGTGGCTGACAAGTCCGATGCGGGACAGGCAGACACGGTTGTAGCGGTTGCAAGGGAAAATTGGTTGGTTGGGGTTGGGTGTTGGGTTTTTCCTCCTTTGCCTTTTGTCAGTGAGGTGGGCTCTGCGGTCTTCTTCAAAGGAGGTTGCTGCCCGCCGAACTGTGAGGCGCCAAGATGCACGGTTTGAGGCGAGATCAGCCCACTGGCGGTGGTCAATGGGGCAGGCACCAAGAGATTTCTTTAGGAAGTCCTTGTTCCTCTTCTTTGGTGCACCTCTGTCACAGTGGCCAGTGGAGAGCTCGCCATATAACACGATCTTGGGAAGGCAATGGTCCTCCATTCTGTAGACGTGACCTACCCAGTGCAGTTGGATCTTCAGCAGCGTGGATTCGATGTTGTCGGCCTCTGCCATCTCGAGTACTTCGATGTTAGGGATGAAGTCACTCCAATGAATGTTGAGGATGGAGCGGAGACAACGCTGGTGGAAGCTTTCTAGGAGCCGTAGGTGATGCCGGTAGAGGACCCATGATTCGGAGCCGAACAGGAGTGTGGGTATGACAACGGCTCTGTATACGCTAATCTTTGTGAGGTTTTTCAGTTGGTTGTTTTTCCAGACACTTTTGTGTAGTCTTCCAAAGGCGCTATTTGCCTTGGCGAGTCTGTTGTCTACCTCGTTGTCGATCCTTGCATCCGATGAAATGGTGCAGCCGAGATAGGTAAACTGGTTGACCGTTTTTAGTTTTGTGTGCCCGATGGAGATGTGGGGGGGCTGGTAGTCATGGTGGGGAGCTGGCTGATGGAGGACCTCAGTTTTCTTCAGGCTGACTTCCAGGCCAAGCATTTTGGCAGTTTCCGCAAAACAGGACGTCAAGCGCTGAAGAGCTGGTTCTGAATGGGCAACTAAAGCGGCATCGTCTGCAAAGAGTAGTTCACGGACAAGTTGCTCTTGTGTCTTGGTGTGAGCTTGCAGGCGCCTCAGATTGAAGAGACTGCACCTGTAATGTTGTTGCAAATCAACAAATTTTGTGATACATGTTCATGACAATAAGTACTGATTTTGAACACATTTTTGCAATATTGTTGAAATGACTATGCCATTGGTAGAAAATTTTGGAATGCCCCTGCAATCAGGTAAAGGGAAAATCCAGAGATGGCAGTCAGCAATCTCCTGTCTCTCTACAGAGTTCCTCCTTTTGTGTAAAGTGGCCACCCATTTCAACTCCCGCCCCTTTCCCTTGCATTCACGTCTATTCATGGTCTCAAGCACTGACAGACTGAAGCCACATGCAATATGAAGGAACAGCACCTCCTCTTCCATCCGACCAGATTTCTATCGTCGACTTCTCTGGTTTTCATTAATTCCACCTTCTTCTCTATCTTTGTCCCCCTGTCTCCTTTCTGTAATAGATTTGTGTTAACCTTTCATTCAATGTTAAACTATATTTCTTTTATAAAAATGTCTTAGTAAAGTAAATTATGGAGATAAAATATTTTTGTATCTGTATTCTTAGTAAGTTAGTTGTGGGTTGGTACAAGGTCACACACCAGTCCCATCACAGTTATAGGGAACCATTGTTTTCAGAGAAGAGAGCTTATTCTCAGAGTTGACGTGTCTGGGAAGGATAGAATGAATGGATTTGATGTGGGTCTTAATTATTCAAGAATTGCTGAAGGAAGCCATCTGCTTTTAATCAAAATCACTTAAGCATCTTGAACAGAGATGAGGTCAGAGGTTGTTATGGATATGGAAAGGTTTTGAAAAAGGAACAGAATATTGGTAGAAATAAAACTGATGGGCATGTGGTTTCCAAGAATTAGTACTCACCTTGGTGATGATGTAACAATCACATGATTTGGAGAATTCAGACATTTTTAGTTTCAGTTTTGGAAGAGTTCAGTTTGGAGAGTACAGAAGTCAAAACCCCTTGACATAGACGTAGAAACCTTGTGAACGACAGAGTTGAGTTACAGTAACCAGAATTGGTGCTGTTGTTGTGTGTTACTCCTGGGGAAATGGGAACACAGAATCAGTGACTTTTGAAATAAGGAAGACCATTTTGCTGCCTCTTTGTGTATGGCCAATTTGTTTAACCATTATCTGGGTTTGAGAATTCATCGTGGAAGAAAATAACCATATTGTGAGTAAAAAGACTTGAAGATAAAATGTTTAAAAGTGCTGTTTAATTATTTCTGAATTGCAAATTTAACCAAGACTAAAATGATGCTGAATTTTTAAAGATTGACTTTTCAGAGTGAGACTTTAATCACACACACACATTTACATTTGTGCTTAGTGGGGTTAAATTTAGAGTTAACTAAGCTTAGAGATAAGTAAGAAATGCTATGTTGTTAATAGTTTAATTAAAAAACGATTAGTTTGAATTTACCATCGTCTGGTTTATTTTCCATTGTTGTTCCTGTGTTAGTGCTAACAAAGTCCCTTTAGTCTCAAAAATAATTGAAAGGGTTGTTAGTTGATAACACTTCCCTTTTCCCCCTGTCTCCTTTCATGGAGCCAAATTCAATTCTTGCTTTTCCTCTTATTACATCCAATTAACAGATTTTGTCTGTTGGTCTGGACTCCCCCCCCCCCCCCCATTCTTTCCCCCATTCTCTCCCAGCTTTATCAGATGTCTGTCTGCTTTTTGCCTATATCTTGAAGAGGGCTCAGGCCTGAAATGTCAGTAATATATCTTTACCTTCCATGGATGCTACAAGACCGAATGAGTTCCTCCAACATTTAGTGTATGTGTTTTTACTGCATTCACAGTGTCTGTAGACCTGTGTTTCCCTCCTTTTGTGTAACTGCAGAAATCAACCAGATAAGGAGAATTTCATGCATTTATCAGCCATTCTCACTCCAAAACATTCTACTCAAGAATCCTTATGACATTGCAGTTGCTGGTTGCCAAGGATACCTGTTGTACAGTCACCTGATGCAAAGTGTTATCGCCGTAAACCTACATGACAGGTCTCCCTTGATACAGGTGGGCAATTTTCTTTGACAGTGATGAGTGCCACCTCTTCATGCCAATGCAATGCTGTCGGACCTCCCTTCTGTAACAGTGTCACTGAATAACATGCCTCACATCCACTGCTGAGGTGTATGTGGTCCCACAGCGTGTCATTTAATGACAGGTTTAAAGCCAGACAGTTAGGCGAAGCAGAACTAAAGGTGTTACTGATAGTACGGGCCCTTTGTACATGTTGTACCTTGGGAGTTCCATCTTGTGACTACACAGACTAATGCAGTGATAATTTGTGTCTTCTTTCCTCTGAAGTTGCAACTATATAATTATTTTTATAGAATTTGCCTGTTGCTATTTGGATAAACAATGACAAAGGACAGATATTTTACTCAGTAGGTATTTTCACGATTGATTAAATCAATTGAGACAGCGATTATAAGCAGGATGTGTCCTCAAAATTATGGATGGCAACTCAAGAGGGACATGCCTGGGGGTTGAAACTGCTCCCTACATTTCTCTTGGGAGTTGATGTGCAGTGAAAATCATGTCCACTCTGTCTCTAAGTGATTGGATCCCACACTGCGATTCAGGGAGCATCGCCACACCTACAATCAAATCCTCTTTCAGTGAAGGCTAACATACCATCTACTTTCAGCACTGAACTGCCTGGAAGATTAGAGATATCTTCCATCAATGTTTTCTACCCTTCATATTGTTTAGGTCCACCCAGTCTGATTTCTGAGCCCAAATCCTTTCTCTCTGTTGTTCAGTTTTCATTTCCCCACTTCCTTTTTCTTTTAGTCTGGTTCCTAAATATTGAATATCTCTCAATATTTAGCTCCCGGCCTTGTTCATCCTCCAGCCAAGTCTTTGTGTTGACATATATATTTTATGCATTTACATCTGTGTGCACTGTTGATTTATCTATATTATTAGAAGTTCTTCTCACATTTAGGTACAGAATATTTTGATTTATCCTTGAGGCTAGTGTGTGGGGAGCACACAGAAACCCAGCCCCAGCATAATGATCAAAGTGAAGTACACCACAAAGTACACGACTGCTTGCCCAGTCAAACACCTCCCACAGTGTTGATGGGTCTACGGATTCTACATTGAGTCGCTCTGTTACCATAGCAATGAGGCACTGGAATGGACTGGTTCTCATTGACTCCGAGCAAATGTTGAAGGTGATGTCTGTTTCCACCATTTCCTCCCTTTGGACATTTTTGCCATTAAATGGGCCAGAGGCTGTTTGGAATATCCAGCCACATTTTTCTCTTCATAATGGATTTCACAAGTTTTTGAGTTCACAGAACCTGACAGCACAGCGGAGGCCCTTCAGCCCATGATGTTGTGCTCCTTCAAGATAGTGACCGATGCAAACCTACTCCACAGCAATCTATTTTTTCATCCCTCACACCCGTAACTCTCTATTTTTCTTACATCCATGTGCCTAAGAATCTTTTAATTGTTCCTATTGTACAAGCCTCCACCACCACCCCTACATGCATTCCAATCATCCTCTGAGTTACCTCTGACATCTCCCCTAAACTTTCTTCCAACTCGCCATAAACAGAGGTCCTCATATAGTTGCTATTTTCACTGCAATTTTTTGTGCTTCACATCTGTCACTGAACTCTGTCACTGCAATTCCCGTGATCCAGCCCAAACCTGTTGCTAAACCAAGGCTTTGTATTGTGGAAGGACTGTTCAGATCTTACGCCAGGTCAGATTGGAACAAATGTCCCATTTAATTTTGAGCTGTTAAATTAGAAATGTTTGTGTTAGCTTGAAGAAATGCTCAGACCTGAACTTCGGTAAGATACCTTTACCTCCTCTGGACGTAACGAGACCTGCGAAGTTCCTTCAGCAGTTCTGTGTTTTTAATACATTCAGAGCGTCTGCAGACTCTCAAGTTTCACTGTGAATATTTCATAACTGTTTGACTAGGTTTATTTGTAAATGATTTTACTTGATTTCATTAATTTCAGTTTGATTTACAAATGTCCTCAGTTTTAATCGCTCATGTCAAATAGAAAAGGTCTTAAATGTTCCTGAATGTTAAGGACATTGAAAAACTTTTAAGTTCCTTGACTGAGTTAAACAGGAATGTCTGCAGTCGCTGTGATAATAAACAAAATATGCTGGAGAAGCTCAGCATGTCACATAAGAAGCAGTGATTTCTTGGCAGTTCTGTGAAAATCAAAGCCCTGCCCCAGCTTGTCAAAGGCCGGCAGATATATTCCAAGGTGGGGCCACAGGGCAATGTATTATTGTCAGAATACCTCCATGGCCTCAAATACAACCCTGAGATTCTTTTTCCTGTGGGCCAGGCAGAATTTCTAGTAGTGCAAAAACTGCACTCAAGAAAAGTGACATCTACAAAAGAGAGAACTAGAAACAAAGAGAGGAATGTAAACAAGCTGTCTGTGCAAATAGAGAGAAAAAATATCCAGTAATAAATAATGTGCAAAGTAAGACTCCCTGCCTGAGTGCTGTTTAGGAGTCTGGTGGATGAGGGGCAGCAACTGTTCCTCAACCTGGTGGTGCCTTTCCCTTTTTACTGATGGCAGCAGAAGAACAGAGCATGTCCTAGATGGTGTGGATATTTGATGATTGCCGCTGCTCTCCACTGGCAACATTCCATATCGATTTTCTTGATGGTGGAGAGAGTTAAAAAAAAAAGTGTATATCATGGCTAATGTGATTTATGGTGTGAAAAAAAAAAATAAAAAAAAAAAAATGGTGGAGAGAGTTTTGCCTGTGATGTACTGGGCTGTGACCAGTAGCTTTTGCAGGGCTTTCCACTCAGAGGTATTGGTACCCGCATACGAGACCATGATGCAGCCGGTCAGCGCACTTTCCACTGCACATCTGTGAAGGTTTGCCAAGGTTTCCGGTGTCATATCTAACTTCTTCAAACTCCTGTGGAAGTGGATGCGTTGAGGCGCTTTCTTCACTGTGACGTTACTACGTTGGGTCCCGGCCGAGTGCGGCTCCCCGGAATTTAAATTTGCTCACTTCTTGTTCCTGATGTAGAGTCTCAACCCAAAAGTGTCTGCTATCCCTTTGCTTCCACAGAAGCTGCTTGACCTGGTGAATTCCTCCAAGAGATTAAACAAGAAGTCTGCAGATGCTGGAGAACTGTAACAATACGCGAAGGTGCTTGGGGGGCTCAGGGGGGGAATGTCGCATCCAAGGGAAGCAATAGGCAGTCGACACTTTGAGCCTGATCCTTCATTTAGAAAATAATAACCTTTTTATCTTTGATTAAAATGGGATGAATTTAGGTTCATCCTTATTCACGCCTGCATATTAGCCTCATACTGAATCATAAAAAGATTGAAACAATATTCAGACCTGGGCAAGTAATACTCATGCCATAAAAGTGTTAGTCAAAAGCCATTTTTGCTGAGAGATGAAGATCTATTTTATCATTGCAGAGCTCTCCCAGCATCAACATCTTTGACCAGAAACCGCCACAAAAAATACCATGGCTTCAAGAGCAAGTGAGAAACTATAAACTCAACTGACACCTCAAAACCTTCCCAAGGTACAAGTCAGGAGTGCGACAGTGTGATGGACTATTTTCCTTGCTTGGATGAGTACACCTCTCAAGGTGCTCAATGCCATCTTACAGAAATCTGGCCACTTCAATCACTCTAGCTGACCACTTCCTCCATCGCCAATCTCTCATGGCTTTAGTGGGCACTGCGGAGACTCATTTCATGTTTGCTACTGTGACAGCACCTCCTACGATGTCAACCTCTACCATCAGGAAGGATAGAGTACGAAGTGAATGGGGCATCTCCTCCTGCAAGACCTTTGCCTGCCTGACCTGGCGCTATGCTGCTGGATCTGCGCCCTTCCCGAAAGCACTAAGGGAGCCCCTCCACTCGGAACGATTGCAGCTCAGCATCACCTTCTCCAGCAATTAAGAATGCTCATTAAATGCTGGCTTTAAGAGTGACACTCAGTATGAAAGTTGCCTCTCTCCTCTACACTATATACTATGTTCAGTGCCATCAGGAAATATGGCT
This sequence comes from Narcine bancroftii, assembly GCF_036971445.1. Taxonomy (NCBI): domain Eukaryota; kingdom Metazoa; phylum Chordata; class Chondrichthyes; order Torpediniformes; family Narcinidae; genus Narcine; species Narcine bancroftii. Next base: position 222,538,041 of record NC_091474.1, on the reverse strand, counting down.
GATCCTTGATCCAACATTATTAAACATGGCGGAAGGCAGATATTCCAGAACCCATTTTTGGGCTTTACCACTGGCCACACCTTGCCTTCTGGAGAGTTTTGCCATTGGTCTCACCCTTCATCCCTTCACAGAGTCACGGAAAGATATAGAACAGAAGCCGACCCCTTGGCCCACCATGTCCACACCAATCTTCACCAGCCTGTTTAAACTAATTCAACATTAATAATGTTTTTTTAAAAATTCTCATCACATGCTTATCGTTTCCCCCCAAGTTCAGCCACTTTGGGTAATTTATTGTGATCAACCAACCTGCATGCCATTGGGATGTGGTAGGAAACCAAGGAAACCCACATAGTCACAGGGAGAACCTGCAAACTCCACATAGATAGCACTTGAAGTCAGGATTGAATTCAGGTCTCTGAAGCTGCAAGGTGAGAGCTCTACCAGCAACACATTGTGCCATCCTTGCTGATAATCTTGCTGTCGAGATTTGGAACTGGGAGTAATCTCAAGACTTCAAAGGACCCCGTTCCTGTTTCACCACCTTCCAACCAGCTGGCATTAATATTGATGTTTAATTTCCTTTCTCCCCCTCCCCAATCTCTCTCTTTCCCTATCTCTCTGTCTCCTTTCCTCCATCTCCCTACCCCTTCTCTTCATTCTCCTATCAGAGAGAGACTCACACCACCAGGTTCAGGAACAGCTGCTACCCCTCCACCATCAGACTCCTCAATGACAAACTCAATCAGAGCCTCATTTAAAGACTCTTACTTGTGCACTTTATTGATTTTCTTTTGTTCTTTCTATATCGCACAGTCAGTTTGTTTACATTTGTTATCTGCTTTTATTTATTTACATGTTTACACTGTGTACAACATTTTTTGCACTACCAATTAGTGGTAATTTTGCTTCACGTGCAGGTGAAAGGAATTTCAGGGTTGTATGCAATGTCATATATATACTCTAATAATAATATCTGATATCTGTCTAAATCTAACCTTCTGAACTGTCCTGCCCACTCCCCTTATTATTTCTCAGCTTCTTTACCTTCCACCCTCTCACTGCATCCATCTCTTAGATGTTAATATTGTTACGAGCCCAAAGGACCCCAAAACCCAGCAGCAATATCTATTCACCACAACAAATGGTTATTTAAACAAAAGTTATTTTTAATTAACTTTAAACATGAAAATAGAATCAAACTTTAACTTATCTCTATTTACTTAACTAACCCAAATTAACCCCCTTCTAATTCTAAGCCCACGTGCATGATGTGTGTGTAAATTTAAGAAAAGTTCTTTGGTTCACAATTCAATCTCACTTCTCCTTCTTCCAAGTTCTCTGGATGCAGGCAATTCTTATTTTGTGCACGGAATTTAACATGATTAAAGTTCACCAGGCTTTGGTGCTCAAAAGGTAAATGTTTACTGCTCAGGAAGGTTCTTGTAGGGTTTGCAGAGAGAGATTTGTTGTTCCAGGATTTCCACAACTGAGGTACCACCATTAGTCACCTCAATGTCTCGCTGATGAAACTTGCCCCATCAGGGTTCTCCAGATGATAACCTCTTTCTTTCAGGCTATATTCCAAGAAAAACATCAGACAGATAGCATTGCCAACCATCCACTACTCTGGAGCTTTCTGATTCCAACCAGCTTTTCCTGGCTTGTTTCAGCCGTGACTGTTCAGTCTTTTTCAGTGTCACACACACCCTGGCTGAGAGGGCTTGTCTTCTCTCCCTCTCTCTTTCTCTCCAACTGAGATTGCTAGAAAGCCCATGTGACTCTCTCACTTGCAAAATCCCCCACCTCCTTCAGCAACCACAGGAGTTCTCCCTCTTGATCAAGCTTGTCTTAGGAGTGACCTATCTGTGAGCACTCTGTAGGTACTTGCAAACAGCCAGAGTGTCTCCTCCAAGACAATGATCTATTCATTTTATGACATCATTTCAATTAGCACCTACTTGTGAAATGTGGTTAGTATTCTCCATAGTTTCTGTCATGTTACTGATTATGAATTCTTCACTCTTTCAAATAAGATCTGTTTTAAAATGTGTGTAAGTATGTAACCTACTCTAATCTTGCCAAATTTTCCCAATATTTATCCATTACAGTATGTGCTCCTCCCCTTTCCCTTGGTCTCTCCTCTCCTCCTCCCCCCTCCCCCCAACTCTTTATCGAGGCATCGACCTGTTTTCCACATTTCCGACCAAGGTCTCAGCCTTTTACATCCTACGGATCCTGCGTGACTTGCTGAGCTTCTCCAGCACTTCTGCATGTTGTATGAGACCCCCCAGCCCCTGCAGATTTTCTTGTTTAGCTCCTGTTGCACATGGCAACTTGGAGTCAACAGCAATCTTGGAGCAAAGCAGCTTCGTAGGGCAGTCTGCTGCTCACAACCACAAGTTTGAACAATGATTTACAAAGCTGATTTTATCTCCGTTGGGGACTCAGAGCTCTTCATAGAATTAAGCAGACTGTGTTTAGAATTCTCATACTCCAGACAGGAACAACCTGTTTAACCTTACATACACTCTGAAATCTTTGTGAAACCAATTAACAGTAGCCAGTTGAAATGTATCTTTATTATGTGATCACAACAGACAGAATTGTGTCACTGCACCCCATGGTTCTGAAAAAAACAAACAAAAGCTGTACAGTAACAGTGACCAGCTACTGCATTTAAATCAAATCAAATGTTCCAGAGCTCTAACCCATTTTAGAATCAGGTGCATATTCAATTAAGAATACATTTAAAATAATAAACGGAAGCATCATTATTTGAAACAGGATAGTTGGCAGTTATGGGCTCCGACAACTTTGAATATTTAAAGTTTAAAACTTCCTTTTATTGTCACATAATAATACTTTTAAAATGTCATATATATTTTTTTATTTTTCACACTATGAACCATACTGACCAAAATACACACAGACATTTTCCTCTTGAATATACACAGTGTCATTTTCTCCCCTTTTTCCCTCCCTCCCTTCCCTCCCTCCCTCACCCCCCTTCTCCACTCATTCACCATTCAACCTATATGATACATTAAACCCATTAAACAACGTCATCACACAATGAAAATAAACAAGAAATTTGTGTCTTCTACTTCTACAGACTGGGTCAGTTCATTTCGTCGTTTTCTCCTGTCATTTTAGGCGGTGGAGGTCCACGGTAGGTCTTCTCTGTTGTGTTCCATGTACGGTTCCCAAATTTGTTCGAATACTGTGATGTTATTTCTTAAATTATATGTTATTTTTTCCAGTGGAATATATTTATTCATTTCTATGTACCATTGCTGTATTCTCAGGCTATCTTCTAATTTCCAGGTTGACATAACACATTTTTTTGCTACAGCTTCTTTCTTTCTTTCTTTGGCTTGGCTTCGAGGACGAAGATTTATGGAGGGGTAATGTCCACGTGCAGGCTCGTTTGTGGCTGACAAGTCTGATGCGGAACAGGCAGACACAGTTGCAGCGGTTGCAAGGGAAAATTGGTTGGTTGGGGTTTGGTATTGGGTTTTTCATTCTTTGTCTTTTGTCAGTGAGGTGGGCTCTGCAGTCTTCTTCAAAGGAGGTTGCTGCCCGCCGAACTTTGAGGTGCCAAGATACACGGTTTGAGGCGATATCAGCCCACTGGCGGTGGTCAATGTGACAGGCACCAAGAGATTAGCAGCAAGAGTGAGTGGTCCACTCAACCCCTCGTGCCCGCTCCAATATTCAATAATTTCATTCAACCTTAACTCCACCTTCCTGTCAAACTGTGGTACCCTTTCACTCCTCTGCTTATCAAGTATCAACGTGCCACGTGAAGGAAGCTTAGAAATATTCACCATTATTTAAAGAAGAGAGTTCCAAAACATCACTAGCTGAGAGACAAAACCTTCGTCATTAAATTTAAATTCTAAAAACATGTCGCCTACTTCCATAATCCTTCATGGGGGAATTAACCCTTCAACTTCTACCTTGTCAAGCTGCTTCAGAGTATTAAATGCAACAATGATATCACCTTGCATCCGTCTAAACTCCAGAGAATAACATTCCAATGTGCTCAATCTTTCCACAATAAGTCAACCTTACATCCAAGGAATCAATCCAGATAACAAAGAAAGTTTATGATTGAACAGGCAAATTAATTTATCTTCCTCTTTCGAGCCTTCAGCGAAGGAGACAGGATCGCAGATTTCCAATAAGTTCCTCAGGGATCGGTGTTGGGTCCCTTGTTGTTTGTCATTTACATTAATGATTTGGATGATGGAGTGATAAATTGGGTGAGTAAATATGCAGACAATACAAAAGTAGGGGGAGTTGTGGATAGTGAGGATGGTTTTTGGGGACTGCAGAAGGATTTGGACAGCTTAGAAGGGTGGGCTGAAAGGTGGCAGAGGGAGTTTAATGTGGATAAGTGTGAAGTGCTTCATTATGGGAAGAATAATCAAAATAGGACATAATCAGTGAAGGGGAGGGCATTGAGGAATGCAGAGGAACAGAGAAATCTTGGAATAACGGTTCATCATTCTTTGAAAGTGGATTCTCAAGTACGTAGGGTGGTGAAAAAGGCTTTTGATATGCTGGCCTTTATAAATCAAAGCATAGAATATAGGAGCTGGGAGGTGACGTTGAGACTGTTCGAGGCATTGGTGAGGCCAAATTTGGAATACTGTATGCAGTTCTGGACCCCAAATTATAGGAAGGATATCAATAAGGTAGAGAGGGTGCAGAGAAGATTTACTAAAATGTTGCCTGGATTGCAGTATCTTGAATATGGAGAAAGATTGAGTAGACTGAGTCTTTATTCATTGGAACATAGAAGGTTGAGATGGGATCTGATAGAGATATATAAAATTATGAGGGAAATAGATAGAGTAGATGTGAATAAACTCTTCCCCTTGAGGGTAGGTGAAATTGGAACGAGGGGTCATAAGTTAAGGGTTGGGGGAAAAGATTAGAAGTAACATAAGAGGAAGCTTCTTCACTCAGAGAGTGGTGGCTGAGTGGAATGACCTTCCGGAAGAGGTGGTTGCAGCAGGGTCAATTTTGTCATTTAAGAGGAGGTTGGATGAGTACATGGACGTGAGGAGGTTGGAGGGTTATGGGCAAGGAGCAGGTAGGTGGAAGTAGTGGAGTTCACTTAAAAAGGTGTGGACTAGAGGGCCGATATGGCCTGTTTCCGTACTGTAATTGTTATATGGTTATATTACACACTAGCAACTGCACAGTTAATGGGAGCCTTCTGTGTGTGAGAGATAATAGAATATAGGAAGTAAAGCTGGCTCTGAATGGGCAACTAAAGTGGCATCGTCTGCAAAGAGTAGTTCACGGACAAATTGCTCTTGTATCTTGGTGTGAACCTGCAGGCGCCTCAGATTGAAGAGACTGCCATCCGTGCGGTACCGGATGTAAACAGCGTCTTCATTGTTGAGGTCTTTCATGGCTTTTTTCAGCATCATGCTGAAGAAGATTGAAAAGAGGGTTGGTGCGAGAACGCAGCCTTGCTTCACGCCATTATTAATGGAGAAGGGTTCAGAGAGCTCATTGCTGCATCTGACCCGACCTTGTTGGTTTTCGTGTAGTTGGATAACCATGTTGAGGAACTTTGGGGGGCATCCAAGGCGCCTAATATTTGCCAAAGCCCTTTCCTACTCACGGTGTCGAAGGCTTTGGTGAGGTCAACAAAGGTTATGTAGAGTCCTTTGTTTTGTTCTCTGCACTTTTCTTGGAGCTGTCTGAGGGCAAAGACCATGTCAGTAGTTCCTCTGTTTGCGCGAAAGCCGCACTGTGATTCTGGGAGAACATTTTCGGCGACACTAGGTATTATTCTATTTAGGAGAATCCTAGCGAAGATTTTGCTTGCAATGGAGAGCAGCGTGATTCCCCTGTAGTTTGAGCAGTCTGATATCTCACCTTTGTTTTTGTACAGGGTGATGATGATGGCATCACGAAGGTCCTGAGGCAGCTTTCCTTGGTCCCAGCAGAGCTTGAAAAACTCATGCAGTTTGGCATGCAGAGTTTTGCCGCCAGCCTTCCAGACCTCTCAAGGGAGATTCCATCCATACCTGCTGCTTTACCACTTTTCAGTTGTTCAATTGCCTTATATGTCTCTTCCCGGGTGAGGACCTCATCCAGCTCTAGCCTTAGGGGCTGTTGAGGGAGCTGGAGCAGGGCGGATTCTTGGACTGAGCGGTTGGCACTGAAAAGAGATTGGAAGTGTTCTGACCATCGGTTGAGGATGGAGATCTTGTCGCTGAGGAAGACTTTGCTGTCTGAGCTGCGCAGCGGGCTTTGGACTTGGGGTGAGGGCCGTACACAGCCTTTAGAGCCTCGTAAAAACCCCTGAAGTCGCAAATGTCCACGCTGAGCTGGGTTCGTTTGGCGAGGCTAGTCCACCACTCATTTTGGATCTCCCGGAGTTTGCGCTGAAGATGGCTGCATGTGCGACGGAAGGCTCGTTTCTTCTCTGGCCAGGACGGCTTTGTAAGGTGAGCCTGGTGGGCAGCTCGCTTCTTTGCTAGCAGCTCCTGGATCCTTAGCTGGATCCTACAGCTAAGGCTATCATAATAAATCTTTTTTGTGCTCCATCCAAATCAAGTCCATGTTCTTTACTTCTTATATTACTTAGAAGGAAGATCTCTGGATTTTTTGGTATGTTGCTTTTTGTGATTTTATTTAATACCTGGTTTAGATCTTCCCAAAACTTTTCCACTTTCTCACATGCCCAAATTGCATGTACTATTGTTCCCGTTTCCTTCTTACAGAGAAAACATCTATCTGATACTGTTGGGTCCCATTCATTTAACATTTGGGGTGTGATGTATAGCCTGTGTAACCAATTATATTGTATCATGAGTAACCTCGTGTTTATTGTATTTCTCATAGTTCCGGAGCATAGCTTTTCCCATGTTTCATTCTTTATCTTTATGTTTAGATCTTGTTCCCATTTTTGTTTAGGTCTACAGCTTGTTTCCTCGTTCTCCTTTTCTTGCAGTTTGATGTACATGTCAGATACAGCAATGAGCTCTCTGAACCCTTCTCCATTAACAATGGCGTGAAGCAAGGCTGTGTTCTCGCACCAACCCTCTTTTATATCTTCTTCAGCATGATGCTGAACCAAGCCATGAAAGACCTCAACAATGAAGACGCTGTTTACATCCGGTACCGCACGGATGGCAGTCTCTTCAATCTGAGGCGCCTGCAAGCTCACACCAAGACACAAGAGAAACTTGTCCATGAACTACTCTTTGCAGACGATGCTGCTTTAGTTGCCCATTCAGAGCCAGCTCTTCAGCGCTTGACATCCTGTTTTGCGGAAACTGCCAAAATGTTTGGCCTGGAAGTCAGCCTGAAGAAAACTGAGGTCCTCCATCAGCCAGCTCCCCACCATGACTACCAGCCCCCCCCCCCACATCTCCATCGGGCACACAAAACTCAAAACGGTCAACCAGTTTACCTATCTCGGCTGCACCATTTCATCAGATGCAAGGATCGACAACGAGATAGACAACAGACTCGCCAAGGCAAATAGTGCCTTTGGAAGACTACACAAAAGAGTCTGGAAAAACAACCAACTGAAAAACCTCACAAAGATAAGTGTATACAGAGCTGTTGGCATACCCACACTCCTGTTTGGCTCCAAATCATGGGTCCTCTACCGGCATCACCTACGGCTCCTAGAACGCTTCCACCAGCGTTGTCTCCGCTCCATCCTCAACATTCATTGGAGCGACTTCATTCCTAACATCGAAGTACTCGAGATGGCAGAGGCCGACAGCATCAAGTCCACGCTGCTGAAGATCCAGCTGCGCTGGGTGGGTCACATCTCCAGAATGGAGGACCATCGCCTTCCCAAGATCGTGTTATATGGCGAGCTCTCCACTGGCCACCATGACAGAGGTGCACCAAAGAAGAGGTACAATGACTGCCTAAAGAAATCTCTTTGTGCCTGCCACATTGACCACCGCCAGTGGGCTGATATCGCCTCAAACCGTCATCTTGGCGCCTCACAGTTCGGCGGGCAGCAACCTCCTTTGAAGAAGACCGCAGAGCCCACCTCACTGACAAAAGACAAAGGAGGGAAAAACCCAACACCCAACCCCAACCAACCAATTTTCCCCTGCAACCGCTGCAACCGTGTCTGCCTGTCCCACATCGGACATGTCAGCCACAATCGAGCCTGCAGCTGACGTGGACATTTACCCCCTCCATAAATCTTTATCTGCTTAAGGCCCACTATCTTTATATTGTTTCTCCTATTATAGTTTTCCATTATATCCATCTTCTGAGCTAACAGCTCCTGTGTTTCTTTAACTTTTTTATCAGATTCTTCCAATTTCCTTTTTAAGTTGTCCACCTCCAATTCTATGGCTGTTTCTCGTTCTTCCATCTTGTCTACTCTTTTCCCTATTTCTGTCATGACCATCTCTAATCTACTCACTTTTTCTTCTGTACCTTTTATTCTTCTTTTTATTTCATTAAATTCTCGTGTCTGCCATTCTTTTACTGCTTCCATATATTCTTCAAAAAATTTCCTTTCTATGTACAGTCCATTCCCTTTATCTTCTATTTCTCTGTGCTGAGCTTGATGATCTCCCTTCTCTTCCCCTGAGTCCACTCCAGGATCTGTGTCCTCTACCTCTGTCTCTTCTCACTTCTTTGTTGGGCTGTTTATCTCAGTTTGCTGGGTATTATTTTTTTTTATTAATTGTGTCTTGATGTTGGTCCTCTTCCTCTGGGCTGGTCATCTGCTGTGTCTCTGATTTCCTTTTTTTCACTCTCCTCCTTCTCGTTCCCGTTATTTTCTGTGTCTTCCTGCTGGGAACCTGCTGTCGGGTCATTCTCAGCTGTTCAAGCTGTAGAGGCTCCACAGCTGGTCCCCCCCTCCTGTTGGTGTTGTCTTTGTCATGCACATCGTGCATGCGCGATTGTGCATCTCTGTTTGGCTCCATGAGCCATCCTTGTAGTCCTGTGCTCGGTAGGTCGCGACCCTTCGGGGTTTCCACTGACCTCAGGGAATGGGCTCATCTCTCCACGGCGGGTCCCTGCTTCTTTGTACAGGTAAGGCCTTCACCTTTCTCTTCTGACGTCTTTCCTTTTTCTTTTCATCCCGTTGTTTTTGGCTTTTCTTTATTTGGTGCCATTTTCTCCACAGCTTTATTTTTAATTTGTTGTGGTTTGTGTGTCTGTGGCTTTGCCTTTTCTTTACTTTTTTCTTTTCTGGAGAGGGCTGGTATTCTCCTACTGGCCACTACTCCATCACGTGTCTCCTCCCCGAAAGTGTCATATATATGATGTACTTCAACTTTTGTCTTCCATGAGAGAAACGAAGGGTCTCCTTACTTTGGTTATTTTATCAATAATCAAATCAAATTTCAGCTTTTGCTCACTTAGCTCAAAGCAGCATTTAATGAGAGAGAAACGATTGCTTCATCTTTGTCTTTCTTCACCTTTAGTTGGGGTGTTTTCTGCTCTGAGCTTTGATTTTACTGCAGCTTTTCCATCATTTTATGATATCCTTTTAAGCCTGCATTGTCATCTCAGGGACAACCTATTTCCTTCCTTCTGATGTTCCATTCATCATTTAGTATATTTTCCCAGGCTTCATTTCCTTCCTGATACAATGTTTTTTTTCCTTTACAAATGATCCCATCGGTTTTGTGAGTTATCTGACCAAATCTCATTTGGCTTCTTGTGGGGAAAGAGTCAGTCAAACACAACATTCCCACTTTATCCCCAACCCTGACAGGAACCCCCCCCCACCAAGCTGTTCCGTTGCCATCAAGCCTCATCACTCAGCAGAGGATAACCTGTGTCCACTCCAATTCTGAAGAGTGAAAGAGGTCTGGGGTGGGGGAGGGGGTGGGAGGTGAATCCTTTCAAATGTTGATCGGCTCTTGTACACCAGTTATCACCCAGCATCCTGGAGCAAGGGCTTGCAATATTGTAAGGGGGTCTAAGGTGAGTCTAAGTATGATCAAATGAAGAAGGGCTCAAACCTGAAATGTTGGTGATGTATCTTTATCTTTACTATATAAAGGACACTGTTTGACCTGCTGAGTTTCTCCAGCCCTGTGTTTTTACCATCTAACAGAAAAAGAGAATATAAATATAAAATGATAGATCAATAAAATCTTCACAATTGCAGTTAATGCAAAAAAGTGATGCTGACTGATCTTTCAGGTGATCCTGGAGTGGCTTATGGTCAGGGTAGTAGGGGAAGGTTCAAGAGCCTGTTGGCTGTTGGGGGTGGGGGGGGAAAACACTTCTCAAATCTTGAGGTGCAGGGTTCGGTGATAAAGGTAGCAGTGGGAAGAGGTTGTGACCAAGGTGATGAGAATCCTTCATGATGTTGGCTGCCTTCTTGAGGCAGTGCCTCACATAGATATCTTCAATTCAAAGGAATAAAAACACAAAAATGCTGAAGGAACTTAGAGCAACTCTTGCAGCATCCGGGGAGGTAAAAATATATAACCAATGTTTTGGGCCTGAGCCCATGAAGAAGGACTCAGCTTGAAACATTGGTTCCATATCTTTACCTCCCATGGATGCTGCGAGACCTGCTGTGTTCCTCCACATTTTTTGTTTTTAAATACAATCACAGCAACTGGCTGACTTTCGTGTTCACTTCAGTTCAAGGAAGGTTGGTGCCTGTGATGGGCATGGCTAGGTTTGACGCTTCACTTCAGTTCAAGGAAGGTTGGTGCCTGTGATGGGCATGGCTCGGTTTGGCGCTTCACTTCAGTTCAAGGAAGGTTGGTGCCTGTGATGGGCATGGCTAGGTTTGCCACTTCACTTCAGTTCAAGGAAGGTTGGTGCCTGTGATGGGCATGGCTAGGTTTGCCGCTTTCTGCAGGCTTCTGTGTTCCTGGGGTCTTAGGTTTCCAAACCATGCTGTGATGCATCCAGTCAGTTTACCATCCCCAGTACACTTGTTAAGTTTCGATGGAATATCCGACTTCATCAAACATGTTTTTAAAGTTGTGTACTAAGGTGTAGTGGTGCGATGGCGGCACTACAACTCCCAGGAGACATTGAACAGGCCATGTGATGTCAGCGCGTGTTGAGTGTGTGATTCTGGCTTTTAAAAGGTTGTGCAGGGTGATGAAGAGTAAATCTGTTTGATGCACTCTAGAAACGCTATGTGTGGTCATTTCGTCATGTCCACTGTCATTCCAGTGGCCACAAAGGCATAATTGACGTTCAACAAACTCACTGGTTCTGAAATTCCTGTGTATGGATTGGAATATGCTCAGAAATCCCAAAATAACAGATTCCAAAATAAAGAAATGGTTCCTGACAATTTATATTCTGAGTTCCAACTATTTAGAACTGTAACTGATAATGAGTTTATTGTGTTATGCATTGTACAATCTACTGAAGCACCAACATGTTTACTTGCTGTGGCAAGAAGGGGCTCCCAAAGGGCCTTGGGCACTCAAGGTTTCCTGATCGTGTTGGAGGTTTGGATCTGGAGCTCGTGTTGCCAATGAATGGAACAGGAGTCTGTGTGGCTGCAGAGGCTGCTACAGCACTGGAAGAGAATCCACAGACACTCAGTCACCGAAGGGACTCTCTTTTGCTTTGTCTCATACTGTAAAGGTCACCAGGCAACACTAATGGCGACTGTTTGCTTTATGGCAGGCAGAAGGCAATCTTGTGTAATATTACTTGTTCTGCACTATTACATGACAATAAAAGAATCTTGAATCTGAACAGGCACTAATTAGGAAGTCAAGGATCCAGTTACAAAGGGATGGACAGAGTCCCAGATCTTTTAGCTTGGTCATGAGTTTTACAGGCATAATGTTGAATGCTGGGCTGTAAATTAATGAACAACAGGCTGCCACAGGTGTTCCTGTGGTTTTGAAGATGCAACACAGTGTGGACGGCCAGCAAAATGGCATCTGCAGTTGACCTGTTGTGACGATAGGTGGACTGCAGTAGGAGTTAATGCGCTTTGTAACCAACCTCTCAAAGCACACTTCTCGCTAGAAGTAGAAACCTTGTCAAAATCTGTGTTAAGATCTGTTGTTGTTGATTTAAATTGCTGTGTGTTACTAATTTGACAGTCGAATCAAATGCCAGAGGCGGTAAGTGATAAATTGTTCTGTAAATCTGCAACCTCCCTGGATTTCCACCAGCTGAGTGAGCTATGCGGTTTTAGCATCAAGATATTTTATAAGGGGGTGAGCTGATGCAATTTGCAGTGCACTAGCTGACAGAACGGTAGAAACTGGTTTAATTTTGAATGGAAATAGGATACATACTGAGGGGGCAGGGTGGGGGGGGGGGGGGGGGCGGGGGGGGGAAGGTCTTAACAGGACTCTGCAGAAATCGCAGGGGTGCTGGGAGTAACTGAACACTTGCTAGTTCTGGAATCGAACAGAACAGAAACCAGCCTCTCAGCCTATCCTGTCTATACTGACCATCCTCCCTATCTATGCTCATCCCATTTGCCTGCATTAATGTCCTGTCTATTTACCCTGTGATCATTCAACTAACTGTCCACATGTGTTCATCCCTCCACTACCATTCCCTCTGCCAGTTCATTCTGGATACCAGCTACTCCATACTGTAACAAAATATTGAAGAAGTTAGTCAGAAAAAATGTGAAAAACACAGAGATGTGACTGATAGGGATTAGAATGAAGCTTTAGTTGGGAAGCTCTGCAAGGTCAAGGCTGGATATGAGTTGTCATTTTGAGAGGCAATCATGCCTAACTGTTAATAAGATGTACAGACTTTACCTCTTTAATCTGGTGACGTTGGGACCTGATCATTGCTGGACCACAGAAAACGCTGGAAACCAGAAATTAAATATACTGCCGCGGTGGGGGGGAGTGGGGGTGTGACACGATCGGCGGGGGCAGAGGGTTTGGCTGCCATGGGGTGCGGGGGAGGAGACTGACAGCCGGTGGTGGGGTGACTGACAGCTGTTGGGGGGGGGGGTGTCACCGCGGGGCTGGGATCCCCCTTAAATTGCCAGGTTGGCGATTTAATGGGTCGATCCCCCTGCAGTTTAAAGTTGCTGGAAGCACCTTCGCCCCAGTAATTGCACCTGGGTCCCAGGAGGGCTACCCAGGTGCTGCAGCTTGAAAGCACCCATGTTCTATTAAAACTTGAGCTGTGCAATTTGCTTAAAGTTCTGCCTTGATGTCAGTCCAGGTCTCAGTGATGTAATGTTTGCAGCTGGGTGAGTGGGTGGGTTCGGAACGCAACTTTAAACTGTGCAACCACAAGAGGGAAAAAGAAAGAAGACAATTCAAAAGGGTGCAAAAGGGCTGTGAGGATCCACCAGCCGCACTTGCAGATGTTGCCGCATTAGTCCTGCTGACAGCACCACCCTCTTGGCAGATCCACAAACTAATGGTGGCAGATTCAAAACATGCCAGACCACAGGAACTGCTGGACCACGGAGCAGCGGATTAAAGAGGTACAACCTATACTGCATTCCAATCTCATTTTCGGAGATGGATGTGAGATCAAGTGCAACTATAGTCTCTTTTACTGTCTTACCATTCAGGATAAAGACACCCTTATATGCATGTCATAGACATGTATTTAATTCATACAAAGAAATTAGCTAAAATACCAAGATCAGCAGACATGACTTGAAACATATGATGCTTCTACCTCCCTTCATTTATCTCTGAGACCCAGTGAAAGCCTGTGATCAGTGATGCGCTGCAGGGATCTCACATTGGAGGCCTGTGACTAGTGGTGTGATTATGGATATATGTTGGGTCTACTGCTGTTTGTCATCTACAATTAATGACTAATAATGATTAGTAAATTTGTGATTGACACCAAAATTGGTGGTTTAGTGGACTGCGGAAATAGTTATCCAAGATTCAAGATTTTTTTAAGGTCAAGTAATAAAATGGAAAATATAACATTCCCTTTCACCTACTGTAAAGAAGTCAAAGTTTCAGCATCAGTGGAAATTATCTGGTGCCCCTTAGAATCAGAGAACGAGAAGCAAAAGAGAGCTCCCCCCCCCCCCACCCCCCGAGGGTCATCGTGTCCGTGGGTTCGCTTCAGCGGTCCTGCAGCTTCCACAGCCACACAGCCTTCAGTCCAAACCATTGGCAACCTGAGCTCCAGGACTGGGAAAGTGGACCAAGGAATGGTGCTGTATTTTGGTGCTGTTGGAGAACACCCAAGTCTATTTGGGTGCATACTTCCATGAAAGTGAATACATCAATTTTTTGTCTGCCGTAGGGCGAAGAAAGAGTTGAGCACTGCCTGGAGGCCCCTAGCAACAGGCAAACAAGGTGGCATAAGAAGACATTTGTCACACTTGTCTCCGCAAGATATTGGTGAGATCACACTTGGAGCATGGTGTGCAGTTTTGGTCATCCAACTGCAGGACAGATGTCATGAGGCATGAAAAGGTTTCATGAGAATGTTTCCTCGACTGGTGGCTTGAATTTTAAGGAGAAACCTGCGACTTTTCTCCCTGGCGCGAAGGAGGTTCGGGGCGTGGGGGTGGGGTGGGGGGAACCATTTAGAGGTTTATAAAATCATGAGGGGATACAAAAGGTAAATAGTCACAGCTGGTCACCCAGCTCAAGGTAGGATGTGATTAAGCTAGAAATGATGCCGAATAAAATTCATGAATGTGTTACTGGGACTGGTGGATTTGAGTTATAATGAGAGCCTGGATAGACTTCGAATTTTCTTAGGGGATTGTTATAGAGCAGTGGTTTTCAATCTTTTTCTTTCCACTCACATACCACCTTAAGAAATCTCTAAGCCATAGGTGCTCTGTAATTAGTAAGGGATTGCTTAAAATGATATGTGAGCAGGGAAAAAAGGTTTAGAATTGTTACTGAAATATTTTGCTTGAGTGAAAAATTGTCATCGGCCCATTTCCTTTGGAGTTATGAAACTATAGCGAGTCAATTAGTTTAAACCAGTGGCTTTCAAACTTTTTTCTTTCCACTGACATGGTTTGGAGCTCGACTTCTGTGTGCAAAGGCAAGCGTCGACTGCACGCAGCAGTTCCACTAAGTGAGGTCTGGCCAGTCTGGGCTCCGGGAGACAAAAGGTTCAAAGGTTCCTTTTATTGTTAGGCAGTAATACATTAAAAATGTATACATCAATTTTTTTTTCTGCCGTAAGGCAAAGAAAGAGTTGTTATGAGCATTGCCTGGAGGCCCCTAACAACAGGAGAAAGAGAAGCAAAACGCAGTCCCATCAGAGACATGAGGGTGTATGGATTCACTTCCAGATTTCCTGCCACACGGAATCCAGTTCAAACCATCAGCAACCCGAGCTCCAGATCCACACCTCAGACACAATCAAGAAGCCTTCAGCACTCGGGAGCCCTTTCTAATCCCTATTCTGATACCTGGTAAATGTTGAGATTCCTATGAACCAGTCTCCGGTAGCCGCAGCCTGTGTGGGTCCTTCGGCCTCGGAGCCCCTCGCTGGTTCGTTGCCGTGGTCACTGTTCAGTTGGATTGCCTCCTCTGCATTTCCTTCTCATTGGAGGGTGCTCTTCCTGTTTCTGGTAACTTGCGCCAGTCCATTGCTCCACCTGAGTCTGCGACCCCTCGTGGTACGCTACCAAGCACAGGTGGCGCTATGTTTGGCACAGACCCCAGGATTGCAGGATTGTAAACAAAACACCACCGGCTCCTTCAGCAGGCCATTTAAAGTCTGTCTGAAGCCGTTGACATTATGGCTGGTCTCGGCTCCCCTCTCTCCTGGGCCTGCACCAGCAGTTCCGGTAGCACCAGCCACACGTCATTGTCATTGCCACTGACAGGGCCTGCCCAAGTTGTCATTTGCATGGAAATGAAAATTGCCTCTGGGGATTATTCTCTAACCTGCAATATTTATTAGCATTATACAGTGCTGACAATGAGATTTCCTGCGGAAAAAGGGGATTTCTTCATTGTTTTATTTATGTTTCTTTTTTTATGGTGTGCTGTATGTTGCATTATTTACATTCCAGTTATAGGATGAGGGCACTTATTGCCGACTTCTAACCGCCCATGAGCGGTTGGTGGTGACCTGCCTTTTAGATCCTCTGGGGTTCATCGGATCAAGACACTATATTGAATGGGCACAGAACCACATACCAACCCTATGATGTAACCCTCTCTACAAATGTTTTCTACTATTGGTAATTTTATCACATACGCCAGAGCACAGTCCCTGTTGCTTAGTGCTTCCTGCATTTAAAACACTTTTTAAACTGTGAATTTCCTGCACAAATGTGTTCTCATACACTTGACATTGTATAGAATTTCCTCATTATTGGGAGAGCACTTTGGGACATTCTGCAGCCAGGAAAGTGGCTTTATCATTCAATTTGTTTCTGAATTTCTTCACACATAGCCCCAAAAGGCTAAAGTGAGGGGATATTTTCTGTGAGAATTTCTATGCATGTAGTGTGGCGAACTGTTGTACCCGCTGTAATGTGGCTCTGCCCCATCCTGTGGCAGCACCTGTGGCTCCTCCCCCTTGACCCTGAAATAAAGACTCCAACACCATAACTACTCCCCTGGGGTCACAGCACAGGATGACCTTTAGGCTTATTGTAAATAAAAGCCTACATTTACATAGCTGTCTAATCCAGTGGTTCTCAACCTTCTTTACCCCAGACTCTAATCTTTCAAAAAAAACAAACGCCCCTTGTGATAGTACAGATTCTATCACCAATGTGTATATGTACAGATGTACAGATGGTAGTGTAGGATGACTGTGATTGACTGAGAGTGTAGCCACACCTACTGGCAGGTCTTAAAGGATTGCTCCTTGCCAGACCAGGTCATTCTGGACTGGTCGACCTACTTGTGATATGCTCCAGTCTTTTAGTTAATAAAAGCCTTGATTTGGATCAACAAGTCTTTGGTTCTTTCGATGCGCATTACACCACTCCATTAGCGGGAAAAAGTTATATATTCAAAAGAAATTTTAATTAAATCATTTACTGCAAGTGTATTTCAATGCAATTCAGGTCGGGAATAGACTGGAACACATATTTCATAATCAACTACTACCAAAATGTCAACCATATAACACTCATTCAACAAATGTCGTCATTTCATTGGGAACCTTGCCCCCGACGCAGATTTTTGATTCGAGGGACTAATTTTGCTAGTTTCAACCTCAACCCTCCTTGTTTTGTAATTTCCAGTCAGTTTCTCTTAGCTTGTAGCAAATCACTAACAACACTGAAGCCACATTCTACTAAATAAGATGATGGAAAATGTATCAATAGTTCCCTTGCTAAAGTAGTCGAGTTTGGGTATTTCTTTTCGATCTCGTTAGACAGCCACATCATGGTTTCTTTCACTTTGAACAGAGTTTTCACAGACTCATCATGTTGCAAGTCAGATAACTCCCCTTGGTATTGCATTGGAATTTCAGATAAGTCCATCAGCAATGGCTGAGTTAACTATATAACCATATAACCATTTACGGAGCGGAAACAGGCCATGTTGGCCTTTCGAGTCTGCACCGGTTCACTGATTTTGTGCGCCCTCTTCAGGCAATGGTCCCGATGGGTTTGGCTCTCGAATTCCAACTTCAGTGGCTGAATTCTTCCGTTATTCACCTTGGCAAACTCCAAGAGTCTCGTTTAACCATATAACAATTACAGTATGGAAACAGGCCATCTCAGCCCCTCTAGTCCGCATTGATTTGTGATCTCCTCTAGTCCCACCTACCTGTTTCTCTGTCCATAACCCACCACCCCCCTCACATCCATGCTCCTAACCAACCTTCTCTTAAATGACAAAATTGACCCTGCTGCAACCACCTCTTCCAGAAGGTCATTCCACTCAGCCACCACTCTCTGAGTGAAGAAGCCCCCTCTCATGTTACTTCTAGACTTTTCCCCCCTAAATCTTAACTTATGACACCTCGTTCCAAACTCATTTATCTTCAAGGGGAAGATCCTATTCACATCTATCCCCCTCATTATTTTAAATATCTCTAACAAATCCCCCCTTAACCTTCTATGCTCCATTGAATAAAGACCCTGTCTACTCAATCTTTCTTTATATTCTAGATACTGCAATCCAGGTAACATTTTAGTAAATCTTTTCTCCATCCTCTCTACCTTATTGATATCCTTCCTATAAAAAAACAAATTGGGGACCAGAACTGCACACAGTATTCCAAATTTGGCCTCACCAATGCTTTGAACAGTCTCAAAATCACCTCTCAGCTCCTATGCTTTGATTTATAAAGGCCAGCATATCAAAAGTCCATATGAGAATCCACTTTCAAAGAACGATGAAACATTATTCCAAGATCTTTCTGTTTCTCTGCATTCCTCGATGCACGCCCTTCACTTATCAATATTAAACTCCATCTGCCACCTTTCAGCCCACTCTTCTAAACTGAAATCCAAATCCTTCTGCAGCTCCTGAAAACCATCTTCACTATCCACATCTCCCCTATTTTTGTATCGTCCACATATTTGTTGACACAATTTACCAATCCATCATCCACATTATTATTGTAAATGACAAACAACAAAGGACCCAACACTGAGCCCTGAGGCACAACGTTCGTCACCGGCCTCCATCCTGACAGATAGTTATCCACCATGATTCTCTGGCATCTACTTTCTAGCCACCGTTGAACCCATCTGACTATCTCAACATCAATACCTAGCACCTGAACCTTCCTTACCAACCTTCCATGTGGAACCTTATCGAAGACCAAGAGGGAAAATCCTTTGCCTTTAAATCACAAAATCTGTCTTTGAAGTTGGTAACCAACATTTTCAAATGGTCAACAACGATGTTTGTAGCAGTATTAGTTACCTCACATTTATTCAACCAATAGAATTGATTGGAATTTCTTGCAGAAATATTCCTTTGGCATAATTCTAGAAGTGTCATGAATCGAAATATCTTTGTTTTTGCATCAACGATCATCATATTTGCTACTTGGAGTTGCTTATTCAATGTTTCTCAAAAATGTCCATCAAGTAACTCACATAAGCTTTGCCATCTGTTGTCAGCAAGAGCTTCATTTCAGGTTTGTCCTTCAAAAACCTGCTGAGGAGATCAAACAGTTCCATAAACCTTTTGAAGCAGTTTCCCTTTGACAACCACCTGACTTCAGTGTGAAGCAATAATCTCACTGGTTCTGCATTTTTTATCAACACAAAACTGTTTAAACAGACGTTCACATTTGGCATTAGCTTTGATGGCATTGCTACACTCTAGGCCAGAATGCAGTCTCTTGTGTAGAACAGGGGAAACTTTCTTGGCAACTAAATTTTCTTTGTGGATAACACAATGCACAACCAACATGTTTGGATTTTCTTCCTTCATTAATTTTAAACATCCTATTTTAACCCATCGTGGCAGGTGCATCATCTGCAGCTCAAGATACAATGTTTCCTTTTGGTATTTCAAATAATTTTGGAGCTTGCTGTAGATATCAACTCCCATAGTGATTGTTTCTAATGATCCACAAAACAACACCTCTTCTTGAAACACCTCCTGATCAATATATCTCACTTATGCTAATAACATAGCCTCACTGTCCCGTACGGTAGATTCATCCAGTTGTATTGAGAACTTTAGTGATTTCAACTTCTCAATAATCTGTTTTGAACATCTTGACCCACATCATCTATTCCGTTGTAGACATTTCTAATACTCAATGGTGCTGCTGAGACAACTTTGTCATCCTTTTGCAGAAGTGTTTTGAGAAACAATGATATTGTGGGTTTAATCAGTTCCCCTCCAATCGTATAATTACTTCCCATGTTTTGTGATCAACAGAGAAATTTCAGAGTTAGCTTCAAGGGTATGATTCAGGCTGTAATTTGCGCAACGAATAATGAAGTGATATTTGATCTATTTTTAAACTTTTCTTTCAGTGATTTAAAATATTCCAATTTCGAATTGACATGGTTAGGATGTTTTACCCTCAAGTGATCTTCAAGACAACCTGCTCTCATTGATTCAATTGTTAAAGTGTGTTGGCATAATAGGCAAAAAGGAGCATGTTCATCGTGTACAGCAGGTATAAACCCAAACTTCAAGAATGCCACTGAATATTGACGATCCATTAGCTTGCTTGGCCTGCTCATTTTGAATGTACAACAGTACGAGCTCCCTGAAATAGATTAATAGAACAGCGCGAGCTCTCTGTGTACTGACAATAACCACACCAGCAATGCGAGTACAAGACAGCTTTAATAAACTAATATGTACACTAAGAGGTCTTGTCTCTCTCCAAGACAAACCTGGAAGGCTAGACTGTAGCTCTGGACTGCTTTATAGACAAGGTCACCGGGATGACCCCTGGTGACCTAGTGGTGGAATTACATATCACCACATTCACCCCCCTTTAAAAAATTATTATCTCCCTCCCCCCCCCACCCCACCACCCCATCCTCCTTCCTTTGTTTGTAAGTTCATAAGTCCAAAAATTTTCGTGGCTTCCGTTGCCTTCTGGACCTCCTCGGTAGTGGTATAGGGGTGGGGAGTGCGGTCTGCCTTTCGGCCTTTCTTGGTG
Source organism: Narcine bancroftii (assembly GCF_036971445.1). Classification (NCBI taxonomy): domain Eukaryota; kingdom Metazoa; phylum Chordata; class Chondrichthyes; order Torpediniformes; family Narcinidae; genus Narcine; species Narcine bancroftii. The sequence goes on along the minus strand of NC_091474.1, from coordinate 222,517,551 downwards.
GAGGTGTGGGAGAGGGAAGTACTGGTTGGTCATGTGGCTGTGTGGACTGGTGATCCTCTTGTATGGGATTAGGTTCTGCCATCAAGTCTAGGGTGGTGATATTTTGTGGGGCGGGCGTACCCAGGGTCCTGATTTCCGGGGTGGGTGGTCTAGTCCTCTTGGGTGACTCAATGGATGACTTGTTCTAGTAACTGCTGCTGCGCTCCTTGTTGATCCGTAGACATCTGTGTTTCCTCTGCGTTGTTCACACATCCGGCCGGCGCGAGATCCCTGGTGGCCACCGAGTCTTCTCTTCCATCTGGGAATATAACGAAGGTGTACTGAGGGTTCGCGTGCCTCAACTCCAATTGATCCACCAGTGAGTCCACTTTGTGGGGTCTGCAGTGCTTCCGGAGGAGAAAAGGTCCCGGTGTCATCATCCATTTAGGCAGCACTGTGTCATGATCCTCCTGAGTGTGGCCACAGATTGTCTAAGTAGGGGAACACCGCTTTCTGTTGGAACTCATCTACTATTCAGTTCATTCTCTCTGAAACAGGGACACTCCATTGGTGACACTGAAGGGAAGTCACAGAAATTCATACAGCCTGCCGTCTGCCTCAAATGCTGTGTAAATGCGATCGCTGTTTTTTTTTTTTTTTTTTTTTTAAATTTTTTTATTTTTCACACCATAAATCACATTAGCCATGATATACACTATTTCTTTTCACACATATACAGTGACTTTTTCTCCCCCCCCCCTTTCCTCCCAAACCACCCCCCCACCCCCCCCTCTCATCCATTTTAGGTATACAATCTAGGTTGCATTAATCCAGTCAGACAATGTTGTCATTCAACAAAATTACACCAGAAATTCTACTGAGTCCATTCTTTTCTTTCCTTCTCCTTCTATCAACTTAGGTAATGTTTGTCCCCGGTAGGTTTTCGCTATTGTATTTAATGTAAGGCTCCTATACTTGTTCGAATATTTCAATATTATTTCTTAACCAATATGTTATTTTTTTTTTTTCTAATGGAATACATTTATTCATTTAAATTTGGTAGTTTCTTCCTTTTAATTTGGTTATGTATTCCATTAATATTTAAAGACATATAGTTCAGCGTAGCCCTTTTATATTTTGTTTATCTTCTCTTTCCGTTTTTCCATCATTACCTTTCCTCCTTTTCCATTTCTGTTTTCTTATTTTCAACTCTTCATAAGACAACATTCCTACAACATCTAACATTTTCCTTATTCTCCTATTTCTATCTTATTTATCCCCAATCTCCCCTTCACCTCCTGAGTTGTCCTTTATCCCTTGTCGGACAACCACATCTCCCCTCTCCATTTGGATTTGCGAATCCACTCGCAAGCGTCAACTGATTGTGCAGTGACCGCTATTTCCCCCCACCCCGCCTCCCCCAGAAAAGATTTCACTTTTCATATGTCACAAAGGTCCCTCTTTTAATTCCCTCCTTATTCTCTCTATTCCATTACCTTCCCTTATTAATTCTTGTCTATACTATCTATATTTTCCTCTAAGTACAGATACATTCATGTATGCTCATTGTCTCTATTCACTCTTATACCTCTTTACCTGCATACATATCAATCGTGATCATTTTTACTCTCATTACCCGTCTTCTTCCCTCAGTCTATTTTTGTCTTTACCCACATACATATCAGTCGTGATCATTTTAACTCTCATTACCCGTCTTCCTCCCTCAGTCTATTTTTGTAATTGTTCTGCAAATTTTCGTGCTTCTTCTGGATCCGAGAATAGTCTGTTTTGCTGTCCTGGAATAAATATTTTCAATACCGCTGGATGCTTTAGTATAAATTTATACCCTTTCTTCCATAAAATCGCCTTTGCTGTATTGAACTCTTTTCTCTTCTTTAGGAGTTCAAAACTTATATCTGGATAAATGAAGATTTTTTGCCCTTTATACTCCAGTGGTTTGTTGCCCTCTCTTACTTTTTCCATTGTCTTCTCCAGTACCTTTTCTCTTGTAGTATATCTTAGGAATTTTACTACAATAGATCTTGGTTTTTGTTGTGGTTGTGGTTTAGAGGCCAATACTCTATGTGCCCTTTCTATTTCCATTTCATGCTGTAGTTCTGGACATCCTAGGGTCTTAGGGATCCACTCTTTTATAAACTCCCTCATATTCTTGCCTTCTTCATCTTCCTTAAGGCCCACTATCTTTATGTTATTTCTTCTGTTATGGTTTTCCATTGTATCTATTTTTTGAGCTAGTAGTTCTTGTGTCTCTTTAGTTTTTTTATTAGATTTCTCCAATTTCTTTTTTAAGTCTTCTACCTCCATTTCTGCTGCTACTGCCCGCTCTTCCATCTTGTCCATTTTTTTTCCCATTTCTGTTAAGGTCATCTCCATTTTAATTATTTTCTCCTCTGTGTTGTTTATTCTTTTTCTTAAATCCTTAAATTCCTGTGTTTGCCATTCTTTAAATGATTCCATGTATCCTCTAATAAGAGCAAGTATATCCTTTACCTTGCCTCTCTTTTCTTCTTCTATTTCACCATACTCTTCCTCTTCTTCTTCCTCTGAGTTGACCATCTGTTGTTTCTTTGTTGCCCTTTCCTCCTCTTCTATCTTGTTTCTATTGTCTTCTGTGGTCTCTTCTTGCTGCAGGTGTTCTGCAGCTGTCGTTGCCGGCTGTGGAGATCGACTCCCCAGCTGGTCCCCCCTCCCGTCGGTGTGTTTTTTTTCATTCGCATCGCGCATGCGCGAAACTTCGCGCATGCGCGTTTGCGCACTTTTGTTCGGCTCTGTGAGCCATTTTTGTAGTCCATTATTTACCGACCTGAGGGAGCGGGTTTCTCTCTCCGCAGCGGGCCTCTTCGGACAGGTAAGGCCTTCACCTTTTTCCTCCTTTGTCTTCTCTTCCTCTCTTCTTACCGTTGCTTTCGACTTTTCTTTTTTTGTCGCCATCTTCTTTCCACCTTTATACTCACTTTTCTGTAACTTTTATTTCTGTGCCTTTGTGTTTTCTCTTGTTTTTCCCGACTTTTCTGGAGAGGGCTGGAGTTCACCGTCCGGCCACTACTCCATCACGTGACTCCTCCCCTCGATCGCTGTTTCTAATGGGCAGTTGGTGGTATGCTGCCTTCAGGTCTATGGTGGAGAACACCTTATACTGCGCAATGTTTTTGACCATGTCTGCTATGCGTGGCAGGGTGTAGGCATCTAGTTGTGTAAATTTGTTGATTGACCAGCTGTAATCCACTACTATGAACAGTTTTTCTCCTGACTTTACTACAACCACCTGGGCTCTGCTCTATGATGCCCTCCTGTAGTAGCCTGCGGACCTCTGTCCTAATGAAGGCTCTATCCCTCAGGCTGTACTTCCTGCTCTTTGTGGCTATTAGTGTGCATTCTGGGGTCAGGTGTGTGAACAACAGGACAGACAGGCTGCAGTGTTGTTTCTTCGTAAGGTGTAGTGGCCTGGAAGTCAGCCTGAAGAAAACTGAGGTCCTCCATCAGCCAGCTCCCCACCATGATTACCAGCCCCCCCACATCTCCATCGGGCACACAAAACTCAAAACGGTCAACCAGTTTACCTATCTCGGCTGCACCATTTCATCAGATGCAAGGATCGACAATGAGATAGACAACAGACTCGCCAAGGCAAATAGTGCCTTTGGAAGACTACACAAAAGAGTCTGGAAAAACAACCAACTGAAAAACCTCACAAAGATAAGCGTATAAAGAGCCGTTGTCATACCCACACTCCTGTTCGGCTCCGAATCATGGGTCCTCTACCAGCACCACCTACGGCTCCTAGAATGCTTCCACCAGCGTTGTCTCCGCTCCATCCTCAACATCCATTGGAGCGCTTACATCCCTAACGTCGAAGTACTCGAGATGGCAGAGGTCGACAGCATCGAGTCCACGCTGCTGAAGATCCAGCTGCGCTGGATGGGTCACGTCTCCAGAATGGAGGACCATCGCCTTCCCAAGATCGTGTTATATGGTGAACTCTCCCCTGGCCACCGTGACAGAGGTGCACCAAAGAAAAGGTACAAGGACTGCCTAAAGAAATCTCTTGGTGCCTGCCACATTGACCACCGCCAGTGGGCTGATATCGCCTCAAACCGTGCATCTTGGCGCCTCACAGTTTGGCGGGCAGCAACCTCCTTTGAAGAAGACCGCAGAGCCTACCTCACTGAAATAAGGCAAAGGAGGAAAAACCCAACACCCAACCCCAACCCACCAATTTTCCCCTGCAACCGCTGCAATCGTGTCTGCCTGTCCCGCATCGGACTTGTCAGCCACAAACGAGCCTGCAGCTGACGTGGACTTTTTACCCCCTCCATAAATCTTCGTCCGCGAAGCCAAGCCAAAGAGTGGGGGGTGAGGCCCGTTGTGCACTATTGTAATGCTTTCCAACTGGCACTGAAAATCTAACCGGGGCACAGAGGTGAGGGAGTACTAGTAATTTGAACCCTTCATATTTTGTGCCCTAGATTTCTAGAGTAACCCTGCAAAACTGTTTTACCTCAGCCGCAAGGCTGCTGGCTGCTAACAGGATCTGGTGCTCTCTCGGGCATGTGAGGAGGGCAAGGCGCTTGACTAACCCCTGGTCAATAAAACTTTCAGTGCTTCCACTATCTATTAAGCAATTTACCTTTACATCATTAATTTTGATGCACACAGTGGCGTCAGATAAATTGTGTGGACTCGCCTGATTTATGTGTAGGGAAGAAAGTTTGGCGTGTCCTTCGTGTCCTTCCATCCGATAGTCCTCAGCGTCATATTCATCTCCTGAAGACTGTGTCCTCTGCTCTGTAGCATTTGTCCACGATGGCCGGCTGCACATGGCATTCTTCTTTTGTTTGTCTGTGGAGAAAGAAGAGCATTCCTGCCTCTCATTTGCATGAGAATGGGCCTTGGCTGTGGCCTTGGGGCTTCTGCAGACTTTTGCATAATGCCCACGTTTTCCACAGTTGGAACAGACATTTTCTCTGGCAGGGCAGAGGGCTCTGGGGTGCTTTCTTTGTCCACAGAAAAAGGACTTGGGACCCTCAAGGTGTACTACTGCTGCTGTGAATTCCTGTGAGGCAGCATACTTTTCGTTTCGTGGGGCTAGAGAGTCCAGCAGTGTGACATTTGTCCCAGTCCCAGGGTCCTGTGAGTACTCCTACAATTCTTTCCTGGTGCTTTCTAAAGCTTCTGCAATAGTCTCTGCCTCATCTAGCCCCACCATTCCTTTCTCCAGCAATCGATGTTTCGTCTCAGTGGACCTGCAACAATTCTGTCTCTAATAAGGTCCTCCGCATACTCCTGAGCTGATACTGCTTTAAAGTTGCAGCCTCTCGCCAGGTCTTTCAGAGAGAGTATAAAGTCTCTGGCAGACTCCCCTACTTGTTGTGACCTGGTCATGAGTCTGTACTGGGAGTGGAGTTCACTATGCCCCTTATTGTAATGCCTCTGTAAAATGATCATTGCCTCTTGGTAGGTCCTGGTATCCTGTTAAAGGGAGTAAGGGTGGTCTCCCAGCTGGGATAACAGCAGCATTAATAGCTCTTTATCCGATGCCTCAGCACCCTCCACGTAATTCAGAAAGGATCTCTGCCAGCTCCGGGATTTCTGGGGTCGAACTCCAGCCTGTCTGGTCCCAGCACATGGCTAAGCCGCAGTCTCTGGTCCCTTAGGTCTCGCAAGAGTGGACCCTGGGGTACTGGGAATTGCTGGTAGAGCCTCTGTGGGGCTTGTGTCTGCTGGAGGAGTAACCTGGGTGCTTGGGGCTGTTGGCTGAGTCTCTGGCTTTGGGACATTTGCAGTGGGTTTAGAGGGGATCCCAGCGGTAGCATCAGGTCTCTGTGGTACTGTGGAAACTGCTGCTGGGGGAGTGACGGTAGCGGTGTCTGCTTTCCCTGGCTCTGGAGAAGTTGGGAATTCTGCACATACATGGCGCTCGGGAGCACGACTTGTGGAGATCCTTCCACCTGCACTTGTAGTGGCTCCTTTCTGATCAGACCGGGGTTTAGGGTCAGCGGCGCCTGTACCCACAGGCAAAGCCACAGGCAGGCAGGGCTATTGGCCGTTTCTTACCTGCCTTATTGTACTCCCTGCATTCCACCACGATTCCAGTACAGCAGTTCCTCACTGTCTCTGTCCTCAGAAGCACGTGCATGCTCGTCGTCCCCGGATTCCATTCCTCAGGAAGAATCTCCAGGTGGTTGGGAATGCGCATTGGAGCAGAAGCAGCTTCCATCCTAGTAGCTATCATAGTAGTTTATTAAATTGTACTGACAATAACAACACCAGCAGTGCGAGTATAAGACAGGTTTAATAAACTAATATGTACACTAAGAGGCCTTGTCTCTCTGCAAGACAAACCTGGATGGCTAGACTGTAGCTCTGGAATGCTTTATATACAAGGTCATCAGGGGTCAGTGGTGTAATTACATATCACCACACCCTGAAACAGATTAATCAATATTTTATTATGTCTTAGAATTAAAAAATGTAATAAAAATAATGATTGAACCAAAGGAAGAATACTGACCCTAAAACAACATGAAAAAAAACTAGTGCGATTTCTGACATTTTTTTCCCCCTCGCAGAGAGTGCATCAAAACTGCACTAAGCCTCGTGCTTATCTTTCTGGGGTCCCTAATTTTTTACGATTTGTGTGTCCCCCTCCCCCCACCCCATCAATACTCTAGTGCACAAAGATATATACAGATACAGGTCTCACTCACTACTGAACTGAAAAAGTAAAGGGGTATGGACAGAAACATGATTGTAGAGATAATTTGGAATCCTCTTCGCCAATAAGATAATTTGGAATGGATGGTAAAAAGACCGGTCCAAAAAAAAAATAATTATAATGGTAAACAAGGATAACAACAGTTAAAATAAGAGAAACAACATAGAAACATTAGAAGAGAAAAACACGTGTTATGAAAATAAAAAGAACAAAGTGATTTTACTTGGAAATTACCACAATTGTGTTGTACTGACAGTATTGCCAAGTTACGCCCCATCTTGAGAATCTATGGTCGAGGCTTTGAGTTATTGATAGCACTTCATGTAGCAGTTTCCCCAATGCTGTTACAGCGCCAGCGAATGGGGTTCGATTCCAGCGCTGCCTTTAAGGAGTTTGTACATTCTCCCCATGCCTGCAAGAGTTTCCACCAGATGCTGTGGTTTCCTCCATTCCTTAAATGTAATGTGGGTTGTAGGTCATGCAGTGAACTGGAATTCACTGTGTATTGTTCAGACAGCTGGCTCCTCCCTTGGCTTCACCCTCACCTACTCCCATATAAACCTTGGTTTTCCCACTTTACCTCAGATTTACCCGAGGACTGTTGAATCTACCGGCCATTGATTGTAAGCTATTTAAAGCGTGTTTGTACTCCTTACTTGTCTCTGAGAGCAATCAGTCACGTTACAATTTTAATAGCTTAACTGTTGAAGCCAGGCATGCTCCAGGTCGACCCTCTGTCGCCTGAGGCCCCGGAGGATTTTGCCTACTGGCTGGAGTGTTTCCAGTCCTACCTGACGGCCACACAACTTGGATAGTCTCTGGAGATCGGCACTTCTCTCTTGAGTCGGCCCCAAGGGGTACGCTGTCATTAGTGACTGTGCAATTTGAGAGTCTGCCATAGAAGGCTTGAAAGCCTGCTACATGAGACCTCAGAACAACATGCTGGCAAGGCACCGACCCTCTCAACGTTGTCAGCGTCCGGGTGAGTTGCTGGACGATTACATCCTTGTACTGTGGGCCCTGACTAGAAAATGCCACTATGAAGCGGTCATGGCCTGGGTGAGAGAGGAGGAACATATCTCGGACACCCTCGTGACTGGACTGAGGTTGAGGTATTTGAGGCAGCGACTGCTAGAGTTGGGGAAGAAAGACTTGGCCAGAAAGCACTCGAGCAGGCCCAACTGGGAGCTGATGACCTCATGGGTGAAAGCGGCACCTTTTCAGAGGACCAGGTCAGTGGGGCGCCGGCGACCCCTGCAGCCCCATTGCCGACCGCTGCGGCCACATGCGACTGGGGATGTTACTTCTGTGGACAGACACAGCACCCCTGAGCCTGATTCCCAGTGGAGGACTCCGTGTGCTCAGGATGCAGTAAGCAAGGGCATTGGGTCAAGGTCTTCCGGGCTAAAGGGAACCCAAAGAGGACGACCTGTGCCCAAGTCCCAAAGTGCTGGCCTCAGCCTCTCTGTGATACTCGCCGCCAGCATCTTGCTGCAAGACCCAACACTGGAAGTAAAGCATCATGGGAAGCAATGGTGGCCATCTTGCTGCACCTCGAGGTTGACGCCACCTAGTCCTCTTTCGGATCAAGATGGAGGGCAGCCATCTTGCCGCGCCTCATGGCCAAGAGGAGAGAGTTCACATCAGCATGGGGAGCAATGGGGTTTCTGGAGCACTGGCATCAGTCGCCCTGGATCAAGCAATACCTCACCAATTAAATAACTCAACGATGGAGGTGAGGGTAAACAGACACTTAACTGATTGCTTGGTGGACATTGGCTCCACTGAGAGCTTTATAAACTCTGCAACGGTTCTGCAGTACAACTTAAATGTGTACCTGAAGGACTATTGTAATTTCCTAAATTCGCACTCGCACTCTGCGACTATCCAGGGGTATTGTGTAGTACATCTAACTGTAAAAGGTGGGGGGGGGGGGATTTTGTAAGTTCTGATTGTATGTACTGAAGGATTTAAGTGCTTCTGTTTTGCTGGGGCTGGACTTTTTGTGTCACCTTAAAAGCGTGACCATGGAGCACTCTGGCACACTCCATCAAATCACAGTGGGAACAGAAGGTCCCAAAAAATGGACTCCATGTGCATTCTCTTCACCCTAAATATTGACTCCCCACCCCACTGAACCTGACTCCTGATTGCAAGCCAATAGCTCCAAAGAGCAGGCAAAAACAGTATGGGGGATCGGGAATTTATCTAAGCCGAGATATAGCGGCTGCTCAAAGAAAATATAATTGAGCCCAGCAACAGCCTATGGAGAGCCCAGGTGGTAGTTGTGAAAGGGGAAGAAAAGTCCAGGCTAGTGATTGACTACAGCCAAACAATTAATCATTTCACACTCCTGGACATGTAATTCCCTCCTTCGAATTTTGGACATGGTAAACAAAATTGTGCAGTATCGGGTCTATTCGACCATTGACCTGCAAGCTGCATACCATCAGTTACTGACCAGTTATGAGGACTGTCCCTACACAGCATTTGAAGCAGACAGATGGCTTTATCAGTTCCGAAGGGTCCCTTTTGGTATCACTAATAGGGTCTCAGTCTTCCAGAAACATGGACAAAATGGTCAACGAGTACAAATTGAAGGCCACCTTCCCTTATCTCTACACTGTGACCATTTGTGGACACCCTCTGGAAGACCGTGACGCCAACTTCCAGAAGTTTCTCCACACGGCTAAAGCCCTGAATCTCACGCACAACTCTAGTAAGTGCATGTTCTGGACTAAATGTCTGGCAATCCTGGGCTATGTGATGGAGAATGACACCAATTGCCCTGACCCCGATCGAATGCACCCCCTGCTTGACCTCCTGATCTCAAAGACCATGAAAGCCTTAAGGAGGTGCTTGGGCTGCTTCTCCTACTATGCCCAGTGGTCCCATAACTATGTGGATAAAGTCTGCCCCTCTGAAAATTCACCTCCTTCCCATTGTTGGTCGAAGCCCAGGCGACTTTTGACAACGTTCAGAGCTACATCGCAGAGGCCACCATGCACATGGTGGATGAGAATGCACCTTCCAGGTGGAAAGCGATGTCTCTGATGTAGCTCTGGTCGCTACCCTTAACCAGGTGGGCAGGCCGGTTGCCTTTTTCTCCTGCACCCTAAAGGCTATGAGCTTTGGAACCCATCAGTGGAGAAAGAGGCTCAAACCATTGTCGAGGCCATCAGGCACTGGAGGCATTTACCTGGCTGGCAGAAAATTTACACTGCTCACTGACCAGCAATCAGTGGCATTTATGTTTAATAACACAAAAAGGGGTAAAATAAAGAATGATAATCTTATCGCTAGGTGGAGGACCGAACACTCCACCTATAATTACCACATAGCATACAGGCCAGGTACTCTCAATGAACTTACAGATGCCCTGTTGTAAGGGATAATGGAATATGGGGAGTCAAGCAAGAGCTAATTGGGAATGAATTATGATGGGTTAAATAAGGGTGAAGTAAGAATGGAATGTGAGGAAGGGTTAAGCAAGTATATGCATCTTGGCGCCTCACAGTTTGGCGGGCAGCAACCTCCTTTGAAGAAGACCGCAGAGCCCACCTCACTGACAAAAGGCAAAGGAGGAAAAACCCAACACCCAACCCCAACCAATCAATTTTCCCTTGCAACCGCTGCAATCGTGTCTGCCTGTCCCACATCGGACTTGTCAGCCACAAACGAGCCTGCAGCTGACGTGGACTTTTTACCCCCTCCATAAATCTTCGTCCGCGAAGCCAAGCCAAAATAGAGAATAGGGGTCTTATAGCAAGTAGATAGATTTAGCAAGTCCTGGGGGTTGAGATTAATGAATAAGAACAAAGACATGACACTTCCTGGTAAACAAGTTTACAGAAAGGCACATAAACTGCACGTAGGCAGAATTACCTAATGCTAAACCAATCCAGGAGGCAGAAGAATGTTAAGGGGGGAGGTACCTCTGTACTGAAATGGAATGTATAAAAAGTTGGGTAAGCCCCAGTATGTGTGTGTATTCCCAGGGTAAGGGGAAGCACCCAACTTTGCATTGTTGTAAAATAAATGTTCTTTGTTCTCAATTTTTGTCTCGAGTGAAATCTGTGAAGGCACCTCTGCTTCTCACACTGTCTAGAGGGAGCTGTGCCTCTGCACACACCGGCCAGTTGCAGTCACTGCACGATGAGCTTTGCCACTTGGACATCACTCGCATGGCTCATTTTATCAAGGCACACAACCTGCCCTACACCGTTGAGGATATCAGGGAAATGACCAAGTTCTGCCAGGTCTGGGCTGAGTGCAAGGCGCACTTCTACCACCCTGACAAAGTGTACCTGCCCCTTTGAAGTATCCTCTCCCTTCATCAGTGGAAACGTGTACTTTCTCAGTGTCATCAATGAGTATTCACGTTTTCCATTTACCATCCCCTGCCTAGACATGACCACCACCATGGCCATCATGGCCTTGCGCTCTATTTTCACCTTGTTCTGGTATCCCAGCTATATCCAAACCGACCAGGACTCATCATTTAAGAATGAAAGCTTATGCATGTACCCGCTTGTAAGGGGCATTGCCTCAAGCAGGAAGACTAGGTACAATCCCCGGGGGAACGGACAAGTTGTAGAAGAGAACATGACTGTATGGAAGACCGTGAAATTATCTCTCCAGTCCAAAGACCTTCCAGACTCACGCTGGCAAGAAGTCCTACCCACGGTGCTCCACTCCATAAGTTGTGTCCTCTGCACAGCGACCAACACAACTCCTCACAAGCTTACGCTTACGTTCCAGAGGAAATCCACATCTGGGACCACTCTCCCAGCTTGGCTAATGGCACCAGGGCTAGTCCTGTTGAGAAAACATGTGAGAAGGAGCAAGACAGATCCCCTGATCAAGGGGGTGCACCTGCCGCTCACCAACCCAGTGTATGCCTACGATGGATACCCTGATGGCAGAGAAGACAACGTCTTGATCAGAGACCTGGCACCTGCTGGAACTGAGCATCCAATGCGTCAAACAAGCCAGGAACTACCGAATACCCCACTCAGGGTCCTGGAGGACAGTGATCAGGAAGTGGTCCAATCTAGTCCATGACCAGAGCTGGAGCCCTCGAAACCCACAAACCCTGCACCACAGTGGGTCCAGGAAGTTCACGAAGCCCTAAATCCTCCAGTACGACGGCGCTCGACCAGATTAACTAGACACCCTGACAGACTCAACTTGAAATATTTGTAAAGTATTTGTTTTTGTTTGAATGACTGGTCTCTGTTTTTCACCCACAGGCTCTATTTTGAAGGAAGGGGTGAATGCAGTGACCTGGAATTCACTGTCTGTGTTTATTGTTCAGATGGCTGGCTCCACCCTCACCTACCCCAATACAAAGCCTGGTTTTCCCACCTTACCTCAGATTCACCTGAGGATTATTGTGTCTACTGGCCATTGATTGTAAGCTATTAAAAGCCTGTTTGTACTCCTCTCTTGATCAATTGGGCATAATTAGGCTTGGGTTGAAAGGGCCTGTTACCGTGCTGTATGTCTAAATTAAAATTGAAATTAAATCGAGTCCACGCTGCTGAAGATCCAGCTGCGCTGGGTGGGTCACGTCTCCAGAATGGAGGACCATCGCCTTCCCAAGATCGTGTTATATGGCGAGCTCTCCACTGACTACCGTGACAGAGGTGCACCAAAGAAAAGGTACAAGGACTGCCTAAAGAAATCTCTTGGTGCCTGCCACCTTGACCACCGCCAATGGGCTGATATCGCCTCAAACCGTACATCTTGGCGCCTCACAGTTCGGCGGGCAGCAACCTCCTTTGAAGAAGACCGCAGAGCCCACCTCACTGACAAAAGGCAAAGGAGGAAAAACCCAACACCCAACCCCAACCAACCAATTTTCCCCTGCAACCGCTGCAATCGTGTCTGCCTGTCCTGCATCGGACTTGTCAGCCACAAACGAGCCTGCAACTGACGTGGACTTTTACCCCCTCCATAAATCTTCGTCCGCGAAGCCAAGCCAAAGAAGAAGAAGAAATTGAAATTTAAAATTTAAATTTAACATTTAAATGTCTTATTTTTCCTCTTCCTGATATTTTTATGATTGTGCTGTACATTATGCACCTGGGAAGTTGAAGCAGGGAAGGATTTCAATGCATCTTTACATTTATGTACAGTGTATGCCTATGCCTCCAATTCATTGGAGCGACTTCATCCCTAACATCGAAGTACTCGAGATGGCAGAGGCCGACAGCATCGAATCCACGCTGCTGAAGACCCAACTGCGCTGGATGGGTCACGTCTCCAGAATGGAGGACCATCGCCTTCCCAAGATCGTGTTATATGGCAAGCTCTCCACTGGCCACCGTGACAGAAGCGCACCAAAGAAGAGGTACAAGGACTGCCTAAAGAAATCTCTTGGTGCCTGCCACATTGACCACCACCAGTGAGCTGATATCGCCTCAAACCGTGCATCTTGGCGCCTCACAGTTGGGCGGGCAGCAACCTCCTTTGAAGAAGACCGCAGAGCCCACCTCACTGACAAAAGACAAAGGAGGAAAAACCCAACACCCAACCCCGACCAACCAATTTTACCCTGCAACCGCTGCAACCGTGTCTGCCTGTCCCACATCGGACTTGTCAGCCACAAACGAGCCTGCAGCTGACGTGGACATTTTACCCCTCCATAAATCTTCGTCCGCGAAGCCAAGCCAAAGATGCTTATGCCTGAATGAAGGGCTCAGGCCCAAATGTTAGTCACCCTTAACTTCCTGCTGAGTTTCTCCAGCATGTTTGTATTTTGAATAAGGTTGAATAAGGACTTCTATGGAGAGCCTTTCTCTCTCTGTGTCTCCACCTTCTCCAGAGGCATGTCACTCTTGTTGGGCTTCACTCATTATCCCAGCTTCATGAAATTTTCCAGTAGTTTGCCCACTGATCAATCCTATTGAGGATTAGCCAAATTTCCTTCAGTAATTATTTAAGAAAAGGTTGGACAGGTCTATGGATGAGAAGAAGATGGAGGGTTATGGGCATTGTGCAGGGAGGTGGGACTAGAAAGGGGTGTTTGGTTCGGTGCGGACTAGAAGGGCCTAATGGCCTGTTTCCGTGCTGTAATTGTTATGTTATGTTATGTTATGTTAACCACAATACTGTTCACTATAGACTTGGCATCTTGAACAACACTAGGAATTATGAAATACTGGCAGGATTATAGCAACAGGCAGAGAAAATCCCCTCACATTACACCTGATATGAAAGAAAGAAGACTGTACATAGTGCTGGTCTGCTCTGGAAAATATATGTAGCCATGCACAGTTAAGGGAGAGTGGTGGCTGCAGGCTGCAAATTCTACATGGCAACACTGGTGTCTTATCAGTTTTGCAATGTGATTAACCTCATAGGCAGTTGCTCTGCAAAGATAGATGTTTATTGCATGCCTCAAATATTCACCCTGACTTGGCTCTGACCAATTTTCTCCACCAATGCAAGTGTATGCTATGAGCACAAATTAAATGCACCTCATCCCATTTTCTACTTACAATCACCTGTTTCTCTCATGCTATTGACATGATGAGATGCTTGCCCTTTCATTCTTCTGCAGGAACTTTATTCAACAGAGATCAAATAATGGAAAATGTGATTGAACTAGTTCTTATCTCAAGTTTAATTGGGTCCAATAAAATGAGGAAAATTGTACTTGCTTCAGTGAAAAGACAGCCAATTAGCTTTAAACAGCCACATTATGTTTGTTTTGACCGGCTCTTAAATAATGATCGTGTCAGGTAGTATCTGTTAGTTTCTATATTTTAAACAATTGCTCAAAAACTGCTGGGTATGCTTTAGACCAGTGGTTTTCAAACTGCCCAACTAGACTCAGATTCCACCATGAATAATCTCTATGCCTTAAATGCTCTGTGATTAGTAGGGGATTGCTTAAGGTGGAATGTGAGTGGGAAGGGAAGGTTGAGAATCATTGCTCTAGACCCAATTATTAGTGAAATATTTTGCTGGAGAGAAATTGTCCATTTCCTTTGGAGTTATGAAACTGTGCACATAACAAGTCAATTAGGTACGATAAAAACAGTGGTTTTCAAACTTTTACTTCCATTCACATACCACTTTAAGCAACCTCTTACGAATCATAGAGCACTTATGCAGAGGATACGGGTGCACTGGAGGTAAATCCACGGGCACTCAGTTACACGATGGGAACTCTCTTTTGCTTCTTTTTCTCTGGGTGAAAGGGCTGCCAGGCTTATGCTAATGGTGAATCTTTGTTTGCCTTCTGGCAGACTAAAGGGGAATTTTGTGTCATATCACTTTTCTGTTTTATTACCTGGCAATAAGTAGTATCTAATCTGATCTGAAAAGATGTTTGAAGAGTGGAGAATTCTGGTCATTCCAGTTTCATGATTAAGGCATCAAAATATCTCAAAAAATTATGAAATAAAATTTCCTGCTTTGAGAATATCTCTTGTTTATATTGGACAGAGGCCAAGTTCCATTGTTTCTCACAATGCCTGTTGATCATGGGCCCCATGCAGATAGAACCAAATGGTGATACATTTTTATTACACCCAGGTGTTTATCTGAGGACTATTTGCTGAACCAAGCCATGAAAGACCTCAACAATGAAGACGCTGTTTACATCCGGTACCGCACGGATGGCAGTCTCTTCAATCTGAGGCGCCTGCAAGCTCACACCAAGACACAAGAGAAACTTGTCCGTGAACTACTCTTTGCAGACGATGCCGCTTTAGTTGCCCATTCAGAGCCAGCTCTTCAGCGCTTGACGTCCTGTTTTGCGGAAACTGCCAAAATGTTTAGCCTGGAAGTCAGCCTGAAGAAAACTGAGGTCCTCCATCAGCCAGCTCCCCACCATGACTACCAGCCCCCCCACATCTCCATCGGGCACACAAAACTCAAAACGGTCAACCAGTTTACCTATCTCGGCTGCACCATTTCATCAGATGCAAGGATCGACAACGAGATAGACAACAGACTCGCCAAGGCAAATAGCGCCTTTGGAAGACTACACAAAAGAGTCTGGAAAAACAACCAACTGAAAAACCTCACAAAGATAAGTGTATACAGAGCCATTGTCATACCCACACTCCTGTTCGGCTCCGAATCATGGGTCCTCTACCGGCATCACCTACGGCTCCTAGAACGCTTCCACCAGCATTGTCTCCGCTCCATCCTCAACATCCATTGGAGCGCTTTCATCCCTAACGTCGAAGTACTCGAGATGGCAGAGGTCGACAGCATCGAGTCCACGCTGCCGAAGATCCAGCTGCGCTGGGTGGGTCACGTCTCCAGAATGGAGGACCATCGCCTTCCCAAGATCGTGTTATATGGCGAGCTCTCCACTGGCCACTGTGACAGAGGTGCACTAAATAAAAGGTACAAGGACTGCCTAAAGAAATCTCTTGGTGCCTGCCACATCGACCACCGCCAGTGGGCTGATATCGCCTCAAACCGTGCATCTTGGCGCCTCACAGTTTGGCGGGCAGCAACCTCCTTTGAAGAAGACCGCAGAGCCCACCTCACTGACAAAAGGCAAAGGAGGAAAAACCCAACACCCAACCCCAACCAACCAAATTTCCCCTACAACCGCTGCAACCGTGTCTGCCTGTCCCGCATCGGACTTGTCAGCCACAAACGAGCCTGCAGCTGACGTGGACTTTTACCCCCTCCATAAATCTTCGTCCGCGAAGCCAAGCCAAAGAAAAAGAATTTCTTTCCACTGATTTATATGGTTAAAAAGGACAATGATTGTGGTCTAAAAATGAATGAGTCCTCATTTTTATCTCATACTATATAAAAGAAATATTCAGAGCTAAATTAATTGACAAGATCTGAAAGTTTGATGTTCTTGGCTGGAGGGTATTAAAGATCACTATTTCTGAAGGCTATCCAACTTTATTACTCTAAATATATACTGTGGATACTCAAGCTCTAAATGTTAACAATGGGCTGGAAGATCCTTGGATGTTCAGTGTATGCTTCTTGTGGGAGGCAAACACATCTGTGTGGTTGTTACAAGCCCAGAGGACCCCAACACCCAGCAGCAATAGATATTCACCAAGACAAATGTTTACTTAAACAAAAGTTACTTTTAATATGAAAACAGAATCAAACTTTAACTTATCACTATTAACTTACTTAAGCTAACTTAACCCTCTTCTAATTCTAAGCACACTGTGTGTGTAAGTTTAGAAAAGTTATTTAATTCACAGTCCAGTCTCGCTTTTCATTCCTCCAAGTTCACTGGTTGCAGGCAATTCCTATACTGTGCACAGAATTTAACACTTATGAAGTTCACCAGGCTTTGGTGCTAGAAAGGTAAATGGTTACCAATAAGGAAGATTCTTGTCGGACCGCCACACTTTGCCTCCTATCACCAAGCTAATTCGGTTTGTCCACACACCTTGCATTCCATGTGCTTTATTTGTCCAGGCTGACCTACTGTATGGGGCTGGGTCAAAAGCTATGCTTAACACCTTGACTTCATCAATTTTCGAAGTTACCCCTTTAAAAATGGGACGGCCTGGTCGGCATAGCAGCTAGCGCAACACTATCACAGCGCCAGCAACCTGGGCTCGAATCCGGTACTGTCTGTACGTTCTCCTCGTGTCTGCATGAGTTTTCTCCGGGTGCTCCGGTTTCCTCCCACCTTCTAAAACATAAAAGGTTGTAGGTTAATTGGCCATCAGTATTTAGGTGGCACAAGCTTGTGGGCTGAAAGGGCCTGTTACCATCTTGAATGTCTAAATTTAAACAATTTAATCAGATTCAACATATGGGATTTCTCTTGCACAGTATCATGATGACTCCTTCTATTCAGTTTCTGCATTCCAAGTTAACCAAAATCCTGAGCTTTGGAATATTTATCCAATAATCTCCCCACTGTTGATGTTATGGTCACCATCCTGTGGGTTCTAGATTATTCCCACTGCACTGAATAGAGCAACAACATTTGCGATCCATTTATCTTCTGGTTCCCACCTGTGCCTAATAAATGTGCAAAATCTTTTGAGATCCTCAGCAATCTCCATCCTATAAATCCAGATATAGATCCTGTCAGCTCCTGGGGATTTATCCTCCTTAATGTGTGCCAGTATCTCAAACACTTCCTCTTTTCCGACACCGACCACTGAGACAATCAGCCTACCTCTCCCGCAATCCATCTCCACATTCTTCCCCTTGATGACACCTGTTAGAAACAGAAGTACCTTCACAGAAATTGCTCGAGACAAAAATTGAGAATAAAGAACATTTATTATACAACAATGCAAAGTTGGGTGCTTCCCCTTACCCTGGGAATACACACACACACTGGGGCTCACCCAACTTTTATACAGTTGATTTCAGTATAGGAATACCCTCCCCCTTACATTCTTCTGCCTCCTGGATAGGTTTGGCATTAGGCAATCCTGCCTGCCTACGTGCTGTTTCTGTGAACTTGGAGGACCAGGGGGTATCCTATCGGTGTCTCATCATGTCATTATCCTCATTGTCCTTATTCACAAACCTGTCTTTGTTCTAATTTACACCTTCCCGACCCTCAGGGCTGTGACCTCTTCATATGTAGAACTTGTAATACTGTCTAGGGCTTACTAATTATCTTATTCAGACTAACTCTACTTCCTACATTCTAATATCCATTTCTTATCCTGTTCATACTGGCTTTATTAATTTACCCATATATCTATATTAATTTCCTCATCTTCATATTTTTATATCAGTTTTACTCATCTCTCACACACCCAATGAGATGTATTCATTTAGGATCCTGCTCATATCCCTGGCTCTACACACCTAATCTTTCCCTAGCTACACTCTTAAATTAGGGGGCGGCAGGGTTAGCGTCGTGGTTCATGCAATGCTGTTATAGTGCCAGTGACTTGGGTTCGAAGCCAGCACTGTCTTTAAGGAGTTTATACATTTGCCCTGTCTCTGCGGGGGTTTCCTTTGGGTGCTCTGGTTTTCTCCCACTGTTCAAAATGTTCAAAAGAGTTGTAAGTCAAATGGGTGTATTGGGTGGCACAGGCTTGTGGGCCGGAAGGGCCTGGTACTGTGTTGAATGTCAAAATTTAAATAAATTCTCTTCAGTATCTCCAATATACCTGAAAGGATTGACTGAAGACAAAATCTGACACACTCTTCCTTCTATTCCCCGATCGAACCTTCACTTTCCTGGGTTAATCACAGTTCCCTAATTTTACCATCTTTGCTTGTCACCCTTTCAGGAACACATTGACTCTGAGCTCTCACTCGTTCACCTTTAAACACCTCCCACTTATTGGATGGGACTTTTCCCTTCAGCAGCTGCTCCCAGTCTACTTTTATCAGGTTTTGCCTACACCATTGAGATCAGCCCTCCTCCAATTTAAGATCTTGACTCTTGGACTAACCTTATCTTTTTCTGTGACTACCTTAAAACAAAGGCTTCCTCCACTGATGCTTCCACCACTTGTCCATCCTCATTACTGAAGATTAGGTTGAGTGTATCTCCTCTTTGAGAAGGACTCTCTGCATGGTTCATTAAAGCTCCACTTGAATGCATTTTCCATATTTGCAATGTGGTCACCAGGAGAACATGCAAACTCTGCCCAGACAGTGCCAGAGATCTGGAATGAATCCAGGTCACTGGAACTGTGTAGCAGCAGCATTATCCTGCTACACCCTGAGTTACCCTCAAATAACACAACACAAGCCCTCTGTTGTCATCTCTGGTGATCAGTGCCTTGACAACAGATGGTATCACTGTGGAAAAGATGAAACTGAGAGGTGAAGAGCTCCAGTCACTGAAATTGTGGGAACTCATATTGTGGATCCCTGAGGAAAGGAGTATGAACATTTCTTCTGGAAAGAATAATGAAAATAATGTGGTCCTATGTCTTCTGCATCTTGTCCTGACTTGGCAGTTTGCATTTAGCTGATCCTGTGTGATCATTAATTCTCTCCTCTAATCTTTTAACCTGTTTGTTATTGTGTGATGAATAACTAGATGAATTGGCAGATGAGGCGAACCCAACAACTTTACTGTACGCAATCAAAGAGAGAGAGAGAGAGCCCATTGCATGGCATTTGCTTCCTGCTCATACTCAATTCAAATAATACACCCTTGTGGAGCTTGTGCATGTACAGTGTGCTGTTGTGGGTGCAGTGGCTGCCTACTGATTGCAGTGGGTGCACAGCAGCCAATAGCAGCATCTGGCTACATCCCCTTTCTTGAGCAAATTCCCACGTGCCACAGTATGAACCAATGAGCCAAGTCTCTTCTTCACTTCTGGTTTTGGTATTTCATACTTGGGCAACTCCTAAAGGCTATTTTTTGTGCATGACAGCTACCCCATCTGTCATGGAGGAGGGTGGAGAAGAGGTGGTTTGAGGGTGGGTGTTGGTATCTGTCTCTCTTTTTGTCCTATCTGCATTCCACCAAATGTGGCACCTTCATCGCATCTCCTCAGAGGACCCTGGTCTTGGTTTGATTTCCCCAGGCTCACAAGTTGCCTTGGACCTTTGCTGAGAACCATCTATGAAAGCTTTTAGGTTAATGAACACTTTCCCAATATTCTTTTGTTCATCCTGTGGTGGTACACCACCGGCTTACTGTAGGGGGAAACCTCTGTACCTGCAGGCGTGTGAGGGGTCAAGGCAACACCTGGCCGGCCTGAATGGATCAAGCCCCACCTGGTAGGGTGTCAATCACCCTCTGGGATATAAGCCTGCGCCAGCCTCCCGAAGCTTCACTTAGAGTTGCTGCAGCCACAGCCAGCCTGGCTCTGTGGAAGTCGTTGTGGATTAAAGCCTGTTGTACAGGCTTTACCTTTGTGTGTGTCTGATTCTGGCTAACCGCGCACCACACATCCTATCCTTCATTCCCTCTGCATGTCTTTGTGCTCACTCATGACTTGCACTCAATGACAAGTTTTGCTCATTATTTATTACTGAATATTTTTACATCATTTTTTGTCCGTTTGTTTACAATTCCTTCTTTCTTTAAATACCATTTACAATTACCAGAAATGAGAAATTCTGCCTGGCCCACAGGAAAAAGAATCTCAGGGTGGTATATGCTGTCATGTATGTACTCTGACGATTAACTTGAATTTTGAACTATGGCTCACACCTTAGTAACTTCCGACCTTATGATCTGTTTTTCTTGCCTCTCTCATAGAACACTACAGAACAGTCCAATCCCTTCTGTCCTTGATGTTGTGCCGACCCATGTATTCCTTAAAAAAAGTACTAAACCTTCCCTATCCCGTACTCTCTATTTTTCTTTCATGCATGTACACATCTAGGAGTCAGCCACCATCCCCTGGAAAGACATTCCAGGCACCCACAACTCTCTGAATAAAAAAAACTTACCCCTGATGTCTCCTGTAAGCCTCCCTCCCTTCACTTTGTACCACATGTGCTCTGGTACTTGCTGATCCTGCCCTGGGAAACAGGTGCTGGCTGTTCACCCTATTGGCTTTCCCATTTTGGTGGAGAACCCTTCAACTACCTATGATCTTAACTAAGGTATTCTCCGTCTCCCGTTCCTCCAATAAACCCTTGCTTTCAAGTGAACTAAGGTTGTCTGGAGGCACCTCCTCAAGCAAATTTGATATGGTGCTCTTGTTTATTTTGAAAACAAAATTAGAAAGGTGGTAAAGCGCGTCGAAAGAACCAAAGACTTGTTGATCCAAATCAAGACTTTTATTAACTAAAAGACTAGAGCATATCACAAGTAGGTCGACCAGTCCAGAACGACCTGGTCTGGCTAGGAGCAATCCTTTAAGACCTGCCAGTAGGTGTGGCTACACTCTCAGCCAATCACAGTCATCCTACACTACCATCGGTGCATATACACATTGGTGATAGAATCTGTACTATCACAAAGGTTATGATTCATTTTGATGAGATATTGGTGAAGAGGTGGGCTGACAAGTCCCGAGGGCCTAACAGACTTTATTCTTGGATCTTAAAATGAGAAAAATGACGTTTTAAGTTTTCAGAATCCCCTGGATTTTGTGCAGATTCGATGGGTTCAAAAAAATAACTCCTTTAGCAGAAGTTGAAGGAAATGACCAGGTGAGCAAAAACGGTTGGATGTCGCAAGATACTGACAAAGTAACCAAAGTAGGTCAACATAGCTTGATGAAAAGAAAATCATGCTTGACTGGTTTATTTGGACTCTTCAAAGAAATAAGTTAAAGAAGGGAATGAGTGGGTGTTTTAAGAAAGGAATTTGATAAGCTGCTGCATCAGGGGTTATATTGAAGAATAAATTTTGTTATGAGGTAGAAGTGGTAATGTCCTAGA
This sequence comes from Narcine bancroftii, assembly GCF_036971445.1. NCBI lineage: Eukaryota > Metazoa > Chordata > Chondrichthyes > Torpediniformes > Narcinidae > Narcine > Narcine bancroftii. Next base: position 222,495,551 of record NC_091474.1, on the reverse strand, counting down.
TCAAAGATAGCTGGCTAAAAGGAAACACTCAGGAACAGGTCTTTTGTTGGCAAGATGCAACATTTTAAAATTTAAATTTAGACGTACAGCCTGGTAACAGGCCATTTCGGTCCACGGGTCCGTGCCGCCCAATTTACACCCAATTAACCAACACTCCCAGTACGTTTCGGATGGTGGGAGGAAACTGCAGCCATCAGGGAAAACCCACGCAGACATGGGGAGAACGTACAAACTCCTTACAGACAGCACAGGATTCGAACCCCGGTCCGGTCCCATTCGCTGGTACTGTAAAGGCGTTGTACCAACCGTGCTGCCCTAATGAGTGGTGTATCACTGGGATCATCGCTGGGACCTCACTGATTTCAATTCATATAAAAGTTTTGGACTAAGGGTCCAAGAGTTATTGCTAAAGCTGTTATTGCCACATAGATAGGCCAGAGACTATGTGAAATTATAGTATCAATAAAAAGGGACATATTTACATGAGCTGAACAGTCCAAGATCTGACAAATGGGGAATAATGTGGGAATCTGCCTCTCCTCTGATAGTTTCCATTATCATCTGACTTGCTTGTCAACTTCCAGCACTGATACCCTTTGTGTTCCCACTTATCACCCTGCAGCATAAGTCTCCATCTTCACCCTCCCTTTCCCCCATCTGGGAACATCTGCCTTTTTAGACCATAAGGCATAGGAGCAGAAATAGACCATTCAGCCCATCGAGTCTGCCCAGCCAGTTAATCAAGAGCTGATTCATTTCTCCACTCAGCCCCACTGCCCGGCCTTCTCCTCATAACATTTAATGCCCTGGCTAATCAAGAACCTATCAATCTCCGTCTGAAATACACCCACCTTTTGCAACAAATTCTACAGATTTACCACCTTCTGGCTGAAGAAATTCTGACACATACCTGTTCTAAGTGGATGTGCTTCAATCCTGAAGTTGTGCCCTCTTGTCCTAGACTCTCCCACCATGGGAAGCAACCTTTCTACATTTACCGTGTCCACACCTTTCAATATTCAAAATGTTTCAATGAGATCCCCCTCATTCTCCTAAACTGAAAAAAGTACAGGCCAAGATCTGTCAAATGCTGTTCATATGATAACCCTTTCATTCCTGGAACTATCCTTTGAACCCTCTCCAATGTCAGCATATCTTTCCTTAAATGAGGAACCCAAAACTGCTCACAATACTTCAAATGAGGTCTCACCAGTGCCTTATAAAGCCTTTCTTTATCCACCTACCTCTGCCCCCCAATCTCCTCCTCTTGTTCCACTGACAGTCATCTTTCACCCTTCCTCAGTCCACCAATCACATTCTGGACACAGTCTAGTCCCAGGCTCAATCCTGATGCAGATCTTGACCAGTAGCACTAAGGGCACCTTGCTGCACTGCCTCTGGTGCGGACCCAGGAAGAGCAAGGAGCAGAGACACAAAACTACCCGCTGGTTCATTCTGCCCAATTCTACTGCTGATGGCTCCATTCAGGCTTTAAACAGCTTGTTAAAGGAACCTATGGTATTTTATTTAAACTCCTACAACCATGGGGTCTGAGCTCAAGATGGAGTTGACAGCAGTGGCCTCAAAGGGTTGCAGACTCTGGGGTAGCAGCCAACTGGTGCAGGCACCTGTAATGGGGAGAACACCCCCCCCCACCCATCAAGAAGGAGGAGCATAGGAAACGACCCCAAGCATGTTAACCACAGTGGCCAAGCAGTGAGGGAGTCTGCAGCTGAAGGACACATACAGGTGGCGAGCTGTTGGCAACCTGTGGGTAAGAAACCCACACAGGCTGCGGGCCTGCTGACAATTTGAGGTCAGGTATTGGAGCTGAGATATGAGAGGAGACTGAGGGCATGAAGGGCTCCCAAAGGACCCTGGGTGCTGAAGACTTCATCATGTTGGAGGTTTGGAGCTGGGTTTGGGTTGCCGATGGCTTGAACTGTACTGGAGTCGACACAAGAGTTGTTAGCTCAGAAGATGGATATAATGGAAAACTATAGTAGGCGAAACAACATAAAGATAGTGGGCCTAAAGGAAGATGAAGAAGGCACAAATATGAAAGAATTTAATAAAGAATGGATCCCAAAGGTCCTGGGAATGCCAGAAATACAGGAAGGAATGGAAATAGAAAGGGCACACAGAACACTAGCCCCGAAACCACAGACACAATCAAAACCAAGATCCGTTTTAGTAACATTTCTGAGATACACGACAAGAGAAAATATACTGGAGAGGGCAAGGAATAAAATTAGAGAAGACAAAAAAAAACATTGACTGTACTGGAGTCTTGTGAGGCTGTAGGGACTCTGGGAGCACTGGAGGCGAACCCATGAACGCTCAATGACTCTGGGGGACCTCTCTTTTGCTTCTCTCTCTCTGATTGTAAGGGGCACTGGGCAATGCTAATACTTATGGAAAATCTTTGCCTACCTTATGGCAGACTAAAGGCAATTCTGTGTAATTTACATTTATGTTTTATTACATGACAATAAATAGGATCTAAATCTGAATCTGATGACCAAGTTCTCATATTATTGAGAGGGAGCCACTCCCAAAGTCCCTATTCTTGCTGAATCTGGCCAATTCACTTTAGCCACCTCTTGTTACACAGCTTAGCATTTCCGAACTGGATCTCATTCACCTTCAGTCTGACTACCTGTATATCAAGGATTCTTCTTTCTTTGGCTTGGCTTCGCGGACGAAGATTTATGGAGGGGGTAAAAGTCCGCTAACATCCAATGGTATATCCACAGATACAAGCACGTTACAGGCATGTGGGATAAACTTGTGCTTTCCAAGTTATTAAATATAAAGGATGTCTCATCAAACTCATCCAGTTTGTTTCTAGCAACACTGATACATGGGCATCCAGATTCCACCACCCTTCACACTTATTGTTGGATTAACCTTTGCCACACTTACCACTATCACTTAAGATTTCCTTTCTGATATGTGAGGTCAGAAGATGAGCAAACAACATCACTGGGAAAAATGAGTCAGAATACAGGATGGAGATCATGAACCTGGTTGGGTGGTGCCAGGACAACAATCTTGCTCTCAACGCCAACAAGACCAAGGAAATTTAATGATGACTTTAGGAAGGGGAGCTGACGGATCACGCATCTGTCCTCATTGATGGTTGGTATCTTCAAGTTACTGGTGGATCATGTATCAGAGGCCCCTTCGGGCTGCCACAAGCCCATTGAGGAGATTTGCATATCATCGAATATTCTCTCAAACTTCTAACTATGGAAAGTATGCTGACTCGTTGCATCATGGCCTGGTTTGGTCATTTGAGTGCCCATTTGCAGAAAGTAACAAACATAGTCGGGACCATCTCTGGCTCTGACCTTCTATCCACTGAAGACTTCTATGTGGGGCTCTACCTCAAGAAGGAAACCAACATCATAAAGAACCCCCATCATCCTGGTCACAACCTCTTCTCACTGATTCCTTTAGGCAGAATGTACAGAAGCCTAAAGTCCAGCACCTGAATGATCAGGCTCTTTTAAATTTGTTTTTGTTGAAAAAACCCCAAATATATAATAAATCCATTCCATTGAAACTAGTACACATTTAAGATAATAGCATATATTATGGTGACAATAGTACTTAGACAAATCCCAGTCCAATATGCATTTATAATAGTGTTGTATAAGGAGTAAAGAAAGAGAAAAAAGAAAAAAGAAAAAAATCTAACCCAATGCCAACCAAGGTTCTAATTCATATTGTAAGTAGGGATAACATCAACGGCCTCGGGAGATCCAAACAAAGCATACCCAGTAACAACCGTCACTGCACCTAATTAGTCCAATTGTGAAAGTAAGCCATAAATGGACCCCAGGCTCTATTAAAGGAAATCTTGATTTAAAATTAAAAAAAAGGACATCATGTCTAATGGCCACTGTCTGTGAGTGGGTAGAAACTCCTCTTTCCATTTCAACAATGTTGCTCTTCTTGCTAGTAAAGTGGAGAACACAAAAGATTAGAGGAGAGTTTTATGTTTATGTTTCTGGAAAACATTTCAATTACTGGACATGGATCCAAATTAATCCCAAAAATGGTCGAAAAAGTTCTAAAAATATCAGTCCAATATTTTTACAATTTAGGGCATGACTAAAACATATGTATCAAAGAGGCATTGTAAATTTTACATTTATCACAAAGTGAGTTGATAACTGGAATCATTTGCACAAGTTTAACTTTGGAAAAATGTATTCCATGCACCACTTTGAACTGAATTGGACTGTGCCAAGCACACAATGATGAGTTGTAAATCAAGGCCAAAACTGATGTCCAATCTTCGTCTGAAAAAGAGATCTTAAGATCATTCCCCCATTCAATTTTAATCCCAATTAGCAAAATTGTTTTCATATTCAATAATTTATAATATAGGGCAGATATTATACTTTTTTGAGTGAATTGTAATTTAAAAAGTTCATCAATAAAATTTGGATCTGGAAGAAATGGAAATGTTGAAAGCTAATGTCAAATTTGATAACACCTGAAAAAGTGTCTATTTGATGGATTAAATTTGATCATCGATTGTTATCGAGATATGAAATCTTGTTGTATAAAAAGATCCTTAAAATTAATTCCTGAAAGAATCCATTCTTAAAAACTTGCATCTAAATTAGCAGGTTGAAATAAATGACGAGATAAGATAGGACTTGTGCTTATCAACTCCATAATTCAAAAAAGAACTTTACTCCAAATCTTCAGTCTATGTATCATTATTAAATTCTTTGTCAGTTTTCGAATAAAGAAAGGTATAGGTGAACCCAATATCGCCCATAAAGAAGTGTCCTTAAGGAATTCAATTCCCTCTCAAACCAGTTAGGGCAGTCATCTGTCTTTTTACATTGCAACAGCAATAACATATTCCATATGTTCATAGCCCAGTAGTAAAATCTAAAATTGGGTATTGGCAGCCCCTATTTATTCCTTGTATTCTGGAGATACCTTTTATTCAGTCTAGGTTTTTTTTTGCCATATATATGACATAATGATTGAGTCCAATGATCTTACTTCTCCACATGCTTAATCTACTTTCATGAGATCATTGACTTTGAAAACATATCTCATCTCAATCTTTACAGGTTTTAACTAGATTTGCAGTCGACCCCATTTAACTGGATTTATTTGGTCATCCTGTTAAAGTATAATTCATCACACTAATTGTTGTTTACAGCTAGGTCATCCATCTGTTCTTTTGTTCCTGGGTACAATTTTGCAACCCCACAGTCAGCACAAGTGTGCCCAATCCATGAGCCTCACCACATGCCCTGTCCGGTCAGTTCAATCTCAGGGGCATTGCATCCCAGTTAATCCATCTGGTAGATGGAGTAACACAAGAAATGCAGATGCTAGAACCTTGAAAGAACAGTGAGAAGCTGGGGGACTCTATGGGTCAGGCAGGATCCACAGAGAGAAATGGTCACAACATTTTGGGTTGGGACCCTTTTCGAGACTGGGAAATGGAGTTGGGGTGGGAAGCAGCTGTTGCGGTTGAGCATTAGTGTTTTAAAAATGTGGAGTTGCAAGTTGAACTCATTACAATCAAGAGAGGGAGAGATCATAGGGATGTGTGTTCAGTAATTGCTTTAGAACCATAGAAGCACCCTAGGGGCTCCTTCATCCCTTCTAGTCTGTGCCAAACTATTTTTTGGCCTAGTCCCACTGTCCTGCACCCAGTCCATAAACCTCCATATCTCTCCCATCCATGTACCTGTCCAAATTCTTCTTAAATGTTACATTTGACCCCACATTCACCACCTCAACTGGCAGCTCGTTCCACACCTCCATTACTCTCTTTGTGAAGAAGTTTCCCCTCATTTTCCTCCTAAACTTTTCCCCTTTCACTCTTAACCCATGATCTCTGGCTTGTAAAAGCCTATCTACATTTTTTCTGTCTATCCCCCTCATAATTTTAAATACCTCTATTAAATCCCCCCTCATTCTTCCACACTCCAGGTAATAAAGTCCTAACCAGTTTAAACTTTCCCTGTAACTCAGTTAATGAAGTCCGGGCAACATCCTAGTAAATCTTCTCTGTGCCCTTTTTCTCTTATTGCTTTGAGGTACAGCAGAAAATACTGAGGAGTTAGTTGTATCGTAGCATTAAAATGTGGTGCAGCAAAGAAGCAGATCCTTACAGATACCATTTGCCCCGTGTGAGTAGGTCCAATGCCTATTCTGTCTTAGTGATCCAAGTGCTCATCTAGAAGCTTCTTGAATGTTGTGAGAATACCTGGCTCATCTTTTTCGTCAGGCAGCACATTCCAGATTACAAGCACACGCTGGGTGAAAAGAAAATTCTTGCAGGTCTCTTCTAACCCCCCCCTTACCTTTTTGTTCGGATGCCTGTTCTGATGAGATTTTTCCATGTCTCGATGATGGGCTCAAGCCTGAAACATCAGTTATATTTATTTATCTTTGCTATATAAAGGATACGGTTTGCTGTGCTGAGTTTCTCCAGCATTGTTTTTACTTTTCTGAGCTGCCTTCTTCTCACCTGAAACAATGCCCTCTTGCCTTAAATGTTAATTATCACAATTTTTATTAATGTTAATTTGAGGATATCACAAGCACAGTAGGGAGCAGATGGACATTGATTACCTAGATTTCCTTTTGACAAGGTGCCACATAAAAGATATGCAGAAGATAAGGATGTATGGAATTGGGGATGATGTATTAGCATGGATAGAGGATTGGTTAACTAATAGAAAGCAGAGAGTTGGGATACAGGGGAGTTTTTCTGGTTGGCAGTGGTGAGCGGGGTGCAGCAGGGTTCAGTGCAGGGCCCGCAACTGTTCATGATACAATCTGGAAGAGTGTATCTAAGTTTGCTGATGACATTAAATTGAATGGAAAAAGCAAATTATGCAGAGGATACGGAGAGTCTGCAGAGATATATAGATAGGTTAAGTGAGAGGGCAAGGGTTTTACAGATGGAGTACAATGTTGGGAAATGTGAGGTTATCCACTTTGGAAGGAAAAATGGAAGATCAGATGATGATTTAAATGGCAAGTGATTGCAGCCTGATGCCGAGCAGAAGGACTTGCGAGGGCTTATGTATGAATTGCAAAAGGTTGGTTTGCCAGTGCAGCAGGCTATCTCGAAGGCAAATGATATATTGGCCTTCATTGCTAGAGGGATTGAATTTAGGAGCAGGAAGATAAAGCACAACTGTACAAGGTACTGGTGAGGTTACATCTAGAGTACTGGATAGAGTTCTGGTCTCTTTACTTTGGTTTGGAGACGGTGCAGAGGAGGTTCACCAGGCTGATTCCAGAGATGAGGGGGTTAGCCTATGAGGAGACATTGAGTCGTCTGGGACTGTACTCACTGGAATTTAGAAGAATGAGAGGGGATCTTATAGAAACGTATAAAACTATGAAAGACATAGATAGGCTAGAGGTAGGTAAGTTGTTTCCATTGGCAGGGGAGGCCAGAATAGGGGACATAGCTTCAGGATTCAAGGTAGTAGATTTAAGATGGAGATGAGGAGGAACTGCTTTTCCCAGAGAGTGGTCAATCTATGGAATTCGCTGCCCAGTGAAGCAGTGTAGGATAGCTCAGTAAATATATTTAAGACTTGGGGAATTAAGGGATATGGGGAAAAGGCAGGTAGAGATGAGCCTTTCATCAGATCAGCCATGATCTCATTGAATGGTGGAGCAGACTCTAGACCAAGTGCCCTCTACTCCTGCTCCTATTTCTTGTGTTGTTATGTTAATGATCCTTAATAGTGGAAGTGATGCTATTTGAATATTCAGAGTGTGTTGATCAGACTAGGGGAGTAAATATATTTATTACATGTGCCTGTACATTTGACGTTGTTGATTATTAGCCAGGGTGAATTTCTGGTAGAAGGGCATTCACAATTGCAATTCCTGCCTGGCTGCCATGGGTGCGATGCCCAGGCACCTGTGTGTCCTCTCCCTGAGGATAGCTTGCAGTTCAATTTTGTGAAATTCTAGGTGCTTCTGTGGCTGAGTGCTTTATCCCAGCACCATATCTGACAGCTTGTCCCAGCTCTTTCCTGGGCAAGTGTTCTTTAATTGCATTAGGAATAACTCAATGAAGCAGCAATGAACCTTGACAAGGGTCACGTGAGTGAGCCAGCCACTGATTTCCTGATTGGCCCTAAGTTTCCTGCTACACTCTACAAGAGGAAAAGCCTTTCAAAAGCTGCCCTGTATGTCTCAGAACGTCGAACCTAATATATTCGGAACTTCTCCCAATCCCTATGCTGAGGGGTGTAAAAGCGAACTTTTATGGCAAGTTCGTGCAAACTTCTCTTCCAAAAAATAAGCACCTGCCATTTTGCAATAAGGTGCAACCTGCCACGTGAAAATCTGCCAATGTTTTAGTCTCGGAGTGCAATTTCTCTGCTATTAACCAATTTCATTCAGCTAACTTTTTCATGTGACACTATTTATTTGTCGAATGCTACAACAAAAAAATCTCCATCCTTGTGGTGTTGTTACCTCAGCAAGACTGGCAACTATCTTCCCAACCCATTCATATAATGAATCAGACAGTCCTGACTACACAGCTGTCCACAAGCACTACTCAAAGCAGGGAGGCAACTTTTAAAGCGAGGTTGCGTTTTCTACCTTCAGTACTAAGGGACTGCAGATAACATTCTTTGGGATGCAAGTGGTCTCAGAGGAATGCCCACACTTTTACTAGTGGAGGATGTAAGGCAGGTGTTTCCCAGAAGTCATAAATCTCTTCCTGCAATTCTGCTCTAACAATGTTGGAAGAATATAAATCTGACTAGGTCATGCTTGGGAACAAGTCAGGCCTTTTGACAGATGTAATTACAATTTTTATCCAAGGTGTCACATCATCTGTAGTGTGTGGTTCAACCTCGCATTTGAGTTTCTAGGTAAGAAGAAATTTGACCCAAAAACATCTAAAACTTCTGGTTCTGCTCAGGAAGATTCAACGATTGCATTGAAGAAATGCACACGTTCAGCTGTATGAATGTTACAGACAACCTGTTAGATGGCCAGTAGAAGACACACCGAAATCAGCCAGTCTTTTCAGCATCTAGAGGAGACAAAGCTATTTTGCCGACGATAAATTGCAATATAGCTTTGCCTCCTTTAGACATTGAAAAGACTGGCTGAGTTCCTCCAGCATTTACATTTGTTTATTACAATCAGCATCTGTAGCCTATTGTGTTTCACTCAAATGGCTAGTACTCTCGCTGTACTAGGTATAACTTGACAAATAACCTGCAACTTTAACAATGTTGCTTTTTAATTGATGCAAACAAAATAAAGTGCGAAGAATACAATAAAATCCCTGGTATCTAGCACCTATGGGGATCGGTAAATGCCGGATAAGTGAATTTTCCGGTCGAGATCGCGTGTTGCAAGACTGGCGCACCAATTTTAAACTTTCGTATTTTTTACCTATTTATTTTCTGTGATTTTTTTTGCTGGATGCTTGAATTTCGGATAACAGGACTTTATAGCAGGGGCTTTGACAGGGGGCACTAGACAAAGTGGCGAGTCTCTGTCTGCCTTACAGTAGACAAAAGTTAAAGAATTTCACGTGTATTACATTCTAATTGTAGTATTTTGTGACCTTTGACCTTAACTTTTATTGTACTCAACTGGTTTGGAAATCTTTGAGAAATATTGTTAATGTTTGAAGTCAATTAACATTTCACTGGCACTGGAAAAAATAAACCATGAGAGATTAAACAAGTATTGAGATGCAGAGGATTGAAGAGGAGGTCCTCAATGACAGAGTGAAGACCCAGAGACTCTGAATGACAGGTAGAGATGCGATAGAGCTGGCTGGTGACGATTAATGGATAACAAAGGTCGATCAGAAGGATGTGCTAACAGGAAAGACAAATAGAATTTGACATTACCGGTCGAAGATTAAAGAAGTGATGCAAGTATTTGTTTTGATACTTTCCTGTGCTGTCCAAAATGATACATGAGATGTCTGCTTCATCTTTCAGCTTTCATTAGCATTTTCTGCAGATTGAAGGTGGATGGGAATGCAGAATCGAGGCTACAATCAGATCTGGCATGATCCTTTTAAATGATCCTTAAGGGACCAGGTGGCCTTCTCCAGTTCCTAATTCATAAGTTTGTCTATTTATCTTCACAGCAGCTGATATACTCGGCCGGTCTCTGCCGATCCAAGGCAATATCCCGGCTCCTACAGCAGGCTAGAACAGAATAAGATGACACACTAGTTTAATATAGGACCAGTGGGTAGGATGCACTTCCGCCTGTTTCATGCTCCCTCCATCCTGACATTGTGTTGCGGGAAGCTGACATACTAGTACTTCTCTTTGCTATTTTAGTAGATGAGTTAACCAGGTTATTTTACTTGCGTAAAAGTATTCACAAAGTGATAGAGGAAGGAGCTTATTTTTCTTATTTCATAAAAAAAACTTTATTCACAATAAAGAGATAAAATAAAACGGAAAAGTGCAAAGACTTTCTACATAGTGTCATATTTGGAGACCTTTTATTGTTATACTTTGGATAAGATTTTTCAGTGTACCACCATCGACGCTAATGTGGCACTCTGGTGTTGCTCCCCCTCTGTCGTTTGAAGGCCTGCCTCAAGATTCTCATCTCTTCAATGTCTGGCCCTTCCCCACAATGCCCTCGCATTGTCTGCAGCAAACCTTAGTGCGCCCCTCAGCATGCACTCCTGTGCTAGTAGGCAGCATTCCCTCACTAACATCTCGGTGTGCTGGAAGATTGCATCACTGAGTTCATGATCTTCAAGTAGCCCTGGATGTCTGGCTCTGCGTGCATACCTGGGAAGCCTGTCAGTCAGAGGCTCTTCTGTGACGTTGCTTCTGGGGATGAATCATGAGAAGGGTCTTTGCATCCTTCTCCACACACTTTTAGCAGATCCATTGTCTGCAAAGAGGTCTGTATTCTCTCCATTGCAGCTGTCTTGAGGGCAATGTGCATTGTGAGTGATATTCCTGTTGTACAGGAAGGATCTGACCAAGAGAGCTTCTCTCATCACCAGCCAAGCTAAGTGAGGTGCTTGCAGTGAGTTCTGGCAATGAGGCATTCCACTAAATGCCAGTCTGCTCAGGGAACCATCTCGCAGTATCCAATGACCTGTTAGTCCTTCCGTGTTTGCGGGGAGTTGTGTGTTGACTACTGCCTGATGGTCTTGAGGTCAAAGGCGCTTGTCTGGAAAAACATTTCCACAAAGGATAGGTAATGTGGCAATTTCCAGCTGACTGGGACATTAGGATACAATGGGACCAGGCCTATCCTCCTTAACCCCTGGGTTCTCAGCACATAGGGGTACTTGGTACCATCCCACAGTTTTAATCCCATACTCAGGCTGATACTGCCACACAGGAAAATGGCCATCAGAATGGAGGACCACATTGGGTACACCCTTGTCCCTGTTGTCAAGTGACATGCACGTGACCATTGTCAGATCTGTTATGGAATCCAGAAGATAGCAGGGGAAGAACAGGGAAAATAAACTGTTTTGTTTTTAGCTATGAAAGCTGACAACTAATTATGGATTCTTTGGACTTTATTGACTAAATATTTTCCAGATCACTTGTCAATTATCTCTTTAAATTCTGCCTTGCCCACAGGCTTGCATCAACATTAGCAAATCCAAGATGATTGTGGATTCAGGAGGAAATCAGGAGAACATGAACCAGTTCTCATCGAGGGGCCAGCACTAGAGAGGGTCAAGAACTTCAAATGCCTGGGGTCAACATCTCTGAGGAATTGTTCTGGAGTTTCCATGTTGACGCAATCAGGAAGAAGGCTCGCCAACGGCTATACTTTGTGAGAAGTTTGAGACATTTGGTTTGTCACTGAAGACTCTTGGAAACTTCTACAGATGTACAGTGGAGAACATTCCGGCTGTTTGGATCACTGTCTGGAACGGAGGTGCAAATGTTCAGGACAAGAAGAAATTCCAGAGGGTTGTTAACTTGTTTTTAGTGAAATGTGCAGAGATAAGGAATGCGGACTTGTTAGAATATGTGTAATCCTGTTCTACCCAGGATGCCATATTTCCCTAATGTCTGGCTTTGTTTCTTTTGTCAAGATGTAAGCTCTTGTCCAAGGGAAATCCCGATATAAATTGAATTGCGTATTGTCACGTCGACTGAGATATGGTGATGATGAGATGATGTGGGTTTAATAATCACAGCTGCAGTTGATGCAAAAAATATGATGTCACAATATTTCAGGTGGAAATACAACAGTGTAATATATATGATACAATAAAATGCTTGGTTTTGAGTGTCATAGAATCATCGGGCCATACAGCGCAGAAGAGGCCCTTCAGCCCAACTCATATGTTCTGACCAAGATGACATTCTGGGCAAGTCCCATTTGTCTAGATTTGCCATAGTCCCTTGCGGTCTTGGCTACAGTGTCCTCTGGAAGCTCATCTAGATTGGACCATCCTCTGAGTGAAAAAATTACCCTTCTTAAATCTCTCCCTCTCCTTAACCTTATGCCTTCTAGTTCTGGATAGTCTGGGAAATAGATTGTGAACATTCACTTCATCCATGCCACTCATGTTTTATAAACATCTGTAAGGTAACCCCTGAGCCTGTAACAGTCAAGGAAAGAAAGAACCAGCTGTGGTGAAACCAATATTATATTTATTTGCATGCTATATGTAAATGTCATGACCTTTCCCGGTTGACCCTGCTCTCACTGGCTGGCTTGTGACTCCTCCCCCTTTCTTCCCTATCAAGGCTGTCATGCCACAAGCCTGCCCCCAGTTCGAGTCTGGGTCAGTGTGAGTGACCAACAGAGGGATGCTGTCCACCTCTTCTAAATAAAAGCCTTCAGTCTCGGCAACTTCAGTCTTTGTGTAATTGATCGTGCATCACCAGCCTACCCAACCTCTCCCTCCCTGTAACTCAAGACCTCTAGGCCTGGAAACATCCTGGTGAATCTCCTCAGCACCTCTTCCATCTTATCGATGTCCTTCCTATAGATGAGTGACCAGAACTGCACACAGTGCTCCAATTGGATCACAAAGTTTCAGTAATATTGGTTCTCAATCATCACCCAACAAAACAATAATATCAAACACATTTTTCACCAAGCTGTCCATTTGAGTCACCACTTAAATGTAATTGTGCACATTCAGATTTAGGATTCCTGACCTGCAACACACACCAGGGCACTACTATTTACTGTGCAAATCCTACCAGTACCTTATACTTCTCAGAGTTAAATTCCATTTGCCATCCCTTGGTCCACCATTCCAACTGATCTGGATCCTGTTGTAAACTTAGATATCCTTCCTCACTGTCCACTACACCACCAATTTGGCATCATCTGCCTCTTTAATATAGATCTGCATCCAAATCATTAATATAAATAGCACTGACCTCTTCTGTACGCCATTGGTCACAGGCCTCCAATCAGAAATGCAATCCTCCACTACACCCTTCAGTCTCTTTGCACTAAGCAACTTTTGAATCCAATAGGCCAGCTCATCTTGACCAGTGACTAGTGGTATGCCTCAGGGATCGGGGCTGGGTCCACTGTTGTTTACCATCATTATCAATAATCTGGATGATAATACGGTAAATTGGATCAGCAAGTTTACAGATGGCTCAAAGGTTGGAGGTTTAGTGGACAGTGAGGAAGGCTTTCAAAGCTTACAGAGGGATCTACACCAGTTGGAAAAAATTGGCTGCAAAATGGTAGACGGAATTTAACTCAGACAAATGTGCGGCATTTTGGAAGGATAAACTAAGGTAGGACATACACTGTAAACACTGAGGAGTGCAGTAGAACAGAGTGATCTGGGAATACAAAAACAGAGCTTTTGGCATGTGGGCCTTCATATATTGACCGGGGGGGGGGGGGGGGGGGGTCGGTCACGTGAGGCAGCTATGTGGAAATACGTAATCACGAGCTCCCCTGAGAGGCCTCAATAGTTACCTTTTATTTTGCTATGTTATTGTTAAAATAGTATTCCTAAAATTTTCAAAACAAATTTCATCTGAGACGAATGCATGTCTCAATATCATCTTAGAAGCAAGAAAGACACCTTATCGCTAAATGAAGAAACAACCAGCCCTTGTATTTTGCAAAGATGGCACATAGCTCTGGAAAAGGAGAAAGTTTTCCCTTGAGACAGTCATGATGGCCATTCAGGAAAGCAAGAAAGAAATATCAACATGAATTGGCATGAAAACAACTGACATCCAGTCCTCGTCAATTAAAATAGAATCTGCATTACCAACACTAGCTGACCAAGTTAAGGAAATGAAGAGGCGTGTATCGTCTAATGAAGACAACATAATAGAAGTCACCACACACGTCGAGGAATTGGAGAAAGAGGGGCAGTGTTGATAGATAAGGTAGGTGACTTGGAAAGCAGGAGCAGTTGAAACAATATTCGGATACTTAATCTCCCTGAGAAAGCTGAATGTTGCGATGCAGCTGAATTTTTGGAACTAATCCTATCAGAAATCTTTGGCGTTGCAAACTTTCCTGCTCCCATCACCTGCGAGAGAGCCCACTTCTTGGAAAAAAACCCCACTGATGGGGACAACTCACAGAGACTGAGACCTATAATTGTGAAGATCTTCAACTTTAAGAAAAAGGACAAGATTATGCACCTTGCCAGGCAAAAAGGAGAGATTCACTATGAAAATAACAGGATTTACATATTTTCTGACTGTAGCCCGAGATTGTAATGCCTTAAGGACACCTTCAAGGAGGTCACGAAGAGCCTAAGGGAGAGGGACATCGACTATTCCCTGCTCTATCCAGCTAAACTTCGGGTTATGCATAAGGGAGTCACCAAGTGGTTTGTTACTCCTGCAGCAGTGGTGAAGTTTTGAAATCTATCGACAATAATGACTGACGGGTCATTGTGATGCTTATGCACTCTATACATTGGGTGACATTTACTTAAGTGATCATTGGATGGACCGCTGTGATCCTGATGTGAGGACACGAGTAAGTTTCATAACATGGATTCATTCCCACCTGGCTATTATGGAAAATAGATCTCCTTAATTTCTGACTAAACACTTGGTCTCATACCAGTACTTTAAAATATTTTTGATTTGCGATGTTTGTTTGACTAAATATTTGCATATATTATAATCTAAGTTCTATTCATGTTGCTTTACCTGGTTTTATGTACATGCTCTTAGGCATTGACTGTATTCATTTTGAGAGTGTAGAACCCAGAATTCTTAATTAATGCAGTTTAATGCTCATTACATTTTTGAGATCTCTTGTATATTTAGAAAGAGTTTAGTTTAGGGGTTGTTTAATGGGTGAGTCTCACGCGGGGACATGGAATGGTCCTATTTTTGAATTACTCTCACTCTTATACTCTATTTTTATGCTCTGAGGTATCTATTATATTTTTCTTTCTTTAAGGTATGACTAGTCAATTTAAAATAATCTAATTGAATGTAAAGGGAATTAATTCTCCAATTAAGCGGAAAAATATTCTCACATATTTGAAGAGCGTGTCCACTGATATAACATTTATTCAAGAGACTCACCTCTCTGACACAGAACATATAAAGTTAAAAAGGGATTGGGTTGGACATGTTTACTATTCTTCATTTACCACAAAAGCAAGGGGAATAGCTATACTCGTTAATACGAATTTGAGGTTTAAACTTATATCAACAGAAAAAGACAAGAATGGCAGACTTCTTTTAGTTAATTGTGAACAGGGTCACACTGATTAATGTATATGGCCCTGACCACCATGATCCTGCTTTTTTTAAATGACTTAGTATTGAAACTTATGACAGCTATGGACCACTGTCTGGTTGGTGGTGACTTTAATTTGGTCCCAGACCCAGCAATGGATCGATCCACACCAAGATCTTTTAATCATTCAAGGGCAGTGTCGATTCTGGATCAGAATACGTCCATGGTTCCTAATCTAGAATTGGCATGTTTTTAATATCCCAAAGAATGGTATCCAAGGTTACTGAATGCTCCTATCTACCAGCTATACTTTCTGACCATAATCCAATAAAGATGACGTGGAGGATGGATATTACTCAATCATCATCTTATAGTTGGAGATTTAAAACATATGCTTAATAATCCCGAATCTCTCAGATTTATGAACATTGATTTATTTCTGGAAACCAATTCAAATTCTTCCTCCCATGCTAACATATTCGAGAGGACGTCCTTTTGTATAGCATGCATAAGATAAGAGAAAAAAGGAAAACTCTTGTATTTGTAGAGGAAGAGGTTAAAAATCTTGAACATAAATATGCATTTACTAAAAGTGAAGAAGTATTTAACACATTGGCTTTTAAATGGACCCAATATAATAAATTATGCACAAATAAAGCTGAGGCAGGTATGGCCAGGACTAATTATCACTATTACAAATTCAGAAATAAAACAAACAAGTTATTAGCTTGGCAAATAAAAAAGGAAGAGACCGATAGATTCGCAGGAAACAAATCAAGAATTTATAAAGTTTTATGAAACACTATATAAGACAGATCATGATATAGAAAATATCAAAGCAACACATTCCTTGAACTCATTAAATCTGCCTAAGTTAGATCCTGAGGACAAAGATTGTCTTGATGATATATCTGAAGAAGAGGTTCTTGGTACTGTGAAGTCTCTACAGAATAATAAATCTCCAGGGCCCGATGGCTTTCCAATTGAATACCTTAAAGCCTTTTCAGATAAGCTTTTAACCCCTTTAACAAATATGTTTAAGGAAGTGTTGACTAATAAAACTCTGCCTAGTTCTCTGCAATTGACATTACTGCAAAAACCTGAGAAGGACCATCAAAAATGTACTTCTTATTTGTCCCTTAATCTTTTGAATTCAGATTACAAAATTTTATTAAAATTAATTGCATTAAGAATAGATGACATTATCCCTAAAATTATTAATGCTGATCAGACAGGTTTTGTCAGAAACCAATATGGATCTGACAACGTCTGGAGACATTTTTACATTATGGAAGCAGCTCATATGCAAAATAATCCCATGTTGATCATGTCGGTGGATGTGGAGAAGGCGTTTGACAGGATTGAACTTAGCTTCCTTTTGCAAACTCTTAAAGCAATGAATTTAGGAGAGAGATTTATACATTGAAAGATTTTTTGCTGGTCCTAAAGCTCAAATTCTAACTAATGAAGTCCTGTCAGATGCCTTTCCGTCATTCAAAGGCATTCAGCAAGGTTGCCCAAGTGCTCCGCTGCTGTTCTCAATAGCTATTGAACCATTGGCTATTGCCATTCATTCTAATCCCCCCATTACTGGCATTAAATTTGGCTCAAATGAACACAAACTAGCCCTTTACGCTGACAATCTTTTAGTTTTCCTGTCAGATCCAACAAGATCATTACCCTCCCTTCTACAATATTCCCAACTATACATTGCTGCTTCTGGATCTAAATTAAACCTTTTAAAAAGGGAAGTCATACCTTTTAACATACAGGATAATTACATCTAGTCAAACCCACAATGGTGCCCAAATGGATTTATATATGTAGGCATAGAAATTAGGAGATTTGCAGACTAAATTCTCAAAGATAATTACATCAAATAATTGTATTGGGTAAAATTAGATTTACAGAAATGGAGGGAGCTGCCATTATCTTAATTGGAAGAGTGAGCTTAATTAAAATGAATGTACTCCCCAAATTTCTATATTTATTCCAATGTGTCCCAATTAACATTCTCAAAAGTCTATTCAATGAATTAAGCAAATCACTGTCCAGCTTCTTATGGAAAGGTAAAGTCTCTAGAGTCAAACCCTCATCTCTTCAGGCCCCATACGCCAACGGAGGTTTAAATCTACCTTGCAGCTCAATTCCATCCAATATTGATTTGGTTGCACTCTGAGGACAATGAGGCTGGATGCCTTCCTATTGAATAGCATCAACTAAAGAATGTTCCCTTAAAAATCCTTCCTTTTTTAACAACTAAGAAAGCACTCTTAAATATTACTAAGAACCCTATAATTCTAAATTCTTTTGACGTAAGGAAAGAAGCTCATACAGTTATTGGAATAAATACCTCTATTTTGGAAGACTCCTCTGTGGAATAATCCAAATATTCCCCACCTGCTAGCAGATGGAATTTTAAAAGATTAGTTTAATAGTGGTATAAAAACAGTTGAAGATTTATATAGCCAAGATAACTGCCAAATTTCAATCTACCAGATCATAATTTATTCAAATGTTTTCAGATTAGACACTGGCTCTGAAAGTTATACAAAATATCCTCAAATTCCAACAGAATCCTCATTTTTATTTTAAACTATTTTAAATGTAGCTTGCCAATCTAAGCTAAGAGTGATATTAAAAATAATTGGGAATCAGATCTTGAATGCAATTACAATGATCCTGGTTGGTGTAACATCTTTCAAGTGTCTCAAACTGTATTAAGCTCAACTAAACATAGACAATTACTGTTAAATATCTTTAATAGGACCTACTACTCTCCACATAGACTGCGCAAAATAAACCACAACCCCTCTCCCAATCGTCAGAGATGTAAAATTTGTGATGGAGATTTACTTCATATGCTTCGGAATTGGTCTTATCTGGAAGACTTTTGGAAATGCATTGTTAGAATAACCTCAGATATCATAAAAACCGAAATTTCATTTGACCCTAGGGTCTGGATTTTGGGAGATCTACAAGGTCTTAAGGTGAACCACAATTATAAAAAAAAACTTTACATTTCTTGCAGCCGTAGCTGGGATTAAGTGTATCCTACAAAATTGGAAATCTGAATTTTCTCCTTCACCGAGCCACGGATAAATGATTTAACATCCTATAGTACACCTGAAAAGATCTTGTATAGGGTGAGGAGGAAACCACAAACATATTAAAAAAAAATGGGGCTTTCTTGTGGCCTCATTACTATCATTACCACCTCCTCAGCTACTGAATTATTACGGATATCTGTTCCCCCCATACTCCTACTATATGCTTTTAACATTTATATCTACATTATTAATACACATTAGGACCTCATACCTGGCTTCATCGAATTTTATTTTTCCTATTTTTCATTTGTGAACGTGAGAGAAATTTCTACCATACCAGGGTTGTGGGTGGGAGGGAGCATTTGTTTGTTTGCTTGTTTTTTTTTCTTGTATGCATCTGTTTATAAAAATATGATTATTTTGCTTCAATAAAAATATCTTTAAAAACATAAGTAATGAGTATAGGAATTGAGATGTTATGGTAAAATTTGGAGTGTTGTGTGCAGCTTTGGTTACCGAACTACAGGAAAGATATTAATAAGATAGAAAGAGTGCAGAGGAGATTTGCTAGGATGTTGCCTGGACTTCAGGAACTGAGCTACAGGTTAAGACTTTATTCTCTGGAGCTCAGAAGAATGAGGGGAGATTTGATAGAGGGATTTAAAATTATGATGGGTATAGATAGAGTAAATGCAAGTGGGCTTTTTCCTCTGAGGTTAGGTGAGATATAAACTATAGGGTGGAGGTGGAAAGATGTAAAGGGTGATCTACAGGGATCGTTGTCTGAAGAGGGTGTGCAAAATTGTTAAGGACCCCAACCATCCTGCACACAGCATCTTCCAGCTACTGCTGTCGGGAAGGAGATACAGCAGTTATCAGAGCCAGAACCACCAGGCTGGGAAGCAGCTTCTTCCCACAGGCAGTGAGAATGCTGAACGACTAATGAACTGCTCATGCAAACCCTCTGAGACTCTACTATTTATCTGACAATATCTATTTATTTTTATATATGTACTGCATATAAATATGTGCACTATGTCTAGATATCTGTTTGCATGTTTTTTTCTTAACTACTGTTTTGTCTGGTTGTACTTATACAATTGAATGATAATAATAAACTTGAAACTGATCTCTGAACTTGAACTATTATTTTTTAGCTCTCTGTGATCTCCCTACTCATGGGGCGGCATGGTTGGTGTAGTGGTTAATGCAACACCTTTACAACACCAGCGATCAGAACCAGGGTTCAAATCCCGTGCTGTCCGTAAGGAGTTTGTAAATTCTCCCTGTGTCTGTGTGGGTTTTCCTTGGGGGCTCCAGTTTCCTCCCACCGTTCAAAAGGTACCGTGGCTTTTGAGTCAATTGGATGTGGGCCAAAACAGCCTGTTACCGTGCTGCATTTCTAAATTAAATTAATAAACACCTGCTCCTCCAATTCCCATTGACTATTGGGGAGTCAATTATACAGTCACATCAAGGCAACCATTTACTGCAAAATTAACATTGGCTTCCTGATGGGAATCTAGCGATGACTGTCACTGCCGTCAGAGTTTGCTAATGTTCCTGCTTCAGGGAAGGAGTGAACATGCTGAGCTGCACCTCATTTTAACCAATTGCAATGAAGGTGAGTCTGTGACCATGAAGGGGACAAGTGGAGATCACCTGGCCTGGGAACCAAAATACAATTTAATGGCTGAATGACTAAAAATAAAATCACATGATTTTCCTAATGTTTGGAACACAGCATGGTTTAAAAAAAAACAAGATTCTTCCTCAACAGATTAGAAAACCTGCTAGATGTGCGGGTGGGATGGCGGGGGTGGGGTGGTGTGAGTGGGTGAACATGATTAATCTTGACTGCTAGAAGATTGAATATAAATTACTCTCCTTCCCGTAATGGATCAAGAGCTTCCCAATTCTAAGCGAATTTTGCAGTGGAGATTGGGAATTCTGCCACATTCATCAATTTTCCATTAGTGTGGTATACAATAGCACCTAGGGACTCATCTGTTCCCTTCGTCAGATCAAAGCACTGTAGGCAGCTCGCTGAGAACTTGGCCTCGCTTCAATGCGATTGGATCACTGCTGCTGTCACAAGGGACTGAAGCAAAGGCTGCAGAACCTACTGCCACATCAGAACTTATCAGGCAATCTTCCCTGTTGCCAACCACCAGCAGTTAAATTTCACAGATGTCTGTTAATCACATGCATACATTCATTTCCCCAAATCCTTTTGGAACTGCAGCCTTATTAAATGATCTTTTGAAAGATAGATTTGAATCGTGACAGATTGTTTTATTCATTTTCTGACACTTCAAAACTGCAGATCCCCAGTTCTCTAGGACTCTACAGGTTTGATGACAGGCTACACCAAGCTTCTGAATCATTGTCCCAAATCACAGACATGGACCTGCAAGGGACATACTGCCTCCGGCACTGATTAAAATGCACATTAATAATTAACTTTCGTGTTTTTGAATACATAACAGCCAAAGTAGTGCACAGTATTTTCCCTCTGTGCAGCCTGGATTTAACTGGATTAAGGTCAGGCCAACAACTTTAGAGTGTGGATCAATAAGTGGGGAAGCCAATTACAGAACTACAATTGCCAGAGCAACCTGATGTGTTATCCTTGAAAATAATTCTGCATAACAATGCCAATCAGAGGGTAAGGCCAATATGTGCTTCCTTGAATGCTGTTTATTTGAAGTACCTCAACCTCATTTTTTAAATATAAAGTGTTTTGGATATTATTACAACAGAGAAGGAGAGTATTCAGCCCAATGAGTCCATGTCAACAATCAATTCTGTCCCATCTCTTCAAACTTTTCCAATAGCCTTGCAAATTATTTCCCTAAAAATGCCCTCCCATATCCTTTTTTGCTTCTACAATCCTTACAGATGGTTTTAGGGAACTGGAGCTGGAGTTGGATGACACATGAGGCAGAGTGAATTAAAATATTTTTTTAAACATACAGCACGGTAACAGGCCATTTCAGCCCCCATGCTGCCCAATTTACACCCCATTAATGGTGGGAGGAAACCCCCCCCCCCCCGGGGAAATCCCACGCAGATACAGAAAGAAAGTACACACTCCTTACAGATAGGGTGGGATTCAAACCCCCGGTCCTGGTCACTGATGATGTAGAGGCGATGAGCTAACTGCTGCGCCAATTGTGCCACCCATAAGGAGGCAAGAGGCAGGTAGCTGGGTGACTGTTAAGAGAGGGAAGGGGAATAGGTAGTCAGTGCACACCCGTAGCTGTTCCCCTCAGCAGTAAGTGTACTGTCTCTGGAAAAGAGTTTGGCCCCTTAGTTCAGAAGGGAAGGGGGCAGAAGAGGAGAGCAATAGTGAGTGATGATTCAATGGTTAGTCGAAAAGATAGGAGGCTCTGTGAATGAGATCAAGACTCCCGGATGGTATGTTGCATCCAGAGACACCTCAGATCGAGTCCACAGCAGGAGGGTGAGAGGCCAATTGTTGTGACCTACATTGGTATCAATAGGGTTGAGGCCCTGAAGATGGAATATGGGGTGTTTGGAAGGAAGCTAAAAAGCAGGACCTCAAGGATGGCAATATCTGGATTGCTGCCTGTGCTGTGCACCAGTGAGAGCAGGAAGAGGAAGTTATGGCAGATGAATACATGGCTGATGAGTTGATGAAGGGGTTCAGATTCGAGGATCACGGTGGTCTCTTCTGGAGAAGGTCTGACCTGTACAAAAAGGATGGATTGCACCTGAACCTGAGAGGGTCCAATATCCTGGCCAGCAACTTTGTTAGAGCTGTTGGGGAGGGTTTAAACTAGTTTGGTAAGGGGTTGGGAATCAGAATGAAAGGGCATAGAATAGAGATAATGGTGGAGAGTTTATTGCAATGTTCAGGGCGTTTGTGACAAAAGACTGGCAGTGGAGGAAACATAAATGTAGTCATTTGGAGGGTTTATTTCAATGCAAGAAGTATTAGGGAGGGGAGGGTGCTGTGGAAAGATTTTTGACTGAGTTATTGTGGATGGAAGTTAGAAACAGGAAAGGTACAATCACTGTATTTGGAGCAGTCTATAGGCCCCCAAATAGCCCTCTGAATACAGAGAAGTAGGTAGATTTTTGAAAGATGCTGAAATAACAGCGCTGCTGTTATGGGAGACTTCAACTTTCCAAAAATTCGCAGCACCTCCTTACTGCAAGAGGGATAGACAGGGCAGAATTTGTTTGGTGTGTCCAAGAAGGATTCCTGAGACAATATGTGGACAAGCTGACTAGTGGAGTGACCATACTGGATCTAATACTGGGTAATGAACCTGGTCAGTTGGCAGACCTCTAGCTGAGGAAGCATTTCGGTGATACTGACCACAATTCACTGACCTTTAGCATAGCTATGGACAAGGATAGGAAGAGACAAAGTGATAATATGTTTCATTGGGGAAGGGCTAATTATGATGGTATTTGGCAGGAACTGTGGAGAGTAAAGAGGGGATAGATGTTCTCGGGGGGAAAAGCACAGAAGCAATGTAGAGGATGTTTAGGGACCATTTGTGCGGAGTCTGGATAGGTTTTTCCTACTGAGGGAAAAGATGGTAGAAGAAGGGAACAAAAGAGGTGAGACAACTCGTGAAGTGGGAGGAAGTGTACATAAGGTTTAGGAAACAAAAGACAGGAAGGGCTCATGAAAATAATGTAGTAACCAGGAGGGAACTTAAGAAAGGACTTTGGAAAGCTCAAAGGGGGCACGAGAAGGCCTTGGCAACTAAGAAAACCCTGAGGCCTTCTGTATGTGATGAACAAAAAGATGGTGAGAGTGAAGATAAGGTCACTTAAGGTTAATGGAAGCCACATGTTCCTGGAAACAGAGGGAAAAGGGAAAGTCCTAAATGAATATTTCGGTTCAGAGAGAGAGGGACTTTGGTTAATGCGATGTCAGTAGAGAACAGAAGTGGTAAAATCACTGCTTGCGAACCACATATAATGTGCGGCTCATGCAAATATGTTGGCTGAGACAGGAATCACACGAGCAGGTACTCACAATGGTAGTGTTATTGGGGGTGGCTTGTGGTGAATATATTTGGTATGTACACCGTATATATCGTGTGTAAAAGTTGATCCCCCTGTATTTGGCCCAGGCTGTCTGCCCACCCGAGCTCCCAATGCCCCGAACACGGACTCTCACTTAGGCCCAGTCTGTCCGCCCACTGGAGCTCCCAATGCCCTGACCACGGACTCTCACCTAGGCCCAGGCTGTCCACCCACTAGAGCTCCTGATACTCCGTGCACGAGCTTACCAAGGAGTCCCGGTCACCTGTCCATCCACCCGAGCTCCCGATGCCTCAACTGCGGATTTAGCACCAGGTTCTGGTCACCCACTCACCTGCCCTTCTGATCTCCTGATGCCTCAAATGACGCAGACACTTACCACAGTCAAAAGTAGTATTCATGTAATAATCAACCTCTAAATTTCACCCTAAAATTTAGTCCACAAAAATTCGACTATTACATGAGTATATAGGGTATGTGTACTTTTAGATTATTAAAGCTAATACAAATTAGTAGTATAAAAACTACATACACGAATAAATATTATTAAGTACATGTATTCCTTAATACTTATATAATATTTTTGAAACAAAATGTGCATGTAAGAGTAAAAGCGTGAATGTAATTTTTTTCATGTCTTGAGGATTTCAAATATCTGCAGTTTACGTGGCTCTTCTGTTAAACAGGTTTGTGCTGCAATGTGATGAGCTTAAGAAAGAGAAAGTGGTGGATTTTCTTAAAAGCATTAGGATAGTTAAGTCCTAGGAACCAGATGATATTTTACCCCAGGTTACAACAGGAAGCAGGGAAAGAGAGTACAGAGTTTTACGTTCCTGTCAGGATTAAAGGCAAAGTTAGTAGGCATAGGGAACCTTGGTTTTTGAGGGATATTGGGGATCTGGTTTGGAAGAAGAGAGAGGTGTATAGCAGGTATAGGCACGCAGAACAAATGAGGTACTTGAAGAGTATTAAAAAATTCAAGAAATAACTGAAAGAAAAAAGGCTAAAAGAAGACATGAGGCTGCTTTTGAAGACAATGCAAAGGAAAATCCTAAGGGTTTCTACAGGTATATTAAGAGCAAAAGGATAGTAAGGGACAAAATATGTCCCTTGAAGATCAGAGTGGTCGGCTTTGTATGGAGCCAAAAGAGAAAGAGGAGATCTTAAATGAATTTTTTGCATCAATTTTTACTCAGGAAACTAGCACAGAATTCAGCAAAGTAAGGAAAACAGGTAGTGAGTTAATGGAACCTGTACAGATTAAAGAGGATAAGGTACTTGTTGTCTTAAAGCAAATAAGGATGGATAAATCCCCAGGGCCTGACAAGATATTCCCTCAGACCTTTAGGAAGGCTAGTGTAGAAATTGGAGGGGCTCTGGCAGAAATATTTAAAATGTCCTTAGCCAAGGGTGAGGTGCTGGAGGATGGGAGGGTAGCTCATGTTGTTCAGTTGTTTAAAAAAGGCTTCAAAAGTAACATTGGAAATGATAGGCCGGTGAACCTGATGTCAGTAATAGGTAAATTATTGGAAGGTGTTCTAAAAGATTGGATATAGAAGTATTTGGATAGCCTGGGACTGATTAGGGATAGTCAACATGGCTTTGTTCATGATAGGTCATATTTAACCACTCTTATAGAATTTATTGCAGAGATTACGAGGAAATGTGATGAAGAAAAGGCTGTGGATGTTGTGTACATGGACTGTAGTAAGGGCTTTGACAAGGTCCCACATGGGAGGTTAGTCAGGAAGGTACAGCTGGTGGGTATTCATGGAGAAGTAGAAAACTGTATTTGACAATGGCTAGATGGGAGAAGCCAGAGAGTGGTGGTTGATAATTGCTTCTCAGACTGTGACTAGTGCTGGGTCCATTGTTGTTTGTCATCTATATTAATGATCTGGATGATAATGTGGTGAATTGGATCAGCAAGTTTGCCAACGACACAAAGCTTGGAGCTTTGAGGACAGAGAAGAGGTTTTCAAAGTTTTCAGAGGATTCTGGACCAGCTGGAAAAATGGGCTGAAAATGGTAGATGGAATTTAATGCAGACAAGTGTGAGGTGATACATTTTTTTTAAATTCTTTTTTTCTTTTATTTTTTTTAAACTTTATTTATTCACTCAGGATACAGGTAATAAGTAACATATCATGAACATTACATTTTATATTTTATATAAAAGAAAAAAGAGAGAAAAAAAAAGAGAACCCCCCCCCTTCAGCCAACTCTCCTAAGGAGAGCCATGAAAAAAAAGAGAAAAAAAATAAAGAAAAATGAAGTATACATATTAAAATCTAATCAATGTAAATCAAAATGTAAATATTCTGAATATAACAACTACTTATGAAGAAAAAATTTATAATTATCACGTGAAACATATGTAATTTTTTCCATTATTAAACAATATTTCATCTCATGAAGCCACCCATTAATATCAATCACATTCATATCCTTCCACGTACTAGCAATACATTTTTTCACTACAGATAATGCTAAATATACAAAAGCAAGTTGAAATTTATTTAATTCCAGACCTTTCAAAGGTTGCAAACTACCCAATAAAAATACTGTCGGGTCTAAAGGTATTTTAATCTTATACAGATATTCTAAAAACAATTGAATTTTTTCCAAAAAGATTGTATATTTATACATGACCAAACCACATGAAAAAAAGTTCCAACCACGTTAACACATCTAAAACACAAATCTGATTCATGAAAACCATATTTTTTTAGTTTTTCAGGTGTTAAGTATAGTTGATGTAAAAAATTATAATTAATCATTGCATAACGTGCATTTATCAGTCTAGTTACAGTATCATAACAAATATCTGACCAATCATCCTCGGAAAAAATAAAACCAATTTCCACTTCCCATTTACCTTTAGATTTATCCCAACCCTTTTTATCCATACCATCCTGTAATATTTGATACATAACTGAAATATATCCCTTCTCTGGTATCTTCATAAGAAAAGTCTCAAATTTAGTCATTTCAGGTAAAATCATATCTCTACCAAACACATGCTTTACCAAGGATCGAATTTGATAATAAAGAAACAAAGAATTCTTATCAACACCATAACTATCCCTCATCTGATCAAAAGATAAAAATTTACTGTCTTTAAAACAATCTCCCAAATTTTCCACACCATTTAATCATTGTCTCCGCTCCATCCTCAACATCCATTGGAGCGCTTTCATCCCTAACGTCGAAGTACTCGAGATGGCAGAGGTCGACAGCATCGAGTCCACGCTGCTGAAGATCCAGCTGCGCTGGGTGGGTCACGTCTCCAGAATGGAGGACCATCGCCTTTCCAAGATCGTGTTATATGGCGAGCTCTCCACTGGTCACCGTGACAGAGGTGCACCAAAGAAAAGGTACAAGGACTGCCTCAAGAAATCTCTTGGTGCCTGCCACATTGACCACCGCCAGTGGGCTGATATCGCCTCAAACCGTGCATCTTGGCGCCTCGCAATTTGGCGGGCAGCAACCTCCTTTGAAGAAGACCGCAGAGCCCACCACACTGACAAAAGGCAAAGGAGGAAAAACCCAACACCCAACCCCAACCAACCAATTTTCCCCTGCAGCCGCTGCAACCGTGTCTGCCTGTCCCGCATCGGACTGGTCAGCCACAAACGAGCCTGCAGCTGACGTGGACTTTTACCCCCTCCATAAATCTTCGTCCGCGAAGCCAAGCCAAAGAAAGAAGAATCTCCAGTGTAATAAACTCCGATTATGTATTGAAAAAGGAATAAGTTGATTATTATACAATGGAGTCAAAGTCGACAATTCACCACTAGAACCTATCAATTTCTTTTTCTTCGTCCATAATTTCATTAAATGTTTTAATATAGGCACATTATATTGCTGTAACAAATTTACATTCCATCTAAACAAAAATTGATGTATTTCAAATTCATAAATATTTGCCATCTCAATTTTGGCCCAACTAGGGGGCCGTTCCAAATCCAACAATGAACTAATAAATTTAAATTGGGCTGCTTCATAATAATTTTGAAAATGCAGCAACCGTAATTCCCCCTAGGTCAATGCTACTCTTGAAAATTTACCTCTCCATAAAAACTCTATTTTAAGGTGATGCATTTTTGAAGGACAAACCAAGACAGGACATACACGGTAAATGCTAGGGCATTGAGGAATGTGGTAGAACAGAGGGATCTGGGTATACAGATACATAATTTTCTGAAAGTGGTGAAAGTGGATAGGGTTGTAAAGAGAGCTTTTGGCAAACTGGGCTTCATAAATGAGGGGAGGAAAGTTTAGGGGAGACATCAGAAGTACTCTGCATTCTAAACTGTGTTTTACTTGTCGCACTATGTATCAGATGGCTTGTTGGACTACTTGCAAAACATACATTTTCACTCCCCTTCAGTACATGTGAAAATAAATGTGAATTTGACCTTGACAATTTTACAAAGAAAAGCTTTGCAATGAGCTGAGATGCATCCACATAATTCCCATAGGAATTTTGACTTTGAAGTGTTTATATTTTTCAGTTGGCTTTTTAACAACTTACCCTATTGTCATTCCCAATATAAGGCTACTGTTGCAACAGAATAAGAGGATTTAGAAAAAGCAGTTAGTGCATTGGTTAAAATGGGCTCTGGGCAACATTACTGCATTGATAGTGGAGGGCAGCATTAGGGCATAGGTATGGTGGAATTATAGTCTTATGGTTCAATTACTTTATGGCTTGCATGGAATCAACTGCATTTTTGGGTTACTGAGAAGGAGTATTGACACAGAATGCTGCAACAGTGCTTACTGCCATTCCCCCCCTTCCCCCCCCCCCATTCTTTGCTCACAAAATCTGTTCCCTACAACACCCAAATGGTGTGCTGGGGAGCATTTCTCATTAGTAGCACATGAAATACTGGCAAGATCAGATCTGTCATGAATTAAAACTGTTGTTTTATTCTCAATAAATTATTTACAGATGAAAAATTGTTCCAAGCCTCTTCGCACCCTTAAGTCATGTCCATGTGTACCCATTATTGCACATTGTTACACTCTCCCTCTATTTTCATCATATTTACACCATTACGATGGCACCTTGATGTTACTCCGCCTCTGTTGTTTGAGGGACTTCTATTACCATGACTTTTCTGCAATCCATTTGCTCCACAGGTTCAAGATCATTTTATTGTCATCTAATGAAACAGAAAATGTAATATTACACAAAATTTCCTTTAGTCTGTCGTAAGGCAGATGAAGTGTCGTCATTAATATTGCCTTGGAGTAAGAGAAAGAGGAGCAAAAGAGAGGTCATGAACCGATGAACCATGTCAAACCTAAAATGACCCCCACATATTTTTCCGATATCATGTCTGCTGGCGCTGAAAAGCCCCGTTCGCAAAAGTGGATGAACCTCCAGTGTTCAGCTTATCTGTACAAAGCAGCTCTGGCTGGATGACAGAATGGATTAGACAGAGGCTTAGGCCTTTATTACATGGTTGAGCAGTCATCTTCAAGATGATCTTAGTTTGCATTTTGTCAACTTTGCAATCCTGAAGGGTAACTATCAGAATCAAATCAGGGTCCAGATTCAATATCTGAAACCTTCCAACCCAGCTTTGAGGACATAGAAACATAGGCCCTTCATCTCTTCTAGTCTGGGCCAAGCTATTATTCTGCCTAGTCCCACTGACTTGAACCTAGTTCATAGCCCTCATACCCATGTACCTGTCCAAATTTTTCTGCTTACTTCAGCTGGCAAATCGTTCCACACTCGCACCACTCTCTGTGGGAAGAAATTCCCCATAATGCTCCCCTTTCACCTTTAACCCATGACCTCTAGTTTGTAAATCACTTACCCTCAGTGTGAAAAACTTACTTGCATTTACTCTTTCTATATCCATTGTCATTCTTTTATGCTCCAAGGAATAAATTCAAAACCTGTTTAACCTTTCCCTGTAATTTAAGTCTTGCCAACGTCCTAATAAATCTTCTCTGCACTCTTTCTATTTTATTGATATTTTTTCTGTAATTCCCCTTAATGTTCCCCCTAAACTTCCCCCCTTTTACCCTTAACCCATAACCTCTGGTTTGTACCTTATCTAACTGGCAGGGGGATAGCTTCTTCCCACAGGCTGTGAGATTGAGGAATGGTATCTGTAATAATGCAGCTCATCCCAAATGTCTACATATATTAATTTTGATAGTTTTTGTACTGTGTATTGTATTTTTTCATGTGTGTGCCATGGTCTGGAGAGACACTGTTTTGCGGGTTGTATATATACTAAATATACAGATGATAATAAACCTGAACTGAACTCTTAATTATGAATACCAGAGAAAAAGTGTTTCTTCAATGGAGACAAGTAGAGCACCATATATATGTTATTAAATGACCTAGAAAGAGGCCATTAGATTACTTCATGATGATCCCATCAGTCACCTACTCCAGAGGTTGATCCAATGGCATGTAGGGCAAGTCGTGGCTGCAGATCGTGACATTATCCATGTAGGGAAAAGTGGCACAAAAACGGAGATGCCATTGGTAACACCAAAGGGAACCCTGAGGAAATGGTAGAGGCAGCCATCTGCCTCGAAGGCAGTGTACTGGCGGTCCTCCGGAGAGAACGGGAACTGGTGGTGTGATAGTACAGACCTATCACCAATGTATATAGTTACAGTATCTAGAGTATGTAATGACTGTGCTTTCAGCGATTGGCTGAGAGCTTAGCCACACCTACTGTCTGGGCCTTAAAGGGTTGTGTCCCTAGCCAGGTCGGATCATTCCGGACTGGTCGGCCACCTGTGAAGAGCTCCTGTCTTTTGCTAATAAAAGCCTTGGTTTGGATCAACAAGTCTTTGGTTCTTTCGACGCGCTCTACAGGTGGTAAGGAGATTTTAGGTCAATTGTGGAGAACACATTGGGCATTATGCGAGGGAGGGGATACACATCCAGCTATGTATAGCGGTTAATGGGCTGGCTATAATGAATCACCATCCTGTGTTTACCCCCACCCCTGACCACCACCACTTGGGCTCTTCACAGGCTGGTACTGAGCTCGATGATCTCCTCATTCTGGAGTCACCGGACCTCCACTTTAATAAACAGCCTGACCTCTTCACTGTATAGCCTGCTTTTTGTGGCAACTGGCTTACAGTTGGGGGTGAGGTGCGTGAACAGTAGTGGGGGAGTAGAGAGACTGTGAGTTGGATGGGCTGGTGGTGGGGTGTGTTTCGAACCCAGTGGACCTCAAAACCCAGCAACAATATTCACCAAGACAAATGGTTACTTCAAAAAAAGTTGCTTTTAATTATCTTTAAACATGAAAATGGAATCAAACTTTAATTTATCACTATTGACTGACTTAACCTAACTTAACCCCCTTCTAATTCTAAGTGCACATGTATGTAATGTGTGTGTGTGTAAGTTCAGAAAAGTTCTTTGATTCACAGTCCAATCTCACTTCTCACTCCTCCAAGTTTACTGATTGCAGGCAACTCTTATACTATGCACAGAATTTAACATTTACAAAGTTCACAGGCTTTGGTGCTTGAAAGGTAAATGGTTACCGCTCAGGAAGGTTTGTGTCGATTTTCAGAGAGAGATTTGTTGTTCCTGGAGACAAACTGATCCTTTTTAATCAGTCACTCCAGGGGTATGCTGAAGAAACTTGCCCCATCAGAGTTCTCCAGATGATAACCTCTTTCTTTCAGGTCACCACAGAGTTCCTTTTTGTTTCCCTTATTTCAAGTGAAACATTAGACAGCCAGTCCTCTCCTCTTGCATGAACCACAAGGGTTTTGACCAGGCTGAACTAAGCACTCACAACCCGTCTTCCAAATGGGGGTTTCCACAAGCTTGCCAGCTTGTCCTGTTCCAGTCCCAACTGCTGCTGCTGACTGTAAAACTGCAGAACTGAATTCTCTCTCTCTCTCTCTCTCTCTGAGAAAGAGCCTGTTTGACTCTCTTTGCTTGCAAAATGACCTGACCCTCTTAGATCAGCAAGTTCCACTTCAGGCAGCCTGCAGTTCCGACGAGTTCTTTCATCTGTTGCCTTTTTGTAATCAACAATCCATTAGTGAAGTCTCTTGGGCACTCTCCAAAGCTTTTGCAAAGGCTCAATGCCAGCCTGTCTAGCATTAGCTCCAGTATTTTAAATAAGATCTGTTTTAAAGTGTTTGTATGTGACCTACACTAAAAAACCTGCCCCAATTTATATCCCAAAAACATATCTATAATCTGTCACAGAGAACTGTGGGTTGCCAACCGTGAGGAGGAGAGAGGACCATTGTATTGCATTATTAGACTCTTATTTTAATATTTTTTTTATTTTTCACACTATGAACCATACTGACCAAAATACACACAAACATTTCCCTCTTGAATATACACAGTGTCATTTTCTCCCCCTTTCCCCCCTCCCTTCCCTCCCTCCTCCCACCCCCCTCCAAACCCATTAAACATTCAACATATACAATACAATAAACCCATTAAACAATGTCATCACACAATGAAAATAAACAAGAAAATTGTGTCATCTACTTTACATACTGGGTTAATTCATTTAGTCTTCTTCTCATTCTGTCATTTTAGGGGGTGGAGGTCCGTGGTAGGCCCTCTCTGTTGTGTTCCATGTACGGTTCCCAAATTTGTTCAAATACTGTGATGTTATTTTTTAAATTATATGTTATTTTTTCCAGTGGAATACATTTACATTATTACACTCTTGAGGTGGCACTGAAAGACCAACCCCAGCAGCACTGGTGTGCAGAGCTGTGGCATGATGAAGAGTTTAATGTTCCTGTAAGCCATGTCCCGCACAGTCAGCATCACAGTGGTGTGGTTGTGGATCTTGACTGCGTGGGTCTTTGAAGTCAGGGCAACTTTATAACTTACAGGCTCTGCTTTAAGAGAGTAACAACTGCACCATATAAGGGTGGATAAAACATTCAATGCTCCCGGTATCGAAATGGCATCTTGTCACCTTGATTGAGATTCCATCCTAGACAGGGAGAATTGATATGGACTGTTTTGGTCCAGTACTACAGAGAGTAGTATCTGTTTGTGGTCTGGCCCATGTTGACTCCTAGTCTGGGAGGATAATGGCGGTACCCAAGTTTGGTTATCAGCAGAAGTTGGTGGTGCCCTGTGTCACGGCGTGGTCATCTCTGGAAGCTGACAGTGGCCAAGATGGTGGCTCCTACACTGCGCATGTGGCAGCGCTGGGTCAGGAAGGTGGCATACCTTTGTGTAGAGTCCCTTCGTTCTGCACTTTGAGCACGTAGCATCTTTTGCTGGGCAGCGTTTTTGGGGATGCTTTGGTTGACCGCAAAAGTAGCACTTCAGGTGCTCCTGGGAGACTGAAGATGTGGTGGGCTTGCTCATGCAATGTGGTAGCGGGCTGCTGGCCTCTGAACATGTGTCCCAAGATGGTGGCCCCTTTGAGGACGCCGCACTATTCACCAAGTGTGCTTCCATGGAGGCCGATCTCCAGTGATTTCACGAGGTTGATCGCCTCTCTTAAGTCTAACTTACTCTGCTCAAGTAGTCTCTGGTACATGTGGTATGACCTGACGCCTGCGACATAGGCATCCCGGATCATGTCCTCAATGTTTTGGGTGCTTGACACCGATTGAAAGTTGCATGCTTGAACACGTTCATCCACGCAGGCCTGGAGGAACTTGTTGCTCGATTCACCCGGTTGTTGTCTGTGGGTGGCCAGCATGTGCCTGGCGTATACCTCATTGTCTTTCTCTGTACTGGTCCTTGAGTATGTCCATTGTCTCCGTGTATGTTGAAATATCCTTGATCGTCGGGAACACACGATGTCCAATCTGGGAAAAGAGTAGGTACAGTTTGTTTGCCTCTGTGGCCACGACTCCGGTGGAGTTCTGTAGAAAGACCTCAAAGCAGCATAGCCTGAGTTCAAAGCAGTATGAGGCTTCTGGCAATTGGGGGTCGATCTCCATCTTATCAGGTCTCAAGAGTTATTCCATCGTTGGAAAAAAAATTGTAAATAAAATGGATACGCTATCAATAACTCAAAAGACTAGAATTACAGAATAGTAGGCCTTTATTTACAATAAACCTGAAGGTCATCCTGTGCTGTGACCCAGACTTTCTGAGGAGGGGTTATGGTGTTGGAGCCTTTATACAGGGTCAAGAGGGAGGAGCCACAGGTACAGTTCCAGGTTGAGGCAGAGCCTGATTAATGAGCAGTTCACCACACAGGCTAATAGATCTGAGGTAATAAGTGGATGTAAGTGGGAGGGTAGAAGATAAAGAAGCTGAGTAGTGATAGGGGAGAGGGTAGCTCTTTGATGGGGGAAAGGAAGTGGGCGGGGGGGAACTGGAGAAAAGGAGATAGAGAGATGAAGGAAGGAGAGAGACAGTGGGGGGGGGTTACTGGAAATTGGAGGTCGATATTGATCCCCTTTGGTTGGAGTCTACTGAGATGGAATATAAAATGTTGTACCTCCAATTTGCAGGTGGTCTCTCCACTGCTCCCCACAAGGATGTTGATATTTGGTCATGATAACCCCATTATAGCCATAGGGTAGGTGGTTAGACGGACCCTTGCTGGAGGCCGTCATTCTTATACTCTTGTGTGGTGTAAATATTATTTATAGCTAATTAGTCTTAACCTAAACAAAGTTTTGGTCATTTAGATTATGCTGCCTGAAAATATAGAAAATAAAACTAAAAATGGGAAATGCAGGTCACATGACCCTTCGAGTCAATCCCGCCTTTCAGAAAGATCGATGCTGATCTGAGCTTGATCTTAGTTTCACTTGCCTGCCTATTCTCGAACCTTCAACCACCCAATAAACTGGGAATCTATCAATGTCAACCACAATGTTTCATTCACATTACCCTTCTGGAAGGTTGGAACACCCAGAAGATCATCTGCAATGGATCAGTGTCAGTTCCTGTTTGGTATCTATATAGACAGGGTGGTAACGTGGTCTCCACTTTAGAATCCACCACCAGCTGCCTGAAAGCCAGGTGGATTCTAAATATCACCTTAGGACTCTCGTCCTATGAGCTTATCCTGAAAAAGGTAAAGACATTTGGCATTCAGCTCATGAAGGGTAAACTATTATGCAAATTTCTGACAACATGCTGCTAGGGAAATGAGTAAGGCCCGTGACACCACCAACGAGCATTTACACAGCGTTGTGTGAAGGCAGATGAAAATGCATCCAGCAATGAGATGATCAAATACGTAGATGGGTCTTAGTTAAACCCAATTTGTAAATGCAGTTTATCTGATAGAATGTTTCAAAATGTTCATTGAAGTTTAGACATACAGCACGGTAACAGGTCATTTCAGTCCACAAGACTGTGCAGCCAAATTGACCTACACCCCCAGTACATTTTTGAATGGTGGGAGGAAATCGGAGCCCCTGGGAAAAACCTACGCAGACATGGCAAGGACATACAAACTCCTTACAGACAATTCAGGAATTGAATCCTGGTCCTGATCACTGCTGCTGTGAAGGTGCTACGCTAACCGTTACGCCAACCGTGGTTGTGGAGAACGAGCAATCTACTCCTGCCCCAAAAAAAGAAAAGGTAAGATTCCCTTATTGTCATGTGCCCTGAATACACAAAACTCGTTTTCCTTCCTTTGCCCTGTAAAGAGGTGCTACTAGTCCAGAACTCATCCCAAGAAGAGAAAGAGAATCGAAGGAGAGTCCCATTAGAGATATCGAGGCTCGATGGATCCCACCACCTCCTCTGATTTAATTTTAAGATACAGCAAGGCATCAGGCCCTTCCATCCCACGAGCCCAGGCCACCCAATTATGGTCCTACTTCAAAAAACGTGACATCCCATCAACCACCATCAACTCGACCCTCACCCACATATCCTCCATTACAACTGCCCTGGTCCCCTTCATCTCCATACAAAATAAGGACAGGATTTCCCTTGCCCTCCCCTACCATCCCACCAGCCTCCGCATCCAACATATCATCCTCTGCCATTTACGCCATCTACTACGTGATCCTTTCACCAGACACATCTTCCCTTCTCCTTTCCTCTCACCCTCCACATGGACTGCTCCCTCTGTGACTCCCTTGACCACTCATCCCTTCCTACCAATCACCCTCTTGGCACCTACGTAGGAAGTGCTACACTTGCGCTCACACCTCCTCAATCACCAACATCTGAGGTCCCAAATGGCCTTACAAATGAAACAACGCTTCACTTGCAAATCTGCTGGGAACATCTACTGCATCCAGTGCTCCCATTGTGGTCTCTACATTGCAATGCAGACTGGGAAATGGCTTCATTCAGCATCTTAGCTCTCTCTGCTGCAATGCCAGGGAAGTTCCAGTGGCAACCCATTTCTATTCCCTGCACATTCCCTTGCTGATATGTCTGTCCATGGTCTCATTCACTGTCAGACTGAAACTGCCTGCAAATTGGAAGACCAATATTTTGTGTTGGCATCCTCCAACCGGATGGCATAAACATCAACATCTTTGGTGTAGTGGAGTCGACTAATGGGGTTTTCCATTAGCTGACACCACCGCCCCTTCCATCTCTTCCCTTCCCCTATCTTTCTTTCTTTCCCTTCCCCTCCTTTCCTCTTGCTTTGCATACACAGAGCCATCTATTCTCACTTTTTCTCTCCAGTCCTCCTATTCATGTCCAATTATCACCTTTTGTCTGTTGGCCTGTGCTCCTATCCTTTCTTCCCTTCTCCCCATCCTTTTAATCCTACATTTTGCTCACACTTTCAGGAAGAGCTCAGGCCCCAAACATTGGTCATATACCTTTAGCTCCTAAGGATGCTCGAGATCTGCTGAGTTCCTCCAGAATTTTGGTGTTTTTACTACAACCACAGCGTCTACAGACTTTTGTTTTTTACACTAATGTGACCAATGAGCCCACCAACCTCTTTTGGAACCAGAAGACTGAAGTGCAGAAGTAGGCCATTTGGACCTTTGAGTTTGGTCCGCCATTCAAATCATGGCTGATTTATTTTTCCTTCCAAGCCCATTTTCCTGCCATTGACTCAAAAATCTACCATAGATTCTAATGCTCCTCACCTCTATCCAAAGGGACGTCCTTTTGTTCTGTGGCTATGCCCTCTGGTCCAATGACTGGAAACATCTTCTCCATGTCCACTCTTTCCTTTCCCTACCAAGGTTTGATATGTTTACATGAGATCTGCCCTCATCCTTCTAAGCTTCATCAAGTACGGGCCAAGAGCCATGAAATGGTCCTCATATGTTAGCTCTCTTATCCCTGGGATAATTCTCGTAAACCTCCTCCGGTCCCTCTCCAATACCAATGCATCTTTCCTCAGAAATTGAGCCTCTTGCCCATAAATGAAGTGGGCAAGACTATCGGCCACCATTATGGCAACCTTCTATAGGAGCTCTACTGAGAGCACCCTGGACAACTGCATCATGGTGTGGTGCAGTTGGTGCAGAGAAATGGATCGGAATTCAATCCACAGGACTATAAGAATGGCAGAGAGGATCACTCCTCCCACCCCCCCCCCCAAAATTGACATCATCTACCTGGATCTTTGTCAGAAGAGGGCAGATAAAATCATTGAGGACCTCTTTCAACCAGCCCACAGCATCTTTCAGCTGCTTCTGTTGGGGAAGAGATACTGAGCTAGCACCATTAGGCTGAGGAACGGCTTCTTCCCATGGGCAGTGAGAATGCTGAACGACCAAAGGAACTAATCATATTAACATCCAAGACTCTCATATTTATGAAACAATATTGATTTATAAATTTATTTGTATATATGAATACTTGTCCTGCATATGTATTGTTTGTCTGTATGTGTGTTATGTCTGGTTGTGTGTCTGCCTGTTTTACATTGAGGACTAAAAAATGCTGTTTTGTCAGATTGTATTTGTGCAATCAGATGACAATGAACTTGACTTAACTGGTCGCAATATTCAAAACGCAGAATGACCAATGCCTTTTAAAACCTCAGCATTACACCTTTGCCTTTATATTCTACCCTCTTGATAGGAAGGTCAAAATCGCATTTGCCTACTTTTCCACTTATTCTACCTGCATGTTAACCTTTAGGGAATTCTGCACAAGGACTCCTAAGTCCACTTGGACCTTCCCTTTCTGAATTCTCCCCCTGTTTAGAAAATAATCTTCATCTTTATTGCTTCTATCAAACTGCATCATGACCATACACTTCCCAACGCTGTTTTCCATTTGCCACTTCTTCACCCATTCTCCATATATGTCCAGCTCCCTATGCAGACTTTCTGCCTCCTTCTACCTGTCTCTCCACCTATTTTCAAATGGGGCCACAAAGCCATCAATTCCATCATCCAAGTCATTGACATACAACACGGAAAGGAGCAGACCCAACACCATCCCCTGTGGAACACTACTAGTCAACAGCAACCGGGCAGACAAGGCCCCCTTTAATCCTGCTTCTTTGCCTTCTGCCAGTCAGATAGATCTTCTATCTATCCTAGTTCCTTTCCCTGATACCCATGGTCTCCTTTCTTGTCAGTTAGAGATGAAAATGGCTGCTGGTTGAAGTTGGAGTCAGAAGATGAAAGGATTTATGATGGTTTTTGAGATACTGAAAACAACTGGTGTTATTTCCGAAGCACCTGTATAAACACACGGCCATTTTAGTACTGAGGAGAGCAGACTTCATGGAGGCATTTATATGCTTTTAGCACATTTTAGTCAAAAGACCCCATGAATGTCGAAGACTGAAATTATGTCACATACTGTGTGACATGAGAGCTTTGCAAGAAATATATTATCAACATGAGAGACAGTTTAAGGAAACTCACTGTTTTGTTCAGATGTAGAACTGACCAGCAGTAATTTTTTTTCCTGAAGTTGGGGATAAGCTGCCAATGTGTTACTCCTAACAATAAGTAGATTTCAAGAGAAGTCTACTTCTGACTGTTTCTTTAAGAAAAAGAGGACAGTTTCATCGTTTGGAAAACCGATTCCAAAAGTCTTCAATCAAAAGAAGAAGACTTGATCCTGTGAAGGGACGACCTCTATTATCCTTTTTATCCTTTTCATCGGAGATACATATGTGACCAAAAGATGGTCACTTCTGCTTGAAGGATATCCATCAAAGACAACTCATTGAAAGAACTGTGAGTTTAAAGAGGCCCGAAGATATGATGTTTAAAACACTTTATAATTATTTCTGAACTGAAAGTTTAAGACCTTCAAGCAAGACTAAAATGATGCTGAAGTTTTAAATGGACTTTTCAGAGATGGGGTTTTAATTACACACACACACACACATTTACATTTACGCATAGTGGGGTTAAATTTAGAGTGAAGTAAGAAATGATATGATATTAATAGTTTAATAAAACTATTATTTTGAATTTACCATTGTCCAGTGAATTTTCCATTGCTGTTCATTTCTTAGTGCTACCAAAGTCCA
This sequence comes from Narcine bancroftii, assembly GCF_036971445.1. Taxonomy (NCBI): domain Eukaryota; kingdom Metazoa; phylum Chordata; class Chondrichthyes; order Torpediniformes; family Narcinidae; genus Narcine; species Narcine bancroftii. Next base: position 222,456,385 of record NC_091474.1, on the reverse strand, counting down.
TTTAGTCCCAAACAAAATTAAAAGCGTTGTTAGTTCATAACACTGGGTCAATGCTATATACAAATTTGCTGATGACATCATAGTTGTCGGCAGAATCACAAATGCCAATGAGAAATCTTAGAGCAGGGAGATAGTCCAGCCTGTTCAGTGGTGTCATGCCAACAAGCTTGCGTTCAATGTTAACAAGACAAAAGAGATGATTGTAGACTTCAGGAAGAAGTCAGAGAAACACAATCCAGTCCTCATTGAGGGCTCAGTAGTCGAGAGGGTCAAGAACTTCAAATTCTTGGGTGTCAACATCTCTGAGGATCTGTCCTGGAGCAATAACGAAAAAGGCCCTCCAGCATTTATACTTTGTGAGGTGTTTGAGGAGATTCGGTATGTATTGAAGACTCTTGAAAACTTCTACAGGTGGACCGTGGAGAGCTGTTGGATCTCTGCCTGGTATGGAGGCACCAACTCTTAGGACAAGAAAAAACTTCAGAAGTTTGTAACTCACAGGCACCAGGCTGAGGATCCATTGAGGATATCTGTAAGAGGCGGTGTCTTAAAAAAGCAGCCTCTATCCTCAAAGACCTCACCACCCAGGCCAGGCCCTCTTCACTCTGCTACCATTGGAAAAAGGTACAGGAGCCTAAAGACAAGAACTCGGTGGCATAAGGACAGCTTCTTCCCCGATGCCATGAGATTCCTGAATAATCAATGAACCAAAGACACAGTCTTATTTTTATTTGTGCACTATTTTTAAATATTTATTGCTGGAAGTTGTATATGAACGTTTGCACTACACCAAATGTTGTGACTTGTTCATGACAATAAATTCTGATTCTACTTCTGAGTGTGATTCTGAGGCCCTTCTGAAACCCCTCGTGAATCCCGGTCCTAATAAATTTTTCCCAGAAGCCCTTCACCAGCAGGCCCTGCAGCCCAGTGTGAGTCCTTCAATCACTGCTGTGCTCCCCTATTTTAGAGGCTTCACCATCTCGATGGGTTGGAAGGGATGTTCTCCCACTCGGGTGCCCCTGCGTCAGCCACCCACAAGGCCTGTACACCACCAGTTTGAACATGGACCTGCATGGTCTGGTCTTCAATATTTTATAAAAAATTGCTGCCAGCCTGTCTTGGTTTATTGGTGGGAGAGGGAGATGGCTGATGAACATGCGGGCAGTAGGACCCTATGGAGAAGTGTTAGAAGATGTGTCTGTGCTCCCTGTTCTTCCTGGGTCCGCATCACTTGCAGTGCTAACACCTTGATCTTGGGTAGGGTAACACAATGTATCATTGAGACAAGAATGTGAGCACAGGTTTAAGGGTGAAATGTGAAATGTTTAAAGGGAACACAATAGGGGGAACTTCACTCAGAGAATGGTGGGAGTGTAGAGTGAGCTGCCCACTGAAGTGGTGAATGCAGGCTCAATTTTGACATTTAAACTCATTTTGGATAGGTACGTGGATGGGAGGGGAATGGAGGAATATGGTCTGCGTTCTATCATTGGGACTCAACAGAATAAAAGTTCAGCACACACTAGATGAGCTGAAGAGCCGGGTTCTGCAATTCTCTCAGCTCCAGGTTAGAGTATATACGTATGTGTGCATATCCTTGAACAAGAAAACATCTTGGCAGGAGATCAATTTGAAACATTTATTGATTTCTTGGTCATGAAATACAAAACTCAATTTGTTTATCTTTGAAAGAAAAACATTTATCTTAAAATTGTGTTAAATCTATTTTCCTCTTGGGACTTGCTTTTGTTAGACCAGCATAGCATTGTATCGTGGCTGTTGATTAGTTTGGTGTTAACTGATCTTCACTCAGGAAAATTGAGACGTTTCTTTCAAAGGATGGCAGTATTTACACCCGTCCCTCACTTGTGACTCTCACTTTTACTTAAGGTCTTAATTTTTAAATTCGACATATTGCACGAGCCCCTGCTGTCTAAATACCCCAATTAACCTACAACCCCCGTACGTTTTTGAAGGTGGGAGAAACCAGAGCGCTTGGAGGAATCCCTCGCAGACACGTGGAGGATGTATAAACTCCTTAAAGACGCTGTCAGATACAGACAGCACTAGATTACAGCTGGCACTGAGATAGTCTTGCTCTAACCACTACGGTAACCATGCTGCCCCATCATTCAGAATTAAGGATCGCTTGCTTCCTTCAAAATTCAAGATTCTTTTATTGTCATGTAATAAAACAGAAAATTTAAAACAAATCTTCCTTTATTCTACTATAAGGAAGACAAAGATTCACCATCAGCAGAAATTGCCTGTCGCCCCTTATTGTCAGAGAAAGAGAAGGAAACGAGAGTTCCCCCCAGAGTCATTGAGTGTCCATGCTCCAGCAGTCTCTGCAGCCACACAGACCTCAGCCTAAGCCATCACCAACCTGAACGCCAGATCCAAACATCTGATATGATTAGGAAGCCCTCAGAACCCTTGGCACCCTCTCGCATCTCGGTTCCGATACCTGGTAACCCTTCAGCCAGTCTCGAACCAGTCTCCTGCAGTCCGCAGCCTGGTGCGAGTCCCTTGACTGCCGTCACCAGCAGCCCGCAGCCTGAGTGGGTTCCTCGCCTTGAGTCACCAATAGCCAACCACTTGTGTGCTCTTCAGCCGCAGAGCCACTTGCTGGTCTGCCGCCATGGTCCTCATCCCTTGGGTCATCTCCTCTGCTTCTCCTTCTCAAACACGTCATCTCCTCTGCTTCTCCCCATTTTCCGGGGCTCTGCGCCAGTCCCCTACTTCCCCGGAGTTTGCAATCCTCGAGGCCACTGCTGAACCCAGGCACTGCTATCTTGGGCCCAGACCGCACGGTTACAGGATTTTAAAATAAACCGCTGTTGGCTCCTTTAAGACTCTTCCAGAGATGCAATAGAATGTGCTTGATGGGTCATCTGGGTCAACACACAAAGTCCTGGAGGAACTCGGCATGTCAGGCAGAATCCATAGAAAGCAATTAACAGCTGATGTTTTGGACTGCAAACCCTTCACCAGGAATTGCAAGAACCAGGCGGACAGCCAAATAAATCAGGGAGGGGCAGGAGCTCTGGCTGGCAGGTGATAGTCAAATGCAGGTGGGAGGGGGAAGAAAAGAAAGGAGCTAAGAGATGTTGGGGAAAGGGACAGAGGGCTAATAAAGATGTACTGTAATGAGAGAAGGAGGGGAAAGGAGTGGGGGGACTGGCAGTGGGTGATGGGCATTTTAGAGGTAGAGGAGGGGAAAGAGGGGAAAAGAGGAGGAATGGGGCCAGGAAGAGAAAGGAGAGCAGGGAGGGAGGAAGATGAAAAAGGCTCCAGGAAATTGGAAAGGTTAATATTGATGCCACCTGGATGGAGTCTGCTCCTCCACTTTAGGTGGAACAATGTGGATATGGGAGATGGAAATGAAGTAGCTGTGTTGGGTGCTATTGGTAGCCCCAATAATGATGCAGGCAGAGGACTGAGGGGAACGATAGGCTTTATTGAGCAAGAGACTGCTGGCCTGGGTCTAGGCTAGGAAAATGAGTGGGAAGGAGAGGGGATTCAACCTTTATGGCCAGGGGTCACATGGGCAGGATCAAGGGAGGAGCTAAGGCAGGGAGACACCTGGCAGGTGGGCCAGCCAGTATATACAGCCATACCATCACATTCACCTCCCCTTTTTTAAAAAAAAAGAACCGACCGGTAATAACAAAACCCAGAAGCGATAACAGCAGAACAATATTAATTAACAATTAACAACAACTGGCTGCAAAAGCGGACAACTCCCCCCCACTCCGGCTTGATGTTCAGCCGCGCAGGCGGCCTCTTCTGTCTGCCGTTTCAGTACGGCGCTCCTCCGAAAAGGGGGCTGACGGGGGAGTATTTGTTGCAGGAACTGTGGGGATTGGGGTGCTGGTGATGGACTCCTGGAGTACTGGGGGATTCTCTGCAGCTGCAGGAGGGGTAGGAGCCTGGATGTCTGGCTGCAGGGTAGGCGGCTCGGACTCCAGGGCTGTGCTTGGATGTGGCACCATCGGATTCGTGGCGTGGTCGGCAGCCTTTGAAGCAGTCTCGAGGTCTTCAGCCTTTGCTAGGTCTCGTATGGGCACAGTGTCCTTGTGGCCGTCCGGGTACCTAAAAAATGCATGTATGAGGTGTGCCGCTACAACCAGTGGATCAGTCTTATGGTCTCTGACGTGCTTCCGAAGGAGAACTGGCCCTGGGGATGTCAGTCAGGGAGGGATAGAAGAACCATTCCCTGACCTCCTAGGGAAAGCAAAGAGACGTTCATGCGGGGTGGTGTTAGTTGCGGTGTAGAGTAACAACCGGAAAGCATGGAGGGCTTCAGGCAAAACGTCCTGCCAGGGGGACACTGGTAAATTTTAGGACCTGAAGGCCAGGAGCACTGCCTTCCAGACGGTGCCGTTCTCCCTTTCCACCTGGTCATTTCCTCTAGAGTTATAGCTGGTGGTCCTGCTGGTGGCTATGCCTCTGGTCAGGAAGGACTGATGCAGCTCCTCACTAATGAACAAGGTCCCCTGGTCACTATGAATATAGTCGGGGTACCTGAACAGAGTGAAGATACTGCTCAGCACCTTGATGACCATGGTTGAGGTCATATCCAGGCAGGGAATTGCAAAGGGGAACCTGGAAAATTCGTCCACCACCGTCAGGAAGTAGGCGTTCCTATTTGTGGTAGGGAGGGGGCCCTTGAAATCGACACTGAGTCGTTCAAAAATGTGGGTGGCCTTGATGAGGTGTGCCTTCTCTGGCCGGTAGAACTGAAGCTTACTCAGCACAGATTTGGCAGCGTCTGGTTATGAACCGGACATCCTCGATGAGTAGGGGAGGTTCCTTGACCTAATAAAGGGATAGAGCCTTGTGACTCTGGGGTGGCACAGACTGTTGTGCAGGACCTGGAGATGGTCGAGATGTGCACTGGCGCACGTCCCTCGGGGGAATCCGGGGGATTCTTGAGCTTACCCGGCCGGTCCAAGATGTCATAGTTGTAGGTGGATAACTCAATCCTCCACCTCAGAATCTTGTCACTTTTGATTTTACCCCATTGTTTGGCACTGAACATGAAGGCCACTGATCAGTCAACAGGGTAAATCTTTCACCAGCTAGGTAGTGCCCCCAAATGGCACACTGCCTCAACGATCACTTGCGCCTCCTTCTCGACGGAGGAGTGCCGGAGTTCGGGACCATGAAGGGTGCGGGAAAAAAATGCTATCAGCATGCCTAACTGGTTTAATGTAGCGGCTACCGCGAAATCGGAGACATCGCTTTCCATCACAGCATGGTTCGTGGTCTTAACGATTAAAAGCAGCTTGGGCCTCCGCCGATAGTGGAAAAGTGGTTGACTGAATTAGGGGTGGGCCTTATCAGCGTAGTTGAGAATAGCCCTAGGCATCTTTTCAGCGCCTTCAGGGTGTTCGGAACAGGGTGTTCCAGAAGTGGTCGCATGCAGTCAGGGAGCAATGATACCATGTGCACGATGCATCCAAGAAGGGCCAGGTGCTCTGTGTTGAACACACGCTTGTCCTTGTTGTACATCAAGTTAAGTAACTTGGCCATGCGCAAGAACTTGGTGAGGTTTGCGTTGTGGTCTTGCTGATCATGGCCGCAGGTTATGACATTGTCTAGGTAGGGGAATGTTGCCATCAGCCCATGTTCCTCCACCATCCAGTCCATTACTCTCAGGAAAGCAGAAACACCGTTAGTAATGCTGAATGGCACCCACAGGAAGTGGAAGAGTTTCCTGTCGGCTTCGAACCCGGTATAATGTGCAATCGCTCGTACGGAGGGGAAGTTGGCGGTAAGCCGACTTGAGGTCAACAGTCAAAAAAGTTCTGTATTTGGCGACCTTATTGACCAAGTCGGCTATACAGGGGATTGGATACGCATCCAGCTGGGTGAAGCAGTTGATGGTTTGATTATAGTCAATTATCACCCAGGGCTTGCCCGCCCCTCTTACCACGAAGACCTGTGCTCTCCAGGGACTGGTGCTAGGGGCTATGATCCCCTCTGCCAGGAGTCACTAAATCTCAGCCCGGATAAACTGCATATCCTCCGAGTATAGCACCGACTTTTGGTGACGATGGGTTTGCAATCCGGGGTGAGGTTCACGAACAGCGACGGAGGGGGCACCCTCAAGGTGGTGAGGCCACAGGTCGTAGCTGGGGACCGAGTGCCGGGACTGCTGGACGGTGTTGAGGACTGAGTGCCAGTACCGCTGGATGGTGCCGGAGATTGGGTGCTGGGGCCACAGGATGGTAGCGGGGCCATCTATCCGGTCGGGGATGGTCACCTGAATGCGGAGGGCTGCGAACGGTCAATGGTGGTTGGGAGCCTCCGAATGCCATCGTCACACTCCTAAACTGACTCTGAAAGTCAAGGCCTAGGAGGATCAGCACGCAGAGGCAGGGCATGATTAATAACACAAAGTCTTTATAACATTCCCCCCCCCCCCCCCCCCCCCACTGTCAGCGACGCTACACAATACCCCCGGTTGGTCCCTGGCCGCCATTGAAAACATCCCAATCATGGATCAGACCGGGAGGGAGAGTCTCTGGACCACATCGGGGTGTACGAAGCTTTCCGTACTGCCGCTATCAAAAAGACAGTTAATTTTATGTCCATTCACCTCGATCTGCATCATTTTTTTTTTAAATTTTTTATTTTTCACACCATAAAACACGTTAGCCATGATATACACTTTTTCATTTTCACACATATACAGTGACTTTTTCTACCCCCACCCTCCCTCCTCCCAAGCCACCCCCCACCCCCCCCTCTCATTCATTTTAGGTATACAATCTAGGTTGCATTAAGTCAGTCAGACAATGTTGTCATTCAACAAAAATACACCAGAAATTCTACTGAGTCCATTCTTTTCTTTTCTTCTCCTTCCATCAACTTAGGTAATGTTTGTTCCCGGTAGGTTTTCACTATTGTATTTAATGTAAGGGTCCCATACTTGTTCGAATATTTCAATATTATTTCTTAAACTATATGTTATTTTTTCTAATGGAATACATTTATTCATTTCTATATACCATTGTTGTATTTTCAAATTATCTTCCAATTTCCAGGTTGACATAATACATTTTTTTGCTACGGCTAGGGCTATCTTAACAAATCTTTTTTGTGCATCTTCCAAGTCAATTCCAAATTCTTTGTTTTTTATGTTACTTAGGAGAAAGATCTCTGGATTCTTTGGTATATTGTTTTCTGTTATTTTATTTAATATCTGATTGAGATCATCCCAAAATTTTTCTACTCTCTCACATGTCCAGATTGCATGAATTGTTGTTCCCATTTCTTTTTTACATCGAAAACATCTATCAGATACTGTTGGGTCCCATTTATTTAACTTTTGCGGTGTAATGTATAGTCTGTGTAACCAATTATATTGTATCATACGCAGCCTCGTATTTATTGTATTTCTCATCGTTCCAGAACATAATTTCTCCCATGTTTCCTTTTTTATCTTTATATTTAAATCTTGTTACCATTTTTGTTTAGTTTTACCATTTGTTTCCTCATTCTCCTTTTCTTGCAGTTTAATATACATATTTGTTATAAATCTTTTGATTAACATTGTATCTGTAATCACATATTCAAGGTTACTTCCCTCTGGTAAACTCAAATTGCTTCCTAATTTATATTTCAAGTAGGATCTCAATTGGTAATATGCCAGCGCTGTATCTCCAGTTATATTGTACTTATCTCTCATTTGTTCAAAGGATAAGAATCTACTTCCTGAAAAACAATTTTCTATTCTTTTAATCCCTTTTTTTTCCCATTTTCTAAAGGAAAGGTTGTCTATTGTAAAAGGGAGTAGCTTATTTTGCATCAGTATTAGTTTTGGTAATTGATAATTTGTTTTATTTCTTTCTACATGAATCTTCTTCCATATATTGAGGAGATGGTGTAATACTGGAGAAGTTCTATGTTGTACCAATTTTTCATCCCATTTATATAATATGTGTTCAGGTATCTTTTCCCCTATTTTATCTAATTCTAATCTCGTCCAGTCTGGTTTTTCCCTTGTTTGATAAAAATCTGATAGGTACCTTAATTGTGCGGCTCTATAATAATTTTTGAAGTTTGGCAATTGTATGCCTCCTTGTTTATACCATTCTGTTAATTTATCTAGTGCTATCCTCGGTTTCCCCCCTCTCCATAAAAATTTCCTTATTATTTTCTTTAACTCTTTGAAGAATTTTTCTGTCAGTTGTATTGGCAATGCCTGAAATAAGTATAGTATCCTTGGAAAAATGTTCATTTTAATACAGTTTATCCTTCCTATCAGTGTTAGTGGTAGCTCTTTCCAATGCTCTAAATCGTCCTGTAATTTTTTCATTAGTGGATTGTAGTTGAGTTTATATAATTGGCCTAGATTTTTGTTTATTTGTACACCTAGGTATCTTATTGCCTGCATTTGCCATCTGAATGGGGATTCCTTCTTAAATTTTGAGAAATCCGCGTTATTCATAGGCATTGCTTCACTTTTATTTACGTTTATCTTGTATCCCGACACTTCTCCATATTCCTTCAATTTCTTATATAGTTCTTTTATTGATAGTTCTGGTTCTGTTAAGTACACTATCACATCATCCGCAAATCTTTGGCTTGGCTTCGCGGACGAAGATTTATGGAGGGGGTAAAAAGTCCACGTCAGCTGCAGGCTCGTTTGTGGCTGACAAGTCCGATGCGGGACAGGCAGACACGGTTGCAGCGGTTGCAGGGGAAAATTGGTTGGTTGGGGTTGGGTGTTGGGTTTTTTCTCCTTTGCCTTTTGTCAGTGAGGTGGGCTCTGCGGTCTTCTTCAAAGGAGGTTGCTGCCCGCCAAACTGTGAGGCGCCAAGATGCACGGTTTGAGGCAATATCAGCCCACTGGCGGTGGTCAATGTGGCAGGCACCAAGAGATTTCTTTAGGCAGTCCTTGTACCTTTTCTTTGGTGCACCTCTGTCACGGTGGCCAGTGGAGAGCTCGCCATAGAACACGATCTTGGGAAGGCGATGGTCCTCCATTCTGGAGACGTGACCCATCCAGCGCAGCTGGATCTTCAGCAGCGTGGACTATCACATCATCCGCAAATAGACTGATTTTATATTCCCTGTCTTTTATTTTTATTCCTTTTATATTATTATCTATTCTTATCGATTCTGCTAGTGATTCTATAGCTAGCGCAAACAATAATGGTGATAGTGGGCATCCCTGCCGCGTTGACCTGCTTAAGTTAAATTGCTTTGATACATGTCCATTTACTGTCACTTTCGCTAACGGTCCCTTATATAATGCTTTAATCCAATTAATATACTTCTCCGGTAAACTGAATTTTTGCAATACTTTGAACAAATAATTCCATTCTACTCTGTCGAAGACCTTCTCTGCGTCTAAAGCAACTGCTACTGCAGGTGCTTTATTTCCTTCTACTGCATGAATTAAGTTAATAAATTTACAAATATTGTCTGTTGTGCGTCTTTTTTTGATAAATCCAGTTTGGTCTAAATTTACCATTTTCGGTACCTGTTCTGCTAATCTGTTTGCTAATAGTTTAGCTATTATCTTATAATCTGTGTTTAGCAAAGATATTGGTCTATATGACGCTGGTGAGAGTGGATCTTTCCCTTGTTTTAGTATCACTGTAATTATTGCTGTTTTACATGAATCTGGTAAGTTTTGTGTCTCATCAATCTGGTTGATTACATCCAGGAGGGGCGGTATTAATAGGTCTTTAAATGTTTTGTAGAATTCTATTGGGAGTCCATCCTCTCCTGGTGTCTTATTATTTGGTAATTTTTAAATTATCTCTTGTATTTCTACTGTTCCAAATGGTTCTGTTAATTTATTTTGTTCCTCTATTTGTAGTTTTGGTAGTTCAATTTTAGTCAAAAATTCATCTATTTTCCCTTCTTTCCCTTCGTTTTCAGTTCGGTATAATTGTTCATAGAATTCTCTGAAGTTTTCCTTAATTTCTTTTGGATTATATGTAATTTGTTTGTCTGTTTTCCTTGTTGCCAATACCATTTTCTTAGTTTGCTCTGTCTTAAGCTGCCATGCTAAGATTTTGTGTGTTTTTTCACCTAGTTCATAATATTTCTGTTTTGTCTTCATTATATTCTTCTCCACCTTATATGTTTGTAATATTTCATATTTTATTTTTTTATCCGCCAATTCTCTTCTTTTGGTTGTATCTTCCTTTATTGCTAATTTTTTTTCTATGTTTACTATTTCCCTTTCCAATTGCTCTGTTTCCTGATTATAGTCCTTCTTCATCTTGGTTGCATAACTTATTATTTGTCCTCTAATGAATGCTTTCATTGCGTCCCATAGTATAAACTTATCTTCCACTGATTCCGTATTTACTTCAAAATACATTTTTAATTGTTTTTCAATAAATTCTCTAAAATCCTGTCTTTTAAGTAGCATGGGGTTTAATCTCCATCTATACATTCTTGGAGGGATGTCCTCTAGCTTTACTGTCAGTATTAAGGGTGAATGGTCCGATAGCATTCTCGCTTTATATTCTGTTTTTCTTACTCTATCCTGCATACTAGGTGATAACAAAAATAGGTCTATTCTTGAGTATGTTTTATGTCTAGTCGAGTAGTATGAGTATTCCTTTTCTTTTGGGTTTTGTTTCCTCCATATGTCCACAAGTTTCATTTCTTGCATTGATTTAATTATAAATTTGGTTACTTTGTTCTTCCTGTTAATTTTTTTTCCCCGTTTTATCCATATTTGGATCCAAATTCAGATTGAAATCCCCTCCTATTAGTATGTTCCCTTGCGTATTAGCTACCTTCAAAAAGATATCTTGCATAAACTTTTGATCTTCCTCGTTAGGTGAATATATATTAAGTAGATTCCAAAGCTCCGAATCTATCTGACATTTTATCATAACATATCTCCCTGCTGGATCTATTATTTCCTCTTCTATTTTAAATGGCACATTTTTGCTAATTAATATAGCCACTCCCCTTGCTTTTGAATTATACGATGCTGCTGTTACATGTCCTACCCAATCTCTCTTTAATTTCTTGTGCTCCAATTCAGTTAAGTGTGTTTCTTGGACAAATGCTATATCTATTTTTTCCTTTTTCAGTAAATTTAGTAGTTTCTTCCTTTTAATTTAGTTATGTATTCCATTAATATTTAAAGTCATATAGTTCAGTGTAGCCATTTTATATTTTGTTTATCTTCTCTTTCCGTTTTTCCATCATTACCTTTCCTCCTTTTCCATTTCTGTTTTCTTATTTTCAACTCTTTACCAGACAACATTCCTACAACATCCAACATTTTCCTTATTCTCCTATTTCTATCTTCTTTATCCCCAATCTCCCCTTCCCCTCCTGAGTTGTCCTTTATCCCTTGTCGGACAACCACATCTCCCCTCTCCATTTGGATTTGCGAATCCACTCGCAAGCGTCAACTGATTTTGCAGTGACCACTCTTTTCCCCCACTCAGCCCCCCCCAGAAAAGATTTCACTTTTCATATGTCACAAAGGTCACTCTTTTAATTCCCTCCTTATTCTCTCTATTCCATTACCTTCCCTTATTAATTCTTGTCTATACTATCTATGTTTTCCTCTAATTACAGATACTTTCATGTATGCCCATTGTCTCTATTCACTCTTATACCTCTTTACCCGCATACATATCAATCGTGGTCATTTTTACCCTCATTACCCGTCTTCATCCCTCAGTCTATTTTTGTCTTTACCCACATACATATCAATCGTGATCATTTTTACTCTCATTACCCGTCTTCATCCCTCAGTCTATTTTTGTAATTGTTCTGCAAATTTTCGTGCTTCTTCTGGATCCGAGAACAGTCTGTTTTGTTGTCCTGGAATAAATATTTTCAATGCTGCAGGATGCTTCAGTATAAATTTATACCCTTTCTTCCATAAAATCGCCTTTGCTGTATTGAACTCTTTTCTCTTCTTTAGGAGTTCAAAACTTATATCTGGATAAATGAAGATTTTTTGCCCTTTATACTCCAGTGGTTTGTTGCCCTCTCTTACTTTTTCCATTGTCTTCTCCAGTACCTTTTCTCTTGTAGTATATCTTAGGAATTTTACTACAATAGATCTTGCTTTTTGTTGTGGTTGTGGTTTAGAGGCCAATACTCTATGTGCCCTTTCTATTTCCATTTCTTGCTGTAGTTCTGGACATCCTAGGGTCTTAGGGATCCACTCTTTTATAAACTCCCTCATATTCTTGCCTTCTTCATCTTCCTTAAGGCCCACTATCTTTATGTTATTTCTTCTGTTATAATTTTCCATTATATCTATTTTTTGAGCTAGTAGTTCTTGTGTCTCTAGTTTTTTTATTAGATTCCTCCAATTTCTTTTTTAAGTCTTCTACCTCCATTTCTGCTGCTACTGCCCGTTCTTCCATCTTGTCCATTTTTTTCCCCATTTCTGTTAAGGTCATATCTATTTTATTCACTTTCTCTTCTGTGTTGTTTATTCTTCTTCTTAAATCATTGAATTCCTGTGTTTGCCATTCTTTAAATGACTCCATGTATCCTCTAACAAGAGCAAGTATATCCTTTACCTTGCCTTTCCCTTCATCTATTTCACTGTATTCTTCCTCTTCTTCTTCCTCTGGGTTGGCCATCTGTTGTTTCTTTGTTGCCCTTTCCTTCTATTCTTTCTTGTTTCTATTGTCTTCTGTGGTCTCCTCTTGCTGTAGGTGTTCTGCAGCTGTCGTTGCCGGCTGTGGAGATCGACTCCCCAGCTGGTCCCCCCTCCCGTCGGTTTTTTTTTTTTCATGCGCATGCGCGGTTGCGCACTTTTACTCGGCTCTGTGACCCATTGTTGTAGTACTTTTTCTACTGACCTGAGGTAGCGGGCTCCTCTCTCCACAGCGGGCCTCTTCGGACAGGTAAGGCCTTCACCTTTTTCCTCCGTTGTCTTCTCTTCCTCTCTTCTTACCGTTGATTTTGATTTTTCTTCTTTTGTCTCCATCTTCTTTCCACCTTTATACTCACTTTTCTTTAACTTTTATTTCTGTGCCTTTGTATTTTCTCTTGTTTTTCCCGACTTTTCTGGAGAGGGCTGGAGTTCTCCGTCCGGCCACTACTCCATCACGTGACTCCTCCGATCATTGAGTTCGAGATCGGGTGAGGACCGGCTTGATTTAGTGGGGAGGCCTGCCCAAGATGGCGACCTTCATGTTGATCATGCAGCATCGGATGAAGAAGAAGCCGGAAGTAGAGACGAGGCAGTTGGAAGTGAAGTCACTAGTGCGGTAGGCCGAGGTACCGAGGTTGGGAGCAGTGGCCGGTAAGATGGCGCTCCCCTCACCGTGCACACAGTCAGCACTGGAAGCTCTTCAGGAACGCACGCCGCACTACTCGCTAGCTACAATTGGGACCTGCAGACCCTTTGGTAGTGGCCCCTCTTTCCACAGCCCGAGCACGTTGCTCCTTTTGCGGGGCAGAGGTGCTTCTGCCCGCAGAAGTTGCATCTTGATGATGCAGTTGGCGTAATTCCAGCTGTGGTCGGGTCACTGACGCCCGACGCTGAGTCCCAGGCCGATGGCTCTCATGGTGGAACATACACTGTTGGCCTGCTTCTGCCCACGATTGACACCACTTGGCAATGGGCCGAGTCCAGAGTTCTGACCAGTTCGATAAACTTTTTGAGAGGGAGTGGGTCCTCCTCGATGAGTCTTTGCTGATGTAGTCCGACCTCAACCCCGACACACAAGCGTCTCTGATTAGCTCTTCCACGCACTGGTTCAGTGATATCGTGCCTGGGCCCGTGAGATAGTCTTTTCCCAGTGTGACCAAGGACCGGACGAACTCTTCGGCAGACTCACCAGGCTATTGTTTCCGGGATGCCAGCAGGTAACGGGAGTAACCCGAGTTAATCTTGGGTTTATAGAGCGCCCGCAGCTCAGCCATCGCCTCAGTGTAGGTTGCACAGCCTAAGATGGTCAGGTAGGCCTTTTCGCCAACTTGCGCGTAAAGGATCTTGAGCTTCTTCACATCTGAATTGACCACCTCCACAGTGGCATCGAGGAAATTATTGAAACAGTTCACCCACTGCTCAAAGAGTACCGATGCACCCGGGACTTAGGGGGTCTACTTCCAGCCGTTTAGGGCACAGCAATTTCTCCATAACCGGAAAGTTCTTAAATCTTGCTCAATAAATTGTTGGGCGCTATTGGTAGCCCCAATAATGACGAAGACAGAAGACTGAGGGGAACGATAGGCTTTATTGAGCAAGAGACTGCTGGCCTGGGTCTAGGCTAGGAAAATGAGTGGGAAGGAGAGGGGGACTCGACCTTTATGGCCATGGTTCACATGGGAAGGATCAAGGGAGGAACTAAGGCAGTGGGACACTCGGAGGGCGGGCCAGCCAGTACATACAGCCATATCACCACAAGCTGGCTACCAGAATTCTTTGCTGTGGTAGTGAACAGAGCAAAGGTGCTCAACGAAGTGATCCCCAGTCTTCTTCCACGTTTACATCAGGCCTCTCTAACTGCTCCTCCTACATGGACAGCACTCCCAGCACCCCTTTTCCATTTATTAGGTGGGGCCGGAGATTCCCGGGCATTGTGGGGATATCACACTTTTTAAATAGACCTTGATCACATCCTTGAAGCTTTTCCTCTTGAAAGGAAGTCTCTGTATCTGGTGTTGGGAATGTGAGCAATGCATCCTGTCCAATCATAACCTCAACAGAAGAATGATTGCTGGGGAGGAATCCTGATGTTCATTTATCCTTCCAAGGTTTTGCAGTTGCAATGTTTATACTATCTTTCACAGCCTCTGTTGACATGACTATGTCGAGTCCAGGCCCTACTAGGACCCTTAAACCCTACTCCTCTGACTAAACTCCTGGCCACCTGTGCGAGAGCCTCTTTCTTTGTCTTATTGACAATAATAAACTGGAAATCCCCAGGGTAACATCATCACAAACTGGCAGATGTCTCCAGTGTTCCCGCTGAGTAGATCTAGTAGGTAGGGAGGGCTGCCCACTATCCCCACCTCTGTTCATACTAGCTATTGAATTGCTGGTGGAAACCATCCGGCGGGATCCAGACATAAAGGGGTTCAAGGTGGGCCAAGTGAAACACAAAATTACCCTGTTTACTCACAATGTGATAGTGTATTTGACAAAACCTGAGGGTGGGGGGGAATCATTGACCAGACTGAGGGCCGTTCAGGAGGATTATGGGAAGGTGTCTGGGTATAAGGTTAGTCTGGATAAAAGCAGAATCATGTCTTTGTTGAAAGGAGATTATAGACCCTATCAACAGGAAAGCCAATTCATGTGGCTGGAGGAAAGCATTAAATACCTCGGGGGCTAAAAGTGGATATAAACCTATGCAATATATATAAATTAAATGATCTCCCTTTGTTTCAGAAGATTGAGGAGGACAGATGTTGCCCCATTTAAAATGTTCAATGGGTATGTAATAAACTTTTTGTGGAATGGTAAGGTGTCGTGAGTCTCCATGGAAAAGCTGACATGGGAATATAAATTGGGCTTAAAACAGCCAGATTTTAAAAAATGCTGCTGGGCATCAGGTGAGATTTGTTGCCTCATTTTTGGAGGGAGCGGGGTCTCCCTTCTTGGGCACAAGTTGGGTTACATGTGGTAGGAGAAAAGATAGCAGGAGAATTTATATACAAATGGGACACCAAATCAGTTTCAAAAAAACAGATAACCCCATCATAAAACATGTGCCAGACGTGGCAAAGAATAAATCGATGTATTGGATTGAAGGTGGGCAATTAGATCCTGGATTCCTGATGCCGGAAAGGGATCAGGTGTATCGAGGATTTTTACTATCAAGGGCATCTTGTGTCATTTGATCAGTTGAGCACTTAGTATGAGTTATTGAATAGAACATTCTTCTGCTTTCTGCAACTAAAATCTTTCTTAAGGGACAAACTGGGACCAGCGATGATCCTGCCTGACTGTAGTGATATGGAGATGCTAATTCAAAAGGGGAATGTGTGTAAATTTACCTCTAAGATGCATTCCATAATCCAAACTGAGGGCCTGAAGCTGGGTTTACATCTGTCAAAGGAAAGATGAGAGTCGGACTTGGGCATAACAATCGATGAACAATGGTGGGAAGATTTGTGTCTGAATAGCATGACGGGAATGGTCAATGCCAGACACATGCTGGTGCAATATAATTTCTTGCATCAGTTATACCTCACATCGCAAAAATTACACGTCAAAGCCAGAAATTTCAGAAATGTGCTTTAGGTGCGGTGTGGAGATAGGAACCTTTATCCATCCTGGCTGTGTAGAAGGATAAGATCTTTCTGGGAAGGCCTGGGGGACATTCTGAAAAAAAATTACAAAAGTGGATTTTCTGCAGGATCTGGAGTTGTACCTTCTGGGGAAGTACAGTTTAGACTGTCCAAACACCAAATTCATTTTGTAAAGGTCAGTAGTTACGTGGAAGTCCGATTGCACGATGGAATATGGAAATACAGTGTTGTATTCCCCTGGAGAAAATCACCTACAATTTAAGGAAGAGATACGACACATTCGTTGAAGTGTAGCAACTGTATCTGAGGCACATGATGCACAGATATAATTCAAACCCCCTCACCCCTCCCCTCCCCCCACCGAATAAGGGAAAAGAAACCATCCTTCCCAGCAGGTAAAGGATTAAGAGTATGAAATGAGGAATGTGGCCCAGATGACATGAGTTTTTTTCCCTACCTGCTTTTATTTAAAACCCGAGATCCTCCAGCCTCGAGGAGGACCATTGTCTTTGTTGGTATTTAGGTGGTTTTTGATGTTTATATTTTTGTATTTTGGTATTTGTATGATTTAAGGGACAGGGAGGGGAGGGTGTAAGGAGGGGGAAATGAGGACTCTGTAAATCATATTCCAGGGAAAGCGCAGGTATTACTTTGTATATTGGATTTGCACGAGTCTTGGGAAAATCAAAAATAAAATATTCAAAAAAAGGGAGAGGGGTGGTCATGGGGGGAAATGGACTGAATGTAATATATCATTGTTGAGAAATATTGTATTGTTTTGGAGTCTTGGAGTCTTAGAAAATCAAAACTAAAATATTTTTAAAAACCTGGAAATCGAAGATTGGGTCACTGGGGCCCTTGACACCATTCTGTTGCAATCTTTTGCCTTGCAACCGTTCACCATGGAATTCATGTTATTTTTCTTTAGACCTTCTGGCCCACAAGCCTGTGCAGCTCATATACATCTCAATTAACCTACAACCCCCGTACATTTAGAAGGGTGGGAGGAAACCAGAGCACCCTGAGGAAATGGAGAATGTACAAACTCCTTGCAGACAGCAGTAGAGTCACTGGATCTGTAATAAATTTGTGCTAACCGTGCCACCCCATAGAAAACTAAATTTGCTTGAATTTGTATAAACTCACTGTGAGAATATAAGCAATATAAATTCCTGGAATAAGTTGAGGTTGAGGGATTTCCATAAGCCTAAAGCTTTTTCACTGCCTTTCATGGATATCTGTGGCACTCCACTGACATACTAAAGCAAGTATTTGAAAGCATCTGATTCATGCGCAATGTTTGAGACCTGATGGTCCGGAGAGACTGATTTCCACTTAAGTTTTTCTGACAGTTTGGAGTGCACTGTAACAACTGATAGAAGAATCTTGTCAGACATGTGCTGGTGTGCTGGCAGGTGAATCAATAATATTTTCAAACAGAAAATTGATACATTCTGTCTTTGTATCTCCTGGGTATGTCCTAAACTTACTTGTAGATAGATAGCAATTCACCAATGAAAGCACGTTGAATTTCTTTGGAAGTTTCTCATGTGTGTGTACCATTTTTGATGTAGTCACACACCAAGGAAGAGAACTTTGACACTGTCCAGACCATGCTGATCGTCAAGCGCCAATTTGCGCGAACCTCACAATGATCCCAATGATTCCATTTCACCCTCCTTGCATTCCCAGCAATTCCCACCTCCCATCCCCACCCCCCCCCAAGTTTCTAGCCAGGCTTACACACAAGCAGCAACCCGCACATCTTTTGGACGTGGGAGGAAACCGGATCATCTAGAGGTCACAGGGAAAAGAAGATGCCCACTCCACGCAGAAGCAACACTGGAGTTGAGAGTAAATCACAAAAATCTGTAGGCACCGCAGTTGAAGTAAAAACCCAAAATACTGGAGAAACTCAGCAGGTCCAACATCGTAGCAAAGGCAAAGGTACATAAGTGACATTTCGGGCCTGAGCCCTTCATCAAAGTATGAGAAGGACTTGGACTCAAAATGGCACTTATGCCTGTTTTTAGCTCCGCTCCATCCTCAACATCCATTGGAGCGCTCACACCCCTAACGTCGAGGTACTCGAGATGGCAGAGGTCGACAGCATCGAGTCCACGCTGCTGAAGATCCAGCTGCGCTGGATGGGTCACGTCTCCAGAATGGAGGACCATCGCCTTCCCAAGATCGTATTATATGGCGAGCTCTCCACTGGCCACCGTGACAGAGGTGCACCAAAGAAAAGGTACAAGGACTGCCTAAAGAAATCTCTTGGTGCCTGCCACATTGACCACCGCCAGTGGGCTGATAACGCCTCAAACCGTGCATCTTGGCGCCTCACAGTTTGGCGGGCAGCAGCCTCCTTTGAAGAAGACCGCAGAGCCCACCTCACTGACAAAAGGCAAAGGAGGAAAAACCCAACACCCAACCCCAACCCACCAATTTTCCCTTGCAACCGCTGCAATCGTGTCTGCCTGTCCCGCATCGGACTGGTCAGCCACAAACGAGCCTGCAGCTGACGTGGACTTTTTACCCCCTCCATAAATCTTCGCCCGCGAAGCCAAGCCAAAGAAAGAAAGATAAAGGGCACTGCTTGACCTGCTGAGCTTCTCCAGTATTTAGTGTTTTTACCAGAGTCAGGATGGAATCTAGTACAGTGGAACCACAAGGACACTTGTGCTGTCTAAATTTTTTAGCATCTTGTTCGAACTGTCAAGGTTTTTGCTATTGATCTGATAATTTAAAATATTTTGCTTCCCAATTGTAGAGCCATCCCCAAAATAAACATGAATTCTCGTAAAGTAGCTCTACTTACATTTTTACTCCAGATGAACACTGCATTTCAGACATTTTAACTTCCACAATAGTTTTGAACAGACACAGTTATGCCTTGGGCGTTTTGTGACCTTCCCTAAGGGTTGTGAAGCTCATCTGATTGGGTAGTGAAAGGCAGGAGAGGGCTGAAGAAACAAAAAGATGTGATGTCAATATCAAACCAAGCTCAAAACAAAAGAGCTACGATCAAAGAAACACATCAAATGACTTGTCCTTTGAAAAGCTATCATGGTAGGACAAGATACATTTTTATTAAACTTTTATGTGTAAAATTTTGAGCAAAAATAAAGTGGAGCTGGAAGGACTCACCAGATCAGGAAGGTGGAGAAAAATGGGTGCTCAAGGTTTTGGGTCAAGACCCTGTTTAAAACGTGCCCTCATCAACTCGGTACCATCTGCTCGGCCCGAAACCTGGTGGTCTTTCAGCACACTGAGATGTCGGTCTGGGAATGCTGCCTCCTGACACATTCCAGGCTGCAGGACTATGTGCTGAGGGATGCACTGACGCTTGGTGCAGCCAACACGAAGGCATTGTGGGGAAGGAGTACAGTTTAGAATACCCTCCACCCCTCCCCCATTACCAGACACTGAGGGACTGACACCGAGGTGAAGCTCCTCAAACCAAGGGAAGAAACAACAAGGTGCCACGGGGTGGTGACTGAGTATTTGTGGTGATATGACCACCAGCCTACTGCGGGGGGGGGGGGGCGATCTCTTTATCTGCAGGAAGACCACTTAAGGGGCTGACTCCACTTAGCCAGCTGTCAATCAGCTGACCAAAATATAGACCTTAGCTGGCCCCTCCTTAGCCAGTCACACGGGGAGCCACCAAGGCTTGAACTGGTATTCAAACTTTGACTGGAATAAAGCCTGTTTTCAGTCTTTTGAGTTTTGTACTTGCTTGCTGCTACCTCAGTGCACCACAATTTATTCCAGTCAATATTTTAAAGAGAGACCATGGAGAAATTTCTGACGATCGGGAGCCTGGAGATCGACCCCCAACACCCGGATGCCCAGACACGCTTCGAGATCTGGAAGCACACGATTGAGGCAATCATCCTAATACAGGCTGAGGTGATCAACGCCAACCAGAAATGGCTCATGGTTCTCCGCACTAAGCTGAGCCCACGAGCTTTCCAGGCCATTAAGGACTGCACGGACTATGAACCTGCAATGGTTGTCCTGGAGAGAATGTACAATCCCTGACAAACATGGTCTACACCCAGTACCTGCTCAGCATCAGGCCCAGCAACCAAGTGAGATGGCAGATGCCTATCTGGGGGCCCTGCATGAACTAGGCGACTCGTGCCGAACTAAGACTGGGGTGACCAAAGGGGAAGTGGAGTGACAGTTCTGGGATGACTGCATGTAAGGGCTGCACTTGAGGAGTGCCCGATGGGTAGGGAGGTAAGGTGCTGGAGAAAAACATTGCCTCACTTACCAGGACAATGGAAGTAGTCCGCTCCCTGGAGGCTGCAGCTCATCATTCAGAGATCTTTGATGCCCAACTCCCCCAACTCCCGGCATGTCAGATGCAAACGACCTCTGTCGGCGAAGGGCCCTACTTGGAGGAGACGATTGCAGACGCTGACGCAGCTCGCCCCTGTAAGTACTGCGGGTCCCGGTGTGGGTTAGTCAGGCGATCCCGCAAAGGCTGCCCGGTGTGGAATTCGCAGTACTCCTAATGCAGGAAGAAAGGCTATTTCACTAAGGTGTGCCTTTCCAGACCTGTCGGGAGTGCTGCAGCCCTCCACAACCAGCTGGGAGCCCTCTCAAACATCATTACTCGCCCCGCCACTTCCACCTTCACTGTTGACATCACTTCTGGCCCAGCCACCGACCCACACTGCTGCAGTGTGCTCACCCTGGGCGCTTCCATCTTCCAATGGACAAGTTCAGCCCGCACTGAAGACTTGCTCAGATGACATCACCTCCAGCTTCACTGTTGGTCAGGTCGCCCGACCGCACTGATGCCATGTGTGCCCATTGGGAACCGCCATCTTGGGCCAGCCAAGCCCTGACTGCCACAACGCACGCACCACATTAACAGGACAATGTGGTCAACATGGGCGCATACCTGATTGCCTTCCCGACGCACCCCGCAACCTGGCTGGAAGCCGCTGGCCATTGCTCGCCTCATCCATCAGGGAGCAGCGACTCGGATGCCGAGATGGTCCTAGCATCCACCACCTTAAAAAGGGACATTACCCATGGACATTGTTGTCAATGGGAAGGTAACAAAATCCCTGTTCGATAGCAGTAGTACAGAGAGCTTCGTGCACTCAAATGTGATCCAGACACTAAAGCTCAAAATCTATCCCACGAACCTTTCCATCACTTTCACTACCCAGGACCACTTCATCCCGGCCCTTGGGCGCTGCTCAGTGGAATTGACTGTGGGGTGGGGGGAGAACATACTAAGGGTTCAGGCTCCTGGTTATGCCCAAGCTCTGTCCCCCAGTCCGCTTAGTCACCTTCCCCCACTCACACTCTACAGCACACAGCCCAGAGGCCCCCAATCCACCTGTGACCTCTCCACGCTACAGGTAACCCCTCCCACCTTCTTCAACTACCTTACTCCAGATTGCAAGACCATAGCTGCCAGGAACAGGCACTATTGCGTGGCCATCTGGGGCTTAATTAAGGCAGAAGTGGTGCAGCTTCTGGCGGAAGGTATCATAGATCCCAGCACCAGTCTCTGGAGAATCCAAGTCCAAGTGGTAAAAAGGGGTAGCAAATCAAAGATGGTCATTGATTATTGCTAGACCATAAGCTGATACAGCCAACTGGACACCTACCCCTCCACCCCAAATAGCTGCCATGGTTAATGAGATAGCCAGCTATAAGGTATTCTTGACAATTGACCTAAAGTCAGCCTTCCAGCAGCTCTCTATCCACACCCAGGATAAACCATCTACTGCCTTCGAGGCAGACGGGTGTCTCTAACAGTTCTGTCGGGTCACTAATGGGGTCTTTTCCAGCGGGAGATGGACCTCATGGTAGCCCGGCCCAACCTAAGGGCAACCTTCCCGTACTTGGACAATGCCACCACCATCTGCGGCCATGACCAGCAGGACCACGATGAAACCTGGAGAGATTTCTCTGGACGGCCGAGGAGATGATCCTCACTTACAACAAAGAGAAGTGCGTGTTCAGCACCACCCGCCTCGCCATCCTAGGGTACATCGTTGAACATAATGTCATTGGTCCTGACCCCGAACACATGCATCCACTAATGGAGCTGCCCCTCGCCCATACGCTCAAGGCCCTCCACAAGTGCCTTTGGCTTTTCTCCTATTACTCCCAGTGGGTCCCCCGTTTTCCGGACAAGGACTGCCCACTGGCCCAAGCCACCACAGTATTAAAAGGCAACATAGTTAAATGTGGAAGGTACACCAATGAGATGACTGACAAAATGTGAAAAATTTCTGAACAGCTTCTCCAGTACTATAAATAGTTTCCTTGATATGAGATTACTGACACTATGTAAAAGTTTGTAAATATCTTACTCAGTAGGATTGAAATTAAGAATGTAAAGTGTGGAACAGCTTTTGGTCTTGTACATAATTTATCGTGAATGAAGTTTATTTTTGGAATAGAAAGTATGCTCTCATCCCTCCCATCCCAAAATGGCAGCATTGCCACTGGTGCAGATCCACAGAGAGTGGGGAGTAGAGACACACCGCTTCTCTGCAGCTTTCTACCACCCAGTCTAACAGCCTGTTAAAGGAGCCGACGATGCTTATTTGAAAGTCCTGCGACCATGGATTCTGGGCCCAAAATGGTGGTGCCTGTGTTCAACAGTGGCCTCAAGGGGTTGCAAGAGGACGAAGCAGAGGACAGACGCGAGACACCAGAAAATGGTGCAACCGCCTCCTGTTTGAGAAGGAAAAGCAGAGGAGACGGCCCTATGGGATGGTGAACCATGGCAGCAGAACAGCGAGGGGATGGAGAATACGCAGTTGACAACTGTTGACTGTTGACGGCTGTTGACGACTGCGGTCAAAGGACTCACACCAGACTGCGGACTGCTGGAGAATGGCTGAAGGGGTACCAGCTATCGCAACTGGGATGCAAGAGGGTGGCGAAGGCGCTGAAGGCTTCCTTATTGTGTTGGAGGTTCGGATCTGGAGCTCGGGGTTGGTGATGGTTTGGACTGGAGTCTGTATGGATTCTTCGGAGGATGCGGGATTGGTGGAGATGAATCCACGGACATTCAATGACTCTGGGGGGGACTTTTTTTTTCCTTCTCTTTCTCTGACTGTAAAAGGTGCCTGACAATTTTTGCTGATATCGAATCTTTGTCTGCCTTACGGATGAGTAAAGGCAATTTCATATGATATTACATCTGTTTTATTATATGACAATAAAAGAATCTTGAATGGGGGGGTGGGGGGCGGCATCCGAAATGTTGACTGACCACTTCCCTCCATGGAGGCGGCCACACCTGCTGACTTCCTCCAGCTTCTCTTTCTTTGCTCAAGGTTCCAGCATCTGCAGTTTTATGTGTGAAAACTGTCTCGAAAATCTCTACCGGTGTCCCATGGAGAGCATTCTGACTGGTTGCATCACTGCCTGGTTGGTACAGAGATGCCGACACTCTGGATAAGACAAAATTCCAGAGGGTTGTTAACTCGGCCTGCGGCATCCCAGGCTCCCAACTCCACTTCCTCGAGGACTCAGCGGCACAAGGACAGCTTCTTCCCTGCTGCCATCCGAACCCTGAATGATCAATGAACCAAAGGCCCTGCCTTACTTTGAATTTTTTTGTGCATTATTTTTATCTATTTTTGTAAGATGGTTCATATAAATTTTTTGCACTGTGTCATTGCTGGAAAACAACAAATTCTGATAACCATAATTTCTGATTCTGTAATTTGTTTTCTCCATGGCACAGTGGATTGTTGGAGATAAATAAAGATAAACAAAGAAACAATGGCTGAGAATCTGAACAATGTGTTTACAAGTGTTTCTGCTGCAAAATAAATGTGCCAGCGACTTTGCTGAAACGCCAAAGAAAGGAACTTTGATGAACTATCATTTTTTGTGAATATTTTATTTAATCAACATATATAGGATTATAATAACAGATTATAATAAGTCACCAGAATACAATGTAAACCAACATATATTAGTAATGAACTCTGATTGCATCAGATAACACTCAAGGGCCCCAGAACAATTCGATGAGCTATCAACTCATTTGTTTCCAAAGCTGCACACTGTCCTTCTCCTCAGCAAAAAATGGGCACGTGAGTTCATGATGGTCCACAAATCTGAAAGGGAAATCCAAGGCCAGAGGCAGACCAACCCATGAAAGGTAGTGCAGTTGACC
Organism: Narcine bancroftii; assembly: GCF_036971445.1. Lineage (NCBI taxonomy): Eukaryota > Metazoa > Chordata > Chondrichthyes > Torpediniformes > Narcinidae > Narcine > Narcine bancroftii. Next base: position 222,431,985 of record NC_091474.1, on the reverse strand, counting down.
ACCTTTAAAAAGATCGCAAGGTGACATTGATACACTATCAATAACACCAAATGACTGGAGTTACTTCATGACAGGCTTTTGTTACCATACGTCTGGACACATGCTCCTGTTAATGGCCCAATTCCGGGATTCGTACTGAGGGAGGGGCTTGGGCGTACTCACCTTTATTAAGGAGGGGTCACAGGGAGGAGGTGGGCCAGCCATACACAGAGATACAGTACCAATGGCATAACAGCCAGTGGTATCACTACATTCACATCCTCTTTTTAAATAAAAAGTCCGATAGGGTGGAGTGGGTTTAGCGTCCATTATAAGTTCAGCTGGTCTGGTGCTCTGTGTCTCAGGGCCAGCTGCTGGTTCCTGGTTGATTTGGAACAGGTCAGCAGTTGGCTTACCCAGTGCCTGGGAGGGGCAGGTTGAGTTTCTGGTCAGCGTCCTGACATCATCAATGGGAAGATTTTTGGTTTTGACAAAGTGAAGAATCCTGGTGACCCCGGTGTGGCAGAGGCCATTATGGTGGGCTTGGAGTTGGTCGAACTGTGCGCTAGTGCATGTTCCCCAGGATAGGGTACCTGAAGGCTCATGGAGATTTCCAGGCAGATACAAGATGACATAGCTATAAGTGGAGAGTTCTATTCTCCATCTCAGAATCTTATCATTTTTGATTTTACCCCACTGCTTATTGTTAAACATAAAAATGACTGCACGTTGGTCAGTCAGCAGGAAAAATAGTTTGCTGGCCAGGTAGTGGCCATTGCCTGCGCTTCCTTCTCGATAGAGGAGTGCCATACTTCAGGGCATAGAGGGTGCAGGAGAAAAATGCCACGAATCTGCTACTTGGTTAAAAACGATGGCTAGGGCAAAGTTGAAGACATCGCTCTCCACCTGGAATGGGGTGGACTTGTCCACGGCAAGGATCGTGGGCTTAGCAATCAGGGTCGGGCCCAATGACTCCATGTTCCACGACACAGCTGAGGATGGCCAGGCGTAATGTGCGGAACAAACCTTTATTTTTATTATGTGAGATTGAGTGCCTTGGCCGCTAGGAGGAAATTTTCTAAGTTTGCGTCGTGGTCCTGTAGGTCATGGTCACACATGGTGACATTGTCCAAATAGGGAAACGTGGTCTTGAGCCCGTGTTGGTCTCTCTCTGAAAGATGAAAACATTGTTGGTGACTCCGAAGGGGAGCCGTAGGAAGTGATAGAGGTGGCCGTCTGTCTTGAACACAGTGTACAGGTAGTCCTCAGTGTGGATAGGAACCTGGTGTCATGCCAATTTTAAATCCATGGTGAAGAAAACTTGGTACTGGGCGATCTGGTTCGCCATATTGGCAATATGGGGGAGGGGGTACGCATCCAGCTGCGTGAACTGATTGATGGTTTGGCTGTAATCGATCACCATGTGGAATTTTTTCCCATGTTTGACTACCATACCCTAGGCTCTCCAGGGGCTAGTGCTCAGTTCAATGACCCCCTCAACTAGAAGCCGTTGCACCTCTGACCTTATGAATGCCCTGTCCCCAGTGCTGTATTGCCTGCTCTTAGTAGCAACTGGCTTACGGTCGGGGGTTGAGATTGGCGAACATGGGCAGGGTGTGTCTGGAGGGTGGACTGCCCACAGGTTAGACGTGGTGAGCAGATCACGTGCAGCGGAAAGGGTGGAGGGTTTAAAAACTGGTGGTTGCAGTCTGTGAAGGGGTGATGGGGCCTGTTGAATTCCATAGTAATGCTCTTGAGGTGGCACTGGAAGTCCAATCCCAGTATCATGAGGAAGTAAAGCTGTGGCATTACTAACAGTTTAGAATTTTCATAGCTTGTGCTGCACACAGTCAATGTCACCATGCAGTAGCCACAAATCTCTGCCGACTTGGACCTGGAGGTGTTGCAATCTGCCAGGCACACTGCAAGAGAGTAGTCCTGCATGGTGTCAGGGTGTACAAAGCTCTCTGTGCTCCCAGTGGCAAGTCTGAACAGTGTGACTGGAGTCATCAATGCCAGGTACAGGAGGGTGCAGTGCAATTTCTTGCACCAGTTGTATCTCACACCACAAAAATTACGATAAGTCAAAGCCAGAAAGTTCAGCAATGTGCTTTAGGTATGGTATGGAGATTGGAACTTTTATCCACTCCACCTGGCTGTGTACAAAGGTGAGATCTTTCTGGGAGGACCTGGGGGACATTCTAAAAAAAATTACAAAAGTGGATTTTCCACAGGATCCAGAAGTGTAGCTTTTGGGAGACGCTGGGGATGTAAGTTTTAGAATGTCCACATAGCAAATTTTGTTTGTGAAGGTCGCCTTGGCAGAAGCCAGGAAATGTATAATGGCTTCGTGGAAGTCTGATTCCCAACTAAGTGCCACACGATGGAACGTGGAAATGCAGAGTTGCATTCACCTGGAGAAAATCATGTACAATCTAAGGAAGAAACACCTTACTTGTAATATATTAGCACATATTGATTAATCCCCCTTCGTAATAAGGGTACCGTAGCAAACCGTCTCAACAGGGAAATGAATGTGATCAAAAAGTGGGACAAGGCACAGGCAATGTGCTTTTTTCAGAATCATTTTGAGTTTTCGAAAGCTTTCTTTTTAATTTAATTATATAGCTGTAATCTAATTGATTGTATTTTCAGTTATACAAAGGTGGAGAGGTGAGGGGGAATAAATACAGAATCTGTATGTTACATGAATGTTAAAAAAAATTATATGGTTTGTTTGAATTTTACGAGACTGTGAAAATTATAATAAAAATTAAAAAAGACAATTGGCTTACTGATCTCCTTTCAGTTCAAGTTTATTATCGTCCGATTGTATAAGTGCAACCCGACGGAACAGCGCTCTCTGGTCCTTAGTGCAAAAACATGCAGACACACATCCAGACATGCAGACAAATGATACATTTATACAGGGGTGCAGTACTGCTGGAGCTCACCGCAGCACCACTCCAGCACCTCAGGGGGCGAATCCGGCACTTCCTTGTCGCCGATTTTGGTGAGCTCCAGCTCCTAAAAAATGAGCACCACACCCCTCCATATGCAGTACGTATGTACATAGAAAAATAAATAAATATTGTTTAATAAATGGTAGAGTCTTGGAGGGATTGTATGAACAGTTCATTCAGTAGTTCAACAGTCTCATTGCCAGTGGGAAGAAGCTGATTCTCAGCCTGGTGGTACATATCTCTTTCCCAGTGGGACTAGTTGAAAGATGCTGTGTGTGGGCTGGTCGGGATCCTCAACGATTTTGCGAACCCTCTTCAAACAATAATCTCAGCAGATCACGTTGATGGTGGGGTGGATCGACCTCCAATTCAATGCTCTATAGCAACCATACCACACTGTGATGCAGCCAGGATGCTCTCAACAGAGCATCTTTTGAAAATTGACATGATGGTGGCCAGTAGCCTTGCCCGCCTCAATCTTCTCAGGAAGTGCCTTCCAGACAAGCAAGGAGATGTTGTGTGTCCAGGATAGGTCACCTCTTAAGTGGACTCTGAAGAAGGTCCTCACTACTCTCTTCACTACAGAGTTATAGATGTATAGTGGAGGGTGGTCGTTCTTGGTCCTCCTGAAGTCCAAGATCATCTTCTTAGTCTTCTCCACATTGAGACTCAGGTTGTTATTCTAGCACCATATCATGAGATTTTCCATGTCTTCTCTGTAGTGCAACTCATCAGGGTCATCTGCAAACTTAATAACTCTGTTGGTGCTGGATCTGGCATGGCAGATGTGTGAGCCAGAGCGGGCCGAGCACACAGCCATGGGGTTCACCAGTGCTCGGCGTTCTGCTGCCTTCCTGTATCGGGAAGGATTGTGGCTGTTAAGTGACAGCTCTGCCCCCTACCTAGTCGGAGGACACACCAGCTGCCAGTCAAGGTTTGGTTCCGCCCCACCCATTAATGCACACCTTGCTGTTGGACACATGTAAATTACCTGGACTCCACTCTCCAGATTGCCTGAACTTGGCCTTGGGCCACTGGCTGTTGTAATTAGATTAACTCTCCTGCCACTGAGCTCTTGGCCCCCAGTAAATGATGTGGGCTTGTCCCTCCAGCATTATAAAGGTGCCATGTGCTCTTTGTTCTCTCTTTGCCAGCTTGGGACCACCCTGCTTCAGTCCAGGCCTAGAAATGTGGAAGGGTGCTGAGAAACTGTTGGTAAGATGTGCACTGTTAAAAGGGTTGGGAGTATTTAATTAGTGTCCCCTGTAGCACAGAGCCGTGCCTGCACTGAGTGAAGGGGTGGTGGGGCATTGTAGTGATTTTTCCCTGATCATTGTATGTACCAGTTCATTGTGTGTGTGTGTGTGTGTGTGTGTGTGTGTGTGTGTGTGTGTGTGTGTGTGTGTGTGTGTGTGTGTGTGTGTGTGTGTGTGTGTGTGTGCGTGTGTGTGTGTGTGTGTGTGCTCTGCTTTAGTTGCCATTTTCCCACACTTGCCTTCTGTAAATAAAATCCTTCCCTACATCAAAACTGTGTTCGAAGTTCTTGCCTTTGAGACCTACCAAACCTGTTTCTTCACTCACAACACTTCCTCCCACCTTAAACCAATGTCTGGTGGCATTTGATATTTTCACCCTGTCACTTCACTTCTATCTTCTATCAAGTCACACTTCAGCTGCTGAAGCTCCACGACAATACCCCAAATTTGTCCAGCCCTTCCTTATGGCAACTACATGTACAAAGTTCCCTGGAGGTGACACCACAGGTAGACAAGGTGGTGAAGAAGGCATATGGCACCTTTACCTTCACCAGCTGGGGCACTGATTACAGGAGTTGGGAAGTTATGTTTCAGCTGAAAAAGACGGCCTTGGAGTCTTGTGCAGTGTTAAGGTCACCTAGCAAAGGGAGGATGCAATTAAATAGGAGAGAATGCAGAAAAGATTCACGACGATAAAGCCAAGACTGGAAGGTTTAAATTATATCAAGACACCGGATACGTTGGTTTCTCTGGAATGAAGTACACTGAATGGTGATGACCTTATGGAGTTGTAAATAACAAACATAGGTAAGGTGAATGTTTACAGTATTTTCCCCAGTGTAAAATTAAATGGCATAGTCTTAAGGTGAGAGAGAAAAGATTTAAAGTTGGTGCAAGAGGCAGGATATTCAAAAGATTTTTAGACAGGTACATGGATAGACAAAGATTTAGGGGAATAAGGGCCAAATGAAAGCAAGTGGGACTAGCTCGGGTAGGCACCTTGAAATGCACATTGAGTTGGGATGGAGAGCCTGTTTCCCTTCTGTGTAACTCCATGACTAGGATCTAGTTCAGTCCAATCCAAGCAACATCCTGGAGAACCTCTTCTGCATCCTCCCCAAAGACTCCCATTTCCCTCCCGGAGCGGATGACCAGAACACCATTCAATACTCCAAATGTGACCTGACCAAAGTTCGCTGGAGGTGACAACACAGGTAGACCAGGTGGTATAATCAGTGGCAAATTAGGGGATACGGGGAGAAGGCAGGTAGGTGGAGTTAGGTCATAAATTAGATCAGCCATGATCATATTGAATGGCGGAGCAGGCTTGATGGGCCATTTTTGGCCTACTCCTGTTCCTACTTCCCATGTTCCTAAATCATGTGAAGGGCTTTTGCCGATTGGGGCAAAACCTTCCAATCTTCTGCCTTCCGTGGTTGCTGCCTGACCCACTGAGCTCGTCCAGCATTTTGTGTGTTCCACCACCCTCCATCTTCTGTGACCAAGTCAGTTTTGGGATTCAACCTACCATTTCATCATGGATGCCACTCTAATAAGTCTGCACTCTTCAAAATATGCCAAAGATTCTGATCCAATAAATTCTCTTCCACCGAGTAAGACTCAGGGATCTATAATTTCCTGCTTTGACTCTCTTTCGCTTCTTAAATAAAGGAATTACATTTTATTTTCCTTCAGTCTCTGACACTTCAGCTATGACTAAAGTGGATTAAAAGGTTGCAGTCAAAACCCAGCAGTTTTCCTTCTGCTTCCCTCAGTATTTAGGATATGCGTGGGCGACTGATCCAACAATGATTTTTTTTTACCAGATAACTCGCACGATTTTCTTAAGTTCAGTATGTCCCAGAATTTCCTTAATGTTACTGTCATCCAGTATTAGAACTGTTTCTCTGTGGCTAAGAGTGCATTCACCTGGCTTCATTCTTGCCTTTGCATTCCTAGACTGAGAATTAACAGCAAGGATTTCTCTTCCCGCCTGGTATATCCCAAATATTTAGCCTCTGTTCCCTGATTCTGTTCATTTTCATGCTGACCCTTGATAAAGATCGTCTCAATTGGGAAAGGGTCCCAAGCCAAAATCTGTTTCTGGATGATGTTATTTTGTTTAGAGATGTAGCATGGAAACAGGTCCTTCCTGCCCATGAGTCCCCGCCACCCAAATACACCCATGTGACTAATTAACCTACTGACCCCGAGCGTTGGAATGTGGGAGGAAACCAGAGCACCTGGAGGAAACCCACGCAGGTCACAGAGCGAATGTACAAACCGTCAACTCCAGATATGAACCTGGATAACTGGTGCTGTGTTATCCACGACACCAACCTTTTGGCTTCTCCTCATTTTTCTCCACAGACACTGCCTGACCCTTGAGCCTCTCCAGTTTCTTTGCTGGCTCAGGATTCCAGCACCTTCAGTTCTTGTGTCTCCTGATTACATCACTGACGTGAAGGAGTTTATCACGAGTTTTACCAGCACAGGTGATAAAAGTTTAAGAGCCAGGCATGTTGTAGAATGTAAATCAGAAGCTGGTAGTAGCTTAATTATTAATTAGGCTCATAAATAATGCATGTCTTTGTATTAATGATGGTTACATTGTTGAAGAACATAGCATCACACCAGAGAAATAAATGGGATAGTGTCCAAGGAACTTCCACACTAAATCTTTTTAATGGTTCATTGACTTGTTTGTCTGTAATTAGTTACAGATATAGGACTGCTCTGCAGAAGAAGAAGCTTTTCTGTTCCTGTTCTCATGGATCGCTGATGCAAGTCTACATTAAAAGTTGACTGCATTCGTGGAGGGAAACTGACAGCCGCTATTTCCCTCAATGGATGCTGCATGGCGTACTGAGTTCCTTCAGCAGTTTGTATTTTTTGGTCTAGATTCCAGCATCTTACAGTCTCTTGCGTCTTTAGTTAAAGCAGGCTGGTGAGCTGTTATTTTCAATGATAAGTGGTTATACCGCACTCAGAAAGACTGAAATCTTGCAAAGGATTAGCCAGACTTCCAAAGCATTTTGTTAACGGGATTGCTTTTTGACCTGTTCTGGGATCATGAAAGGTGCAATATAATTATGGGCTCTTCTATTTTGCTTTCAAGAATGCTTGTATAAATGCTATTAATGCATGCATGCCCTTCTCTGGGCCACACATTTACATGGAGGCAAAATACTGCAGGTGCACAAAATTACAGAGATGTTCAGTAGGGCAGGCAGCACCTGACCAGGGAGAAACAGAGTCAACATAGCATCACAAGGAACTTTCCTCAACCTGTCTCTCTCTCTCTTTCTCTCTCTCTCTCTCTCTCCCTTCACTATTCAACTTCAGAGGCTAACAAGATGTCTGTAGATGCTGGAGAACTGGAGCAACTCATAAAGTAGTGGAGGAACTCAACGGGTCAGACAGCATCCATGGAATATAGTCAGTTGATGCTCTGGGTCAAAAACCCTTTGGTAGAAGCAAAATGGTGGGGTGTGGGGGGGGGGGTGTGCACCGGCTGATAGGTGAATGCAGGTGAGGGGGGGGGAAGAAAAGAAAGGAGCAAAGATGGTGATGGGGAAGGGGGAGGAAGGAAGGGAAGGGGGAGGGGGCTGGAGGAGATGCAAGGTGGCAGGTGGGGAGGATGTAGGGGAGGGGGAAGAAAACAGGAGAAGCATGGGGTCCACTGAGTTGAGAAAGTAGAGTGCATGGGTAATAAAAAAGGTAGGGAGGTATTCCTTATATTCCATCTGGACACGCTCCAACCAGATGGCATTTAGCTCTGACCTCAAATTTCTGTTAAACTCTTCCCCCTGGATCTCTCTCTTCCCCATCCCTCTTCCCTTTCCTCTAGCTACCCACCCCCTTCACTTTCGTCTTCAATCAGAGAGTTGCCCTCTTCTTCTCAGCTTCTTTCTTCTCTTCTACCCTTCCACCTGTATCCACCCATTAGCTGTTAGCTGTTAGCCTGTGCTCTACTCCCTGTCCTTTCCTCCCTACAGGTCCACAAGACCATAGGATATAGGAGGAGGCCATTTGGCCCATTGAGTTCACTCCACCACACCATCATGACCAGATCCATTCTCCCACTCAGCTCCACTCTCCTGCCTTCTCCCTATCTTTTGATACCATGACTATTCAGATAGCTATCCATATCTGCCTTAAATTCACCAAAGGACTTGACCTCCACAACCACCCATGGTAGGAAATCTCAGAGGTCCACCACTCTCTGGATAAAGAAATTCCTCCACATCTCCATTTTAAATTGACGCCCTTCAAACATAAAGTTGTGTCCTCTTGTCCTAGACTCCCCTAACACTTTGCCAGATCTGTTCTGTCCAGGCCTGTCAACATTTGAAATGCTTCTATGAGGTCTCTCTTCTTTCCTCTGAACTCCAAGTGGAGTTCATATGTCATATGTCACATTTGTCATATGCTGATCCCTTTGTTTAAGAATCATTCTTGCGTATCTTCATGGAACCCTCTCCAGTGCCAGCACATTCTTACTTAAATAAGGAGCTCAAAACTGTATCCGTACTCCAAGTGAGCCACATCAGTGCCTTATTAAGCCTCAACAGCTCATCCCTCCTCTTATGTCTTATTCCTCTAGATATGAATGCCAACATTGCATTTGCCTTCTTCACCACCGACTCAACCTGAAGGTTAACTTTCAGGGTATCCTGCACGAGGACTCATAAGTCCTTTGCATGTCCGACTTTTGAATTTTCTCCCCATACAAATTATAGTTTACCTTTTTATTCCTTCCACTAAAATATACAACCATACACTTTCCAACATTGTATCCTATCCGCCACTTCTTTTCCCATTCTCCTAACGAATCTAATTCTCTCTGCAGCCTTTCTGCATGATCTGCTCCTCCTCCTATCTTTGCATCGTCTGCAAACTTAGCCACAAAGCCAGTTATTTTGCAATCCAAATCATTAACATACAATGTGAAAGGAAGTGTCTCCCAACAACAACCCTGTGGAACACCACTGGAAACTGGTAGCTAGCCAAAATACGATCCCATTATTCCAGCTCTCTGCTTCCTGCTGATCAGCCAATAACTCCCTTTGCTGGTATCTTTCTTGTAATTCCTGTAATTTCATCTTGTTTAGCAGCCTCATGTGCTGCACCTTGATGAAAGCCTTTTGAAAATCCAAATAGACAACATCCAATACATCTCCTTTGTCTAGCCTGCTGTGGTTTCCTCAAAATAAAATTGCAGTAGATTTATCAGGCAAGGTTTTCCCTGAAGGAAGCCATGCACCTCCAGGTACTCGGAATCCTCTCCTTGACAATTGACTCCAACAACTTCCTAACCAATGATGTTAGCTTGCCAGGTCTATAATTTCCTTTCTGTTGCCTCCCTCCTTTTTTTAAATAGCAGAGTGACCTTGCAATTTTCCAGCCCTCCAGAACCATGCCAGAATCTATTGATTCTAGTAAGATCATTATCAATGCCTCCATAATCTCTAGAGCAGGGGCTGCCAACCTGTGGCCCATGGGCTGGATCTGGCCTGCGACCCAAATTTATCCGGCACGTAATACAATGTAAAAGTACCTGGCCCACTGATGCAAGTACAGGTATGCATTTCAGTTAATTTATTTGAATTGCAATGTGATTGCATGTATCTTTAAGTCTGAGTGAATGAGTGCATTTTTGAAATGGTGTCCACACAACGTAGCAGCAGTGCGGTCTGCTGTTTAACCACTGACACATCATCTGGCCCATGCATGGTAAAAGGTTGCCCAGCCCTGCTCCAGAGCTACTTCTTTCAGAACCCAAGGGAGCATTCCATCTGGTCCTGGAGACTTATCTACCCTTAGACCATTCAGCTTCCCAATCACCTTCTCTCTGGTGATTGTGACTGCATTCACCTCTCTTCACGGACAGCCTTGAAAGTCAGATATACTGCTAATGTCTGCCTGTCTGCCACAGTGAAGATGGATCCAAAATACTCATTCACTTCCTCTGCCATCTCCTTGTCTCCCATTACAATTTCTCCAGCATCATTTTCTATCAGTCCAATATCTACTCTCCCTTCTTTTGTTTACTCTTACTCAACTTATAAAAGCTTTAGGACCAGTTGCTGGAAATCTGAAATAAAAGCAAAGAACTGCATAAATTTGCAATAAAAACAGAATATGCTGGAAAGGCTCAGTAGGCCAGGCAGCACCTGAGGAAAGAGAAATGGTTGTCTGTTTGAGAGATGATTCTCTCCTTCCACCACTTACTCAGGGCCTCTGAGAGATCCCAATTTATGACCTTGAGATTCTCAGCATCACCCTGAATGGTTCTTCCTCAGTTTGAAATTCAAGTCCGGTTTATTGTCATCTGATTGCACAAGCACATCCTGATGAAACAGCATTCTCCAGTTCTCGGTGCAAAACTCACAGACACACAACCAGACATAACACCCATGCAGGCAAACAATACACATGCAGAACAAGTATTATATCTATAAAAATAAATATTATGTACAGATGAGAGTCTCGGACAGTTAGTGAGAGCAGTTCTTCAGTCATTCAGTAGTCTCGGAGTCCCAGGAGTGGATGTAGCAGTTCCTCAAGAAAGCTTTGACTCTTTTCCCACCTCTCTATTAACACCCTTGCTCGACAACCCCAAGGCTATGAATGTCGTGTTATACTGTGCTCTCCCATTTCCATGGCTCCTGTGTCAGCCCCTCTTGAGAAGCACATCAAAACTTGACTTTGTGTAACTTGAAGCAACTTTCAATTCATTTTTCACTGAAATGGAATCACTTCCTACCTTGAAATGTGACAGAATTTCTGGTCATGAGCACCTTTAATTCAATGCATGCTATCAAATTTATCAATGGACCTTTTTTTTGTAGATCGTACTCAAGCAAGAAATTGGATGCGTGATCATTACCAGATTCTCACCATACTTTTTGTAAATTTAAACAAAATGTCTATCTTTGTGCATAGACAAGAAACAGGTCACATGACTAGATAGAAGATAGAAAACTGCAAAGAACGAGTAGAAGAATCATCAGGAAGGAAAACTTAGAGAATGAGATAATTCCAGCCAGAAATGTGAAAATTGATGGCAGAAGGATTAAGAAGAAAAGTCATAACAAATGGCTGATCCTATAGAATTGGGGAAATAATCATGGAAAATGAGGAGATGGAGATGAACTTTGCTTTGGTTTATATTGTAGAGAATTCAAGTAACCTAAAACATAGAACATACATAGAACATTAAAACACAGTACAGGCCCTTTGGCCCAAAGGTTGTGCAGACATACCGTATAAGGCAGTATTGGAACCTTAAAAATTTCACCCCAAAACCAGGGGTCATCTTAAACACCAAGTATAATATCCTGAGTGTCCCCTATGGCAATGGAGACCAGCATAAAACACTCACATAACTCTTACAGTCTTCCCACTAAATATTTTTTCTACTGAAACTTGCGTTTGGGATGTGGTACAGAGCAAACTGTTGAAGCTGGTGAACTTCACACCAAGGTCATTAAAGAAATAGATGAAGGGACAATTGGCGCATTGGCTCTAACGCTCCAACCCTCCTTCAATTTGTGGAAAGTTCTATTAGAGTGGAAAAGAGCAAATGTAAAGCTTTTATTCAAAAAAGGAGGGAGAGGGAAAGTGAGAAAGTGCAGGATAGTGTGCTGAACAAGCCATTGGGAAAATGTTAGAGGCTGTCATACCAAACAAAAAGTTAATATGGAAGGGACATCCTGTTTCACCAAGTTATCAGAGCTCTTTGAGCTATTGTCCACATGCTCTGGATAAAAGAGAATCAGTGGATGTGGGAAGATTTCCAGAGTGGTAGGGTTGGCGTAGTGGTTATTGCAAAACCTTTATGGTGCCAGCGATCGAGACCAGACCGAGGTTTGAATCCACGCTGTCTGTAAGGAGTTTGCTTGTTCTCCCCGTGTCTGCATGGGTTTTCTCCAGGAGCTCCGGTTTCCTCCCACCATTCAAAATGTACCGGGGGTGTAGGTTAATTGGGTGTTACTGACTTGTGAGTCGAAAAGAAACATTACCATGCTGTATATCTAAATTTTAAATTTGTTAAAGTGTCAAATGAAAGGTAATTTTAGCAAATAAAAGTTTCTGATTTAGCATGGATAGAATGGTTGGTCAACAAAAAATAGAGAAAAAGCATAAAGGGATCTGGTTGGCCAAATGTTACAGATCTTGTTCAAAAAAAAATTCCTTTTATGTCACATAATAATATATTAATATGAAAAATACACCAATTTCAACTTCAACTCCTCATTCTTGTGTTTGAAATTACACACGAGTGGAAGTGCCATTATTTCTGCTGGAGGTATTTGTGCATTGAAAGATTCTTATATCGGCTTGAAGTACAGTCTCAGCCTACGTTCTGAACCTGGGGGTTGTAGTGAGAAGAACGTCACACACAAAGGCAAGCTGAGAACTGATGGCTTTTGACAAGTTCTGTCTGTGTTGGAGATATGCAGGTTTAATTATGATCTTTTCCTCCCTTGTGCAAAGTACATTCATACTTTTCCTGTCTGGCCCAAGGCTTACATATTCCTTTGAATGAATTAAGTACACATCTGCTTTGCTTTTTGCTTATAATTGGTCTGACTTAAAAAATTTTTTTTGATGAAATTCTGGTTAGATCATGATGGGACATTGCATTAAGAAGCATGTGTAGGTTCTAGATGAGGTGCTTTGATGGGGAATTAGTCTATAGAACCAAAGGAACCAAATGGATTTCCCACACTAACTATCCAAGAATCTCATATTTATGAAACAAAATATTTATCTATAGGAATACTTGTCCTGCATATGTATTGCTTGTCTGTATGTCTGGTTGTGTGTCTGCGTGTTTTTGCACTCAGGACCGAAGAACCCTATTTCATTTCTGCAATCAAATGACAATAAACTTGACTTAATTTAATACGTTTTTTTCCCACTGAATCTTATCTGTCATTCAAATCATAGCAGATGCATTTTTTTTCCTTTCAGCCCCCCATTCTCCTGCCTTCTCCCCATAACCATTGTCAGTATTACTGCCCAAAAACCTTCACTCGACATACACTCAATGGCCTCCACAGTCGCCTGTGAAAATGAATTCCACAGATTCACCACCCTCTAGCTGAAGAAATTTTTCCTCAAGTTGAATTCAGCTATATTTCAGAATTTCAACGAGAACGTTAAACTGGGGAAGTTAGGGGTTTTTCGCCCTGGGGCGAAGACGTTCGAGAGGATATTTGATAGATGTAAACAAGACCAGGGGTGGTTTAAGGGGGGGGGGGGGAGATAGAAAGATTATTGAAGGACACAGATTTAAAATTAAGGGGAAAAGATTTCAGGGAAGTATGAGCTTGAAAATTCAACAGTGTACTATTTTATTTTGAATGCTACTCGGGTTTCCAATCTGGCAAGAGCTTCGCAACTATAAGGAAATGATCTGGAAGGGAGAATTTGTAGATGGCAACATGATATCCATTTATAATCCAGGTCCAAGGCTATAATGGATGTAATTTTGGCAAAGCATAGTTCCTCCTTGTGGGAGCCAGTCATTCATGAAGTCTTGTTGGCATTGGATGCTGATCTTCATCGTAATTACTAATGATGCATAGCAAGCGACCAAGTTTCTTTAATCCAGCAGCTCTTACCATATATAACCATATAACCATATAACCATTTACGGAGCAGAAACAGGCCATGTTGGCTTTTTGAGTCCGCATCGGTTCACTAGAACTCCACTAGCTCAAACCTCCCGTTCTCCGCCAATAACCCTCCAACCCACTCTGCTCCACGTACACATCCAACCTTCTCTTAAATGACAGAATGGACCCTGCCACAACTATCTCATTCGGAAGATCATTCCATTCTGCCACCACTCGCTGAGTGAAAAAAACACCTCTAATATTTCTCCTAAAGTGTTGCCCCCTTACCCTTAACTCATGGCCTCTTGTTTCAGCCTCCCCTGCGCTCAGGGGAAAGAATCTATTTATGTCTAGTCTATCTATTCCTTTCATAATTTTAAATACCTCTATCAAGTCCCCTCTCAGTCGTCTACGTTCCAATGAATAAAGTCCCAGTCTCCTTCATTTCTCCCTGTAATCCAGATGCTGTAAGCCAGGCAACATCCTTGTAAACTTTCTCTGCACCCTCTTCACCTTATCTATATCCTTTCTATAATTTGGAGACCAGAACTGAGCACAGTACTCCAAACCTGGCTTCCTATGAAGATCTGGATCACCAGCCTTAAACTCTTCAGAAACTTCAATTAAATTAGCAGAACAGAAGCCACAATGTGACTTTTTAAAGGGATCTGTCCTTTCTGGATGAAAAGAAAACCAAGTTCTTAAAGATTCAAAGGAACGGGAGAACCAGGACTGAGTATTTTGTACATACATGGCTGCTGCAGGCGAGGACCTGGGGAAAGTGGGGAGTGGAGACACAGCGCTCCTCCGCAGGGAGGAGTCTTACTGCCTATGGCTCCGTTCAGGCTTTAATCAGCCAGTTAAAGGAACCAATGGTGTTTTATTTTAATTCCTGAAACCACAGGATGGTGGTGCCGATGTACAGCAGGATCCAAGAGGGGTTGCAGACTCGAGAGAAGCAGTGGACTGGTGCAGGGCACCAGTAAGAGGAGATGACACCTGCTTGAGAAGGAGAAGTAAAGGAGATGATGCCAAGGTGGTGACCATGGCAGCGGATCAGCAAAGGGGCTCAGCAGGCTGGAGGACACACACACAAGCGGCGAGGAACTCACACAGGTCACACCCAGTTGTACTTTGCTAAAGACAGGCTCATGAGAACCAGGTATTAGAAGTGGGATTTGGAAGGGTGTTGAGGGCAAGATGGGCCATGGGCGTTGAAAGTTTCCTCGTTGTGTAGCAGCTTTGGATCTGGGCTTAGATTGCTGATAGTTTGAACTGAACTGGAGTCTTGTGTGGCAGACTTGAGGCAGTTTTGTGTAATATGACTTTCTGTTTTATTACATGACAATAAGTGGAGCCTGGTCTGAGGAGAGAGCACTAATTGAAAAGGCTGCTGCAAAAGCAAACAAAACCTAAGTCATTGTAATACACAAACGTGCTGGAGAAACTCAGCAGGACACGCAGTATCTATGGGAAGCAAACAAATATAACCAAGGTTTCGGGCCTGAGCCCTTATGGTTTAGCCATTACGTGACCTGCGGAATTTCATCCAGCTCGTTTGTGCATTGCATTACAATCTCAGCATTTGCAGAGTTTCCTGTTTAACCCCAGACTTTGCAAATGGCTTTCAGCAAAAAAATAAACAAGGAAGTAATTCTACATTTATATAAAATACCATTTACTAATTACAGGAAGGTTAGATTACGGTTGGAACATTGCGAGTGATTAACACACAAGGACATTTAGCAGAATTGTATGGGACATGAGGGATTCCAGTCACATAAAAGAGAAATTAAGTATAATGAAGTAACCAGAAGTTATCTATTTACAATGATATAATCTTAGGGAAAATAAAAGTTATTTTATGGAATGAATAGCTATGATCAAAGATAAACTTCCTGAATATAGGGAAGTTAATAAAGGATAATATATAAAGTCAAATGGAAAAAAAAACAATCCAAGGCTAGGTGGAAACATAGGAGGAGCTGGATGAACCGAACGCATCTTTGAATTGTCCCTTGCTTCCTACTTCCTGACTTTTTTGAGGATGTAACCAGTAGAGTGGATAGGGGGGAATCAGTTGATGTGGTATATCTGGACTTTAGTAAGTCATTTGATAAGGTTTCGCACAGCAGACTAGCGTACAAACTTTAAAAGCATGATATTGGAGGTATGGTATTAAGGTGGA
Source organism: Narcine bancroftii (assembly GCF_036971445.1). Classification (NCBI taxonomy): domain Eukaryota; kingdom Metazoa; phylum Chordata; class Chondrichthyes; order Torpediniformes; family Narcinidae; genus Narcine; species Narcine bancroftii. The sequence goes on along the minus strand of NC_091474.1, from coordinate 222,415,970 downwards.
TAGAGAATTGGTTGATGGACAGGAAGGAAAGAGTAGGTATAAATGTGTTTTTTTCAGAATATCAGCCAGTAACTAGTGGGGTACCGCAGGGCTCCGTGCTGGGGCCACAGTTGTTTACAATATATATCAATGACTTAGATGTGGGAATAGATAACAATATCTCAAAATTTGCAGACGACACAAAGTTGGGTAACGGGGTTGGCTGTATTGAGGATGGTAGGAGGGTGCAGAGTGATTTGGACATGTGAGGTGAGCGGGCCAAGACGTGGCAGATGCAATATAATGTGAATAAATGAGAGATTATCCACTTTGGAGGTAAGAACAGGAAAGAGGACTATTATCTAAATGGTATCTGTTTAGGAAAAGGGGAGATAGAAACATAGAAACATAGAAGATAGGAGCAGGAGTAGGTCATTCGACCCTTCGAGCCTGCTCCGCCATTCAACGAGATCATGGCTGATCTTAAAGTTCAGTACCCCGTCCCCGCCTTCTCTCCGTAACCTTTAATACCCTTATACTGAAGAAATAGATCTAATTCCCTCTTAAATAGATTTAATGAACCTGCCTCTACTGCCCTCTGTGGCAATGAATTCCACAGATTCACCACCCTCTGGGTAAAGAAATTCCTCCTCATCTCGGTCCTAAATGCTTTGCCTATTATCCGCAAACCATGGCCCCGGGTTCTGGATTTTCCCATCATTGGAAACATCCCATCTGCATCCATTCTGTCCAGTTCTGCCAGAATTTTATATGTCTCTATGAGATCCCCTCTCAATCTTCTAAACTCCAGCAAGTACAATCCCAATTTGCGCAATCTCTCCTCATAAGTCATTCCTGCCATTCCAGGTATCAGCCTGGTGAATTGCCTCTGCACTCCCTCCATTGCAAGAACATCCTTCCTTAGATAAGGTGACCAAAACTGCACACAATACTCCAGGTGGGGTCTCACCAAGGCTCTGTACAGCTGCAGTAAGGTATCCTTGTTCCTATACTCAAACCCTCTTGATATGAAGGCCAACATACCATTTGCCTTTTTAACCGCCTGCTGTACCTGCATGCTCGCCTTCAGAGACTGGTGTACAAGTACCCCTAGGTCTCTCTGCACTTCCCCATCTCTTAATCTATTGCCATTCAAATAGTAATCTGCCCTCCGGTTTGTATTACCAAAGTGGATAACCTCACATTTATCCCATGTATCTGCCCAGTCCCTCAATTTATCCAAATCACACTGGAGCTTCCTGACCCCCCTCTTCCGTGCACACAACCCCTCCTAGCTTAGTGTCATCTGCAAATTTGGAGATATTACATCCAATCCCCTCATCCAGATCATTAATGTAAATTGTGAACAGCTGGGGTCCCAGTACAGATCCCTGTGGCACCCCACTGGTCACCACCGCCTGCCACTCAGAAAACGAGCCATTTATCCCAATTCTTTGTCTTCTACCTGCCAGCCAGTTCTCAATCCACATCAATACTTTTCCCCCAATCCCATGAGCCTTAATTTTGTAAGCCAGTTGTTTATGCAGGACCTTATCGAAGGCCTTTTGGAAGTCCAGGTACACCACATCCACTGGCTCTCCCCCATCTATTTTACCTGTCACCATCTCAAAGAATTCCAATAGGTTTGTCAAGCACGATTTACCTTTTGTAAATCCATGTTGACTCCGTCCGATCCCTTCTCTGCTAGTCATATGCTCCACTATTACATCCTTAATAATGGATTCCATCATTTTGTCCACTACTGATGTAAGGCTCACCGGCCTATAATTCCCCGCTTTTTCTCTACCCACCTTTTTAAATAGTGGGGTAACATTAGCTACCCTCCAATCCATGGGTACTGATCCTGAGTCTATCGAGTTCTGGAAAATAATTCTTAAAGCATCTGCTATCTGAATGGCCACTTCCTTAAGTACCCTAGGATGTAGATTATCAGGCCCTTGGGATTTATCTGTCTTCAATCCCATCAATTTCCCCAAGACCATGTCCTTAGAGATACTGATTTCTTTCAGTTCCTCCCTTGCATTAGTCTCTATGTTTCCCAACATCCTTGGGAGGTTATTTATATCCTCTCTTGTAAAAACAGAACTAAAGTAAGAATTTAATTGGTCTGCCATTTCCTTATTCCCCATTATATATTTCCCTGATTTCGACTGCAAGGGACCTACTCTGGATTTCACCAATCTTTTCCTCTTGACATATTTATAAAAGCTTTTGCAGTCGTTTTTTATATTTGCCGCAAGCTTACTTTCGTAATTTATTTTTGCTCTCTTGATTAATCCCTTTGTCCTCCTTTGGTGCATCTTGAACTACTCCCAGTCTTTGGTTGTGGTACTTTTTTTGGTCAATTGGTATACTCTCTCTTTGGACCTAATGCTGTCTCTAATTTCCCTTGTTATCCACAGTTGAGTCACCTTTTTTGGTTTATTTTTATGCCAAACCAGTATAAATGATTTTGGCAATTTCTCCATTAGATCTGTGAATGCTTTCCACAGTCAACTCCCCCATAAACACCACCCAATCAATCTTACTCAACTCCCGTCTCATACCATCATAATTCCCTTTATTTAAATTCAGGACCTTAGTCTCGGTTTTAATTTCGTCACTCTCAATGTCGAGTGAGAATTCGATCATATTGTGATCGTTCCTACCCAAAGGGCCTCGTACAACAAGATTGTTGATTGGCCCCTTATCATTGCATAATACCCAATCTAAAATGGCCTGCTCCCGAGTTGGTTCCTCGACATATTGGTCTTGATAACCGTCCCGTAAACATTCAAGGAATTCCTCCTCCTCAGTATTTTTACTAATTTGGCTAGTCCAATCTATATGTAAATTAAAGTCTCCCATGATGTCAGCTGTTCCCTTATTGCACGCTTTTCTAATTTCTCTTTTAATGCCTTCCCTCACCTCTACACTACTATTTGGAGGCCTATATACCACCCCCACTAACGTTTTCTGCCCCTTGCTATTCCTCAGTTCTACCCATATAGATTCCGCATCTTCCGAGTTGATATCCTTTCTGTCAATCGTGTCGGTCCCTTCTCTCACCATCAATACTACCCCACCCCCTTTGCTTTCTTGCCGATCCCTCCTAAATATCGTATACCCCGGGATGTTAAGTTCCCAGGCTTGCCCACCCTGCAGCCATGTTTCTGTAATCCCAATCAAATCATATTTGTTTATCTCAATTTCCACAGCTAATTCATCTACCTTGTTCCGAATGCTTCTTGCATTAAGATATAAAGCCTTCAGATTTGCTTTTTTCACCCCTCTTGCTCTTTCTGATTTTTTACTTTCGCTGCCTAACCTAACTTTTCCTGTTTTATCTTTTCTGTCCTTTGCCCTATCATACAGGTTACCACCCCCCTGCCAAATTAGTTTAAACCGCACCCGACGGCTGTACGAAACCTAGCTGCCAATATATTGACCCCTTTTGGGTTTAGGTGTAACCCATCCTTCTTGTAGAGATCATGCCTTCCCCAAAAGAAATCCCAATGATCCAGAGAGACTTGGGTGTTGCTGTGCATCAGTCATTGAAAGTGGGCATGTAGGTACAGCAGGCAGTGAGGATGGCGAATGCTATGTTGGCATTCATAAGCAAGAGGATTTGAGTCCAGGAGTAGGGAGATCTTGCTGCAGCTGTACAGGGCCTTGGTGAGACCACATCTGGAGTACTGCGTGCAGTTTTGGTCTTCTTATCTGGAAGGACATCCTCACCATGGAGGGGGTGCAGAGAAGGTTCACTAGGCTGATACTTGGGATGGAGGGACTCACATATGAAGAAAGGTTGGATAGACTAGGCTTGTATTCTCTGGAATTTAGAGGATTGAGGGGGGAATCTTATAGAAACATATAAAATTCTTAAGGGTTTAGACAGACTAGATGCAGGTAGGTCGTTTCCAATGCTGGGAAAAACCAGAACCAGGGGTCAAGTTTAAGGATAAGGGGGATGTTTTTTAGGGCTGAGATGAGGAAAAATTTCTTCTCTCAGAGGGTGGTGGATCTGTGGAATTCTTTGCCACAGGAAGTAGTTGAGGCCAGTTCCTTGTCAATATTTATGAGTAAGTTTGATTTGACTCTTCTGACTAAGGGGATCAAGGGATATGGGGAGAAGGTAGGAACTAGGTACTGATCAACCATGATCATATTGAATGGTGGTGTAGGCTTGAAGGGCCAAATGGCCTCTTGCACCTATTTTTCTAAGTTTCTATGTTTTTATATGCTGGTGTCTTTCGGATGATGACTGCACAAAGAGGCAATGGAGATGAAAAGTCAGCAGGGAACTATTCTCAGAACCAAACCATCTGTGGGTAAAGGCTGATGCTTTTACTGGCTCCATGGCCAACAGGATTCTCAACCACTCTTACTTCACCTCCTTCCAGAAATGACCCAACAAATGGGTGACTGCCTCGACTCCACTGCAGTCATCTTGGTGGCAACGTACGTTATGGGTGATATTTCTATTATACAGGAAGGATCTGACCGGGAGGGCTCCTCGCCACCAGCCAAGCTAAAGCCTAATATTTATTAGTGAGCACTAATAATGAGGCATTCCATCAGATGATCTGGACAGTCTGCTATAGGAACCATGTCCATTGAGTCCTCGTCTCTCAGTGTCCACAGGATATTCCGTGCTGACCACTGCCTGATGGAGTTGTGGTCAAAAGTGTTTGTCTGGAAAAAACTTTTCCACAAAGTCCAGCTGTCTGGGACATCATGTGGTAACAAGGCCAGGCACATCCTTTGCAACACCTGGGACAGGTAGAACCTCTGCATGTAGCGACACTTGGTGACCTTGTATTTTGGTTCCATGCACAACCTGATGAAGCCATGCACAAAGATTGTCACCAGGATGAGGGCCATATTGGGTTCATCCTTGCCCCTTGTGGTGGAACACTATAATGCATACATTGTACAGGTTGGCCCACCCTGATACTGTAACTCCTCCCCTTCAGGATTCCTAATAAAGGTGGTTCCACTCAAGCCCCTTCTTCAGTACTGACTTGGAATCATGCCAACAGCATACGAGTATGCCTGTAAGTTTATAGTGATTAAAGCCTATTAATCTTGACTCCTGGCCTGTCAGGTCTAATTGATAGCGCTACTATTTAATTGCTATACCTACGTGTCATGGACAAGGCTATTTGAGCGGAGAAGATGGACACTAATGCTAAAGATCCAGAGGCCTCCGAAAAATTTGACCAGTGGCTGCTCTGCCTGAACATCTTTATGAGGGGACATGACATACAGGAAGAAGTTGACAAGAGAGAACTGCTATTTGCCCAGGTTGGCCACCGCATTTTCTAGATGATCAGACTTACTCAGCCGCTATGGGGCTACTGCAAAAGCAGTACCTGGTCCTGAAGAATGTAATCTATGTTAGATATCTCCTGGGCAGCCATCGACAGGCATCTGGTGAGTCTGTTAATTAATACATTTGGGCCATGCAGGAGCTGGGGCGAGCTTGTGGTTGCACCGACATTACGGCAGCCATCTACCAGGAGGAGCTGATCAGCGACACGTGTGGTTGGCTTTGGTTCTGACCATGTCAGACAAAGGCTCCTGGAGAAGGGCAATCAAACCCTTCAGGACATGGTCGATCTTGCCAAGTCGCTAGAGGCAGTCCAACAGAACGTGAAGGCTTACTCCTCTTGCAACGTGGCCACCACACGGGGAGCATGGGTGCCGCCATCTTGGGACATAAGGTCCAAAACGGCAGTAGCTCTCACTGGGCACCCAAAGTGCTATTACTGTGGCCATGGAAAACTGCCCTACCACAGCGCAACCTGTTTCAGCTACAGAAGAGAAGAAAAACTACACACAGGTATGTAGGTCCAGACCTTCACCTTGCAGCGCCGTGTGCAGGAACCAGCCATCGCCATCTTGGACCATGTCGTTTCAGGTTCCACTTCCAGTTGCATGGCAAGAACTTGGGGACGACAGCCCGGGCCGACACTACTTCCTACCTCACTTCCGGTGGCGACCAAGTGCAAACCATGGGGGCAGCCATCTTTGGGGCCAACACACATATACAGCAGCAACAACAAGTTAGATAGTGGCATCTACCATTCTGGACCAGAGCAGCCCACATTAATTAGCAAGGTCCACCATGGACATGGAAGTAAACGGCCACATTCCAAACTGCTTATTCACCCGAGCATTGTACGGCGCTGTTCCCTCACAGTGACTCCAGTCCAGTGTAAACCTCCAAGTCCCACTCGGCTGAAATATGAGGTAGCTGCACAGTGACGTTAACCATGGGTGGCACCAAGGGCAATCATTTTAAATTACTCATTATGCCACAACTCTGTGCACCAGATATATTGGGGTTGGGCTTTCAGTGCCAACTTAAAAATGTTCTGATGGAATATGATGGCTCCCATCCCTCCATCATGGTCTGTAGTAACCAACTTTTAAACTACTCGCCTGTCTCCCTGAACACAGCCAATCAGCGACCCGAACACCGCCCACTGCTCACAACCTGTTCTCTGTCCACCCTCCAGGTCCTACCGCCCCCTTGTTTGAAAACTTCACTCCTGATTGTAAGCCTGTGGCAACTAAGAGCAGGTGATACAGAGCCTTTATCAAGGCTGAGGTTAAAGGTTTCCTAGCATCATAGAGCCCAGCACCAGCCCTTGGAGAGCACAGGTGATAGTGGTAAAGAGCAGAGAGAACATAGGATCGTCACAGATTACAGGCAGACCATCAATCGGTTCACCATCTTTGAGGCCTACCTCCTCCCCCGCATAACCGACCTGGTGAACAAGGTTGGCCAATACCGGGTCTTCTCCATCACTGACCTCAAGTAAGCCAAAAGCCAGCTCCAAATCTGCCCAGAGGACAGCCCACACACAGAGTTCGAGCCAGACGACCACCTCGACCATTTCCTCAGGGTTCCCTTTGGAGTCACAGATGGGGGTTTCCAGAGGGAGATGGACCAAATGGTGGATGACCACCAACTGAAAGCTACATTCCCTACCTGGACAACATGACCATCTGTGGCCATGACCTGCAGGACCACGATGCTAACCTGCAAATATTCCTTGAGATAGATAAAGCCCTAAACCTCAGGTATAACCAGAAGAAATGTGTGTTTGCACTACACATATGCCAATACTAGGGTTTGTAGGTGGAGGATGGAGTCATTGGATACAACCCTGAGTGTATGCGGCCGTTCTTGGAGCTCCCACTCCCCATAACCTCAAGGCCCAGAAAAGGTGCACAATGGGTCCCTAATTATGTGGACAAAGCCCACCCTCTGGTATAAACTACCACCTTTCTCCCTTCAGCAGAAGCCCAAGTGGCCTTCATGTGCACCAAGGCAGTGATGCATGCTGTAGATGAATCCATCCCATTCCAGGTGGAGAGCGATGTATCGGACTTTGCTCTGGTTGCCATGCTTAATCAGATGGACAGGTCAGTGGCATTTCAGACATTGAGAAAGAGGCCAAGGCCATAGTGGAAGCTGTGTGACACTGGAGGCATTATCTAACTGACAAACCAGTCACCCTGCTGACTGACCGAAGTACAATCACATTCATGTTTAACAACAAACAGCGGGGAAAAATTTAGAACAAAATCCTGAGGTGGAAAATTGAACTGTCCACCCAGAAATGCGAGATTTTGTATTGGCCCGGGAAGCTTAATGAGCCTCCTGATCCCCTGTCCTGGGGTATCTGTGCCAAGGTGCAAGCAGACTGCCTCCAACTGCTACGAGCCCAGAGGACCCCAAAAACCAGCAGCAATAGATAGTCACCAAGACAAATGATTACTTAAACAAAAGTTGCTTTTAATTATCTTTAAGCATGAAAACAGAATCAAACTTTAACTTATTGCTATTGACTTAACTAACCTAATCCCCTTCTAATTCTAAATGCATGTGCATGTGTGCGTAAGTTCAGAAAAGTTCTTTGATTCAGTCCAATCTCACTATTCAGTTTACTAGTTGCAGGCAATTCTTAGACTGTGCACAGTATTTAACATTTATAAAGTTCGCCAGACTTTGCTGCTTGAAAGGAAAATGGTTATCTCTCAGAAAGGTTCTTGTCGGTTTTCAGAGAGAGATTTATTGTTCGCTGGACACTCACAACTGATTCCTTGTAACCAGCCACTTCAATGTCTTGCCGAAAAAACTTGCCCCATCAGGGTTTTCCAGATGATAACCTCTTTCTTTCAGGTCCTTTTTGTTTCTCTTATTTCAAGTGAAACATTAGGCAGCCAGTCCTCTCCTCTTGCATGAATCACAAGGTCTTTGACCAGGCTGAACTAAGCAGTCACAACCTGTCTTCCAAATGGGGTTTTCCACAAGCTTGCCAGCTTGTCCTGTTCCAGACCCAGCTGCTGTTACTGACTGTAAAATTGTTGAACTGAACTCTTCCCCCCTCAGAGAAAAAGCCTGTTTAACTCTTTCTGCTTGCCAAACCACATGACCCCCTTAGAACAGCAAGTTCCACTCCAGACAGCCTGCGGCTCCAATGTTCTTTCATCTGTTGCCTTTTTGTAAACAACAATCCATTAGTGAAGTCTCTTGGGCAGTCTCCAAAGCCTTTGCAAAGGCTCTTGTTGCTGGCCTGTCTAGTATGAGCAGAGCTCTAGTATTTTAAATAAGATCTGTTTTATAGTGTTTGTATGTGACCTACACTAAAACAAAACTGCCCCAATTTATCTCCCAAAATCATATTTATATACAATACAAACACAACATAATCTGCCACACAAGCCCTTCACAATAGCCTCTGCCATCCTGGGGTCACCAGGCTCTGAGAGCCCACAACCCACATACTCAGGGAGCTAACCCTCAGCTGTCCAGTCTGCACAGAGTACAAGCTGCACTTCTACCGGCCAGAGAAAGCTCACCTGATTAAGGCCACCCACTCCTTCAAACGTCTAATTATGGAGTTCAAAGGACCCCTTCCCTACACGAACCGGGACGTATATTTTCTCAACATTGTTGATGAATATCGGGAGTGGGGGTGGTTGGGGGGGGGGGGGACCTGCTAAAATTGATGATTTCTTGCTTTCATTGGAACTACCAAATTTGGATCTGGAGGATCGAGAGAAAATATCGAACATGCTCTGTGCAAACGTGAAAGGGCACTCTCTGATTTATGGGCTCCTCCCCAGGATGCACATAGAATCAGACATCCAGAACTGCTGGAAGACCATCAACTCAGTGAAAGACTCCCTTTGGTCTGCCCAAAACCTGTTCGTCTTTTTCAGTACACGGAGATGTTGGTGCGGGATTGCTACTGACAGACTGCAGGACTACATGGTCAAGGAAGCACAGAGGTTTGGTGCAACCAGTGCAAGGGCGATGTGGGGAAGGACCGCAGTTTCGAACACCTTCTGTTACCAGGTACTGAGGTGCTGAGACCAAGGGGAAGCTCCCCAAGGTGCCACAGTGGTGGCAATGGTGTAAATAAAGAACAAAGTACATTGATGAAAATTTATGGATACATCACTAGGGATATGAAAAGACTTTAAATGGTCTTTTTTGCAAATAATTTATTGTAAATAAAGTTCATTGGCCTCAAGCAATGTTTCAATAGATGCCTTAGACTTTTATGGAAGATGATTTACCTGATCCTAGTCTAAGTTCCTCCTCTTTCCCCTGTCCCCACACTTTTATACTCAGGTGGGGGTTACCTGTAAATGCAAGTTTTATTGCTATTTAAGTTAATTTTATCGAATCCTTGCAACCTTTCTTGTCTCAATGGAATTTCAATGAATGTTGAATGGCTATTTGAATGAATGAATATGTTTTCAGTATTGCTTCAGTCTGCCCATCCCCCACAAAAGCAAATAAGATTCTTTGACAAACTCTTCACTGTTACTTCTTCTTCTGACTATCCGTTCCACAGGATGATGACGGTTCCTTTCAGTCCATTTATGGGGTTGGATGTGTGTGTCCTGGAGGGGCTGTACCGGCCGATCTTCGACAGGCCCTGCCTGCCACATACTTGGCAGGTGAGGCCTGGAGAGGCAGTAGGGAGAGTTGTGGTGCTTCCTGTGCCTTTCCTCTGCTGCTTATTTGTTCTCAGCAGCGTCCACACCTTTTCTGATGGCGTCTCTCCACTGTCAACGACCCAGATCCTCCCATGTTGAAGGGGCGATGTCAGCTTTCTTTTTTTTAATTTTTAATTAAATTTTTAATTACAAACATTTCCCTCTTGAATATACACAGTGTCATTTCTCCCCTTTTTCCCCCCTCCCTTCCCTCCCTCCTTCTCACCCCCCTCCCTACCCACTAAATGTTCAACATATACAATACAATAAAACCATTAAACAATGTCATCACACAATGAAAATAAACAAGAAAATTGTGTCATCTACTTTTACACACTGGATCAGGTCATTTCGTCTTCTCATTTTATCATTTTAGGGGGTGGAGGTCCCTCTCTGTTGTGTTCCATGTACGGTTCCCAAATTTGTTCAAATAATGTGACTTTATTTTTTTAATTATATGTTATTTTTTCCAATGGAATTTCTATTGCTGTACTCTCAGGCTCTCTTCTGATTTCCAAGTTGACACTATACATTTTTTTGCTACAGCTAAGGCTATCATAATAAATCTTTTTTTGCACTTCATCCAGTTTGAGGCCTAATTCTTCTTATATTGCTTAGAAGAAAGATCTCTGGATTTTTTGGAATGTTATAATTTGAACAAATGAAGTACAAATATGGAATAACTCACAGTACAATGTTTGCATACCACCAACTGAAAACTGACAAAGGATAAATTGGGAAACAGACTGAGATTAACAGAAGGAAGTGGCTTTGAATATGTGATTACAGACACAATGATAATTAAAAGATTTATAACAAACATGTACATCAAGCTGCAAGAGAAAGAAAATGGTGAAATAAGTGATAAACCCAAACAAAAATGGGAACAAGATCTAAACATAAAGATAAAAATGAAATATGGGAAAAGTTATGCTCCAGAACTATGAGAAATATAATAAACACGAGGTTACGCATGATACAATATGATTGGTTACACAGGTTATGTATCACATCCCAAAAGTTAAATAAATGGGACCCAACAGTATCAGATAGATGTTTTCGCTGTAAGAAGGAAACGGGAACAACAATGCATGCAATTTGGGCATGTGAGAAAGTGGAAAACTTTTTGGAAGATCTAAATCAGGTATTAAATAAAATTCCAAAAAGCAACAATGTCGGCTTTCTTGCGGCTCCTCAAACCATCGGTGATAGGGATGGTCTGTGCGATTCATTAAAGAAGACTACAGGCAGGCAAGTAAACTTCTGTCAGTCTCTATGAAGTCTCTCCTTAAAGGATATCAGTTGTTGGCCGAAGACAAAAGCACGCATAAAATGTAGTAGGAGAAATAAGTTCTGGTTTGAAAGAACACCCAGTGAGAACAAGGAAGAATGACATTGACTTAACACTCATAAACAGCTCAGGATGAAATTGACGTACTAACAGCGTAGATTAGAAGCAATTACCCAAGAGGCCGTAAATCAAGGGCTGTAAAAGCCTCACTGTGGGATCGATTGATAAGTGGCACCTGAATAGGTGTGTTCCAGCTCTGTTCAACTTGCCCAATCATAATTTTACTAAATACACTTGGTATTTGATTATGATGAATTCAAAGTTCAACTTTGACGTCATCCTTTGTTAGAAGTGAATAACCATGGCAAAAGTGGAGATGAAATGACATCTCACTGTGTCGGACAAATCAGCACTTTTGAAAGCTGATACTCTATGTATTCTCAGATCATAGATTTTCACTGTGAAATAAGGGTGCTTGTTAGATGATCATCTTTATTATGGATGGCTTTCCTACTGTTAGATTTCATCCCGCCTCCATGGCGTCTGTGTATCTTGTTTGAGTCATTCTTGTGCCTAGGATTACCTGTGTGACCAGATCCACGTTTTATTGTTAATAATTCAGTAGTGTTACTCAAGATATTTTTATCCTTCTTCAACAGCTGTTACCTAGGTAACCTGATGCAAATCTTGACCAGCCCAGTTTCATAAAGTGAGGTGAGTTGGTGGATGGGTGTGTAAGGAAAAGATGAATCTAATTAACACAACTACAAAAAGTCATTCTCAGGTTATGTGTGCTTTGGTAAGTGGTAAAATGACATCCATGACATGCTTTGGGTTAGGATTTCAATGGCCCAAAAAATAATTAGATCTGTTGATGGGATTCTTTAGATATTAAGAAAAACAAAGGATATGGGGTTAGTGTGGGCTATTGGGATTGAGCAGTGATCTTCTGGAATAGCAGAGCTGGATGAGGGGATGAATGGACTCCTGCTCCTTTATATTCTTGTGGCAAAATGAGGGCAATTAGTTTGTTGCAGTGTCATTGGTGAATGGGCTGTGTGAGTGTATCCCATGTGGCACCTTGTCTTTTAGCACGTTACTGCATGAGTAATTTCAGGAACCCCGTGCCAACAACTCCCTGTGACACCAGGAAACAGGTGGGAGCATTCGATTCAGCAAAGGGCATGGGGCCAGAAAACATCTTTGTGGTAGGACTGAAAACCTGCGCTCCAGAAACAGTTGGGCACCTGGCCAAGCTAATCCACTGGAATCAACCCAACATCATCAAGGTGTGTCTTGCCCACAGAAATGAATGTCCAATCCGTCTCCATTCAGTCATCACCAGTATTTCACCAACTGTGCCATCAACTTACTCTTACACATGAATAACCCACTCACAGTTGGAGGTTTACCAGGACCACTTGGCTCCAGATGACTCCACAGCCATTGTCCAAGAATGTGATGCCCGGGAAGAGGAGTGGGTCCTTGGCCTCTCCATGATCCTCTGCAGTGTCTGACTGCCTGGTTCTCCTGCCTGCAGAAAATGACGCCAGGGATGGTTTCTCATTGAAATCCTTGGAGCTCTATGACCCAAGATGGTGGTGCCCATGTCCCCTTGCATCATGACATTAAATGGAATCTGAATCTAAACATGGAGCAAAGAGCTGAATTCCAGAGGTGGGACAGAGAGATTACCCTTAACACAGAGGGATAACCCTTGACATGAAATGATGACCATTGAAATGGAGGGATAACCCTTGTCACAAACATTTGACTGGAGGTCCACATCAGGAACCTCAGTAAAACTGAAGTTAATGGAAAAGCATTCCAATGTTTGGTGTGAAAGGAAGATAGTTGTGGCTGTCAGAGATCAATCAGTCCAGCTCTGAGACATCTCCAGATGAGTTCCTCAGATGAGTACCTAATCATCTTTGACTGCTTCATCGATGACCTTCTTCAATCAACAGCTGAGAAATGGATATTTCAGCTGATGAATGCCCAACAATGAATTCATTTCAACGTATCACCAAATGAAGTGGCCGCAGAAGTGGGAAGTTGCCATTGTGCCACATCTCCAATAAAGGAGATTTTAACCACCTACCTGCCCTGACATTTCATTCTTTGTGTCCCCCATCACCCTGTTTATGAGGGTCACCATTGACCTATCAGAAAGACCACAGTCTGTCAGGGCCAGCAGCAGAACGTCGAGCACCGACACGCTGAGCACTGCTGTACCTTAGAGCTGTGTGCTCAGTCCACTCCTGTTCACCATGCTGACCCACAACCGCATTGCCAGATTCAGCTCCAACAATCATGAAGTTTGCCGGTGAATGACAGTAGTTGGCCTCATCAACAGAAATGATGAGTCGCACTACAGAGAAGGCATGGAAAATCTCATGATATGCTGCGAGAATAACAACCTGGAACTCAACATGGACAAGACGAAGGATATGGTTGCGGACTTCAGGAGGACCAGGGATGGCCACCCTCCACTACACATGAATACCTCAGTAGTGGAGCAAGTGGAGACCATCAAGTTTGTCGGAATCCACTTAAGTAGTAACCTATCCTGGACAGAAACATCTCCTCAGTCGTCAGGAAGGCGCAACAGTGACTGCACTTCCTGAAGAGGAAGTGCTACTGGGAACCATCATGTCAATCTTCTGCAGGAACTCTATCAGAGCCTCCTGGCCGGCTGCATCACAGTGTGGTACAGTTGCTGTAGAGCAAGGGTAGCCACCCTTTTAATTTTACATTTTTAATTTAGACATACAGCACGATAACATGTCACTTCAGGCCACGTGTACGTACCAGGAGTGTAGGTTGATTGGCCGCCACGGACACATAGGCTGAAATGGCCTGTAACTGTGCTGTATGTCTAAATTAAAAATGTAAAATTAAAAGGTTGGCTACCCCTGCTGTAGAGTATAGAGCATTCGATCAGAAGTCAATCCAATGGACTAATAAGAGCTGCAGAGAGGATAACTGGGATCTCCCCCCACCTCCCTGCCCCAACATCCACGTGGTCTACCAGGATTGATGTTTGAGGGGGGCTCGCAAAGTAATTGAGGATCCCTACCCCTCCCCCCACCCCCCACACACACACACACACACACACACACACACACACACACACACACACACACACACACACACACACACACACACACACACACACACACACACACACACACACTCTGTTTCATCTACTCCTGTCGGGAAAGAGACACAGGAGTAGCAGAGCCAGAAACACAAGGGTTGAAACACTGCTTCCCATGGGTACTGAGACTGCTGGACAACGGAACGAAATGCTTTTACAAACCCTCCAAGAATCGACTATTTATTTAGCAATATTTATTTAGTTTGTATATCTAGATTGTATGCACTGCATATATATTGTTTGTCTGTATGCGTGTAATGTCTGTATGTGTGTTTTCACAGAGGACCAGAGGACACTGTTTCGTTGGGTCGTACTTGTACAATTGGATGATAATAAACTTGAACTTGAATTTGAACTTGACCGGAAGCCAAATTAACTGGTCTATCGACATCTTGGTTCTAGGATCATACCCTAAGGCATAAGGCAGCAGAAGCAACAAATCCTAGTTGCCAATACTTGCAGTGATACACTCACATGTACCTTTACTGCCACACTCACATTTTACACACACTTCCACCCGTTCAGCAGTGGCAGAGATATTAGACACAATAACGTTCCCCTCACCAGCTTGTGGGTGGGGACCATCCAAGGCCTTAGACTATGCTGTAAGGCAGGGAGACCTAGTGACCACATCAGCTCTGTGGCTGGAGAACACACAGGCGATGGGCTGTTGGTGGCTTGAGCTGGGGAACCCACACAGGCTGCAGGGTATTTGTGACTGTGGTCAGATTCACACAAGGCTGTGAACTATTGGAGACTGTTGGATGCGAAGGGGTGCTGAGGGTGCTGGAGGTTTCCTGATCGTGTCAGAGGTGTTCATCTAGAGCTTGAGTTATTGATGGTTTAGACCAGTGGTTCTCAACCTTTTTCTTTCCTCACACATACCACTTTAAGTATTCCCTATGCCATTAGTGCTCTGTGGTTAGTAAGAGATTGCTTCAGGTGGTATGTGGATGGAAAGAAAAAGATTTGAAAACCACTGTTTTATTTGTACCTAATTGACTCATTATGTACATGGTTTCATCACTCCAAAGGAAATAGGCCAGTGGCAATTTTTCTCAAGCAAAATATTTCAGTAACAATTGGGTCTAGAGCAGTGATTCTTAACCTTCTCTTCCAACTCACATTCCACCTGAAGCAATCTCTTACTAATCACAGAGCACTGATAGCATAGGGAATACTTAAAGTGAGTGGAAAGAAAAAGGTTGAGGACCACTGGTTTAGACTGAAAGCTGTGTGGCTATGGAGGCTGTGGGAGTACTGGAGGCGAATCCATGGACACTTGGGGGTTCTCTTTTGCTTTCCTTTCTCTGATCGTAAGGGACACCAGGCAATTTCTGCTGATAGAGAATCTTTTCTGCTTTATGGTTGACTAAAAGAAATTTTGTATAATATATTTTCTATTCTATTATATGGCCAAAAAAGTAATCTGGAATCTTGAATCTTGAATCCATCAGACACTTCACAGTCAATGGCTACTGATGGTTTGGAGAGCAGACAGGATAGCGACTTGCCCACGACTCAGCCTCTTTCTCACCTCCATCTTCCCCTCGAATCCAAACTCTTCTGCCTTCTAGATTCCCTTCAGCATTACCCCTGCACCTGATGGATGGGAAAGGTTTGATGCCAAAGAGTATTTTGGAGATGAAGCACATTACAGGCAGCTGGGGCTGGAGGAGAATTTGCTTGTGTGGAAAAAGCAGCTCATTACCAGACATATCTTCCCCTCTACTCCCCTCTCTGCCTTCCTTAGGAACTTCTTCCTCTATGACTGCCTTATCCACTCATCCCTTCCCATTCATCGCCCCCTTGGCACCTTCCCCACGGCCATCGGAAGTGAGATCAAGAAGGGGCCACAAGACAGCCTTGGCAGGTAGCATTAAGGAAAACCCTAAGGTATTTATCCATTGATGAAGAGCAGAAAGATGACAAGAGTGAAGGTAGGGCCGTTTAAGGGTGAAGAGGGCAACATTTGCCTGGAGGTAGACAAGATATGGGAGGTTCTAATTGAATATGTTGCTTCAGTTGTTCACCAGAGAGAGGGACCTTAGTCTATGTGAGGTCAGTATAGAACAAGTTCATTTGCTGGAGCATGTGAAGATAAGAAGGGGAAAGTGTTGGATCTTTTTTAAAAAAAAATTCAGATTGATAAGTCCCCAGGACCAGACAAAATATACCCCAGGTTACTACAGGAAGCGAGGGAAGAGATTGCTGGTGCTTTTCCAATGATATTTGCATCCTCCCTGGCCACAAGGGAGGTACCACAGGATTGGAGAATGGTAAATGTGGTAATAGGGAAAATCCTGAGAATTATAGACCAGTGAGCCATACACCAATAGTGGGCATACAATTGGAGAGGGTCCTTAGGGAGAGGATTTTTGAACATTTAGAGAAATTTAGTCTTCTCTGGGATGGTCAGCATGGCTTGGTGAGAGGAAGGGTGTGCCTCATGAGCCAACTTGAGTTTTTTGTGTAAGTGATAAAAGAAATTGATGAGGTAGGGTGGTTGATGTGTGTATATGTAATTTAGTAAGGCATTTGACAAGATCCCCATCATAGATCCATTCAGAATATCATGAGGCATGCCATCCATGGAACTTTGGTATTGTTGATTCAGAATTGGCTTGCCCGAAGAAAGCAGAAGGTAGTAGTAGATGATACATATTCTGCCTGGAGATCAATGACTATTGGAATTCTGCAGAGATCTGTTCTGGGATCCTGGTCTTCCTGATTTTTATAAATGACCTGGACAAGGAAGTAGGGGGATGAGTTGGTAAGTTTGCAGATGGTAGGTTGTCATAGGTAACAACGGGATGCAGAGATGGGTGGAGAAGTGGCAGATGGAGTTCAATCCGGATAAGTGTAAGGTGATGCAGTTTGGAAGATCAAACGTGAAGGTGGAGTATGTGGTTAATGATTAGATCCCACTCGGAATATTATGCTCAGTTCTGATTAGTTCATTACACGAATAATGTGGAGACTTTAGAGAAGGTGCAGAGGAGATTCACCAGGATGTTGTCTGGATGGAAGAATGTGTCTTAAGAAGCAAGTTTAGCAGAGATAGGACTTTTTGCTTTGGAGTGTAAAAGGATGACTTTTAATAGAGGTCAACAAGATTATGAGAGGCATAGACAGGATGAACAGCCAGCACCTTTTTCCTGGGTCGAGAAAAGCAAATACCAGAGGCCATCTGTATAAGGCGAGGGAGGAGTTTAAGAGAGATGTCAGGGGTAAGAATTTTGCACAGAGAACAGTGAGCTTTCGGAATGCATTGCCAGGTGTGGTGGTGGAGGCTGGAACAATAGGGACATTTAAAAGCCTCTCACAGGCATGTGAATGCAAGAAAAATAGAGGGTGATGGGTGTGAGGTCGGGAAGATTTAGCTTGTTGAGTAGGTTTCTATCGGTTGGCACAACATTGTGGGTTGAAGGGGCTGTACCGTGCTGCAACATTCTATGTTCTAACAAACTGCAACAGGAGACAAGGCTAAAGAAAAAACATTACTTTCTGTCAAAGGCAGTGTTACTTTCCAACAGTTTTGAAATGTCTCTGATTGACCTTTAAGATTGTTCTGAATACTATTTAAAATAAAAAAAAATAATTATTACATTATCTCAAAAACACAGGACAACTTGCCCTATAATTCTACAGTGGCCACAATTGGCATTATGTCTGTCTTTATTCATTTTTGGAATTCTGGGTCTGGTTAAGAACAAGAGTTATGTTGTCTTTTTTAATTATTTCATTTTAACATTGATGCCCAACAGAGAGAAGGCTTCTTGTTCTTTAACTCCTGTGAAATCAGTTCAGGTTCTCCATCACCTGCTTGACTTCATGATTTTTAATGAACAATTGTGGTTAATTGTTTTATTCCAGGATAACCTGAGTGTGTTGTTACCAGGAGAACTGAACCCCTGATCTCCGGCCATATCTTTGTTAACACGATTATAATTTCCTGTAACTATGTTGCCCCCTTCACTCAATCCCCTGTCAAAACAGTTGTGTACATTAAACTCACGTAGAGCAGGAGCAGGCCCTTCAGCCCAACTTGTCCATGCTAACCAAGTTAGCATTTGGGGCTAGTTCTATTTACCTGCATTTGGTCCAGATCTTTCTTTACCCTTTCGATCCATTGATCTGCCCAAATGCATAAGAATTTTTATTTTTCAGCCAGAGGGTGGTAAATCTATGGAATTTGTTGCCACAAGTGGTTGTGGAGGCCAGGTCATTCTCAGTCAGAGATGGATAGGTTCTTGATTAGCCAGGGCATCAAAGTTTATGGGGAGAAAGCAGGGCAGTGGGGCTGAGTGGAGAAATGGATCAGCTCATGATTGAATGGCGGGGCAGATTTGATGGGCTGAATAGCTGGCACTTCAATAAGAAAAATAATAGTGTACGAAAAGTAAGGCAGTGTCTTTGGTACGTTGATCATTCAGGAATCTGATGGCAGTGGGGAAGAAGCCGTCCTTGTGCCGCTGATTGCTCATTTTTAGGCTCCTGTACCTTTTTCCTGATGGTTGCTGAGCGAAGAGGGCATGGCCTGGGTAGTGGAGTGGCGGGGTCTTTGAGCATAGAGGCTGGTTTTCTAAGACACTGCCTCATGTAGATGTCCTTGATGGAGTGAAGTCTGGTGCCTTTGATGTCTCAGGCCGAGTTTACAACCATCTGGAGTTTATTCTTGTCTTCAGAATTAAAAATTCTGTTTTAATTTCTTGGTAGTTTACACCCTTGTGCAAAAGATGTAATGAAATAGGAGCAAGGTTCAGCCATGAAATGCATCGATCCTGATGAGTAGTTAGTAAGATCATGAAAGTGTCTGAACTTGGCCTCCCTCACATCTAACTGATGTTCAGACACTTTTATCCACTCCCTTCTATTTTATTGGGGGGGGAGGGGGTAAAACACAGGATTCTGTTGACACGGTGGTTTAAGTGAAATAAAAATCACACAAATGCTGGAGAAACTCTGCAGGTTAAACAGTGTCTTTATGTAGCAAAAGTGAAGATACACCATCAATGTTTTGGGTTTGAGCTCTTCATCAAGGTGTGAGGGAACATGAGAGATGTCCAAACTAAAAGGGGAAGGGGGGGTGGGTGATGATAGGTGGCGGGGGGTGGGGGGGTGGTGGGGGCGGGGGGGGGGAGGACCACAGGAAGAGGGGGGGGAGGAGAGAGAAAGGAAGTAGGAACTGGAAAAACTAGTTAAGGGGGGGAGGGGGGGAAAAGGCAAGCTGTCTAATGGAATGCAGTGAACTCAATGTTCATGCCCTGGGGATGGAGAATGCCCAAAATGAGGTGCTGTCCCTCCAGTCTGCGGGTGGTCAGGGTGGGGTCGTGTGAAAGACCCTGGACAGACATGTGAGCCTGAGAGTGTGACTCAGAACTGAAATGTTCTGCAGCTCTCCAGGGTAGAGATTTACAAGGGATCGCGGAATCTCAGGGGAGAAAATTCCTCGCTATCGTCATCTAAGATGGATGAGCCCTTATTCTGAAATTATCCCTAGTTATAGATCTGCACTCCCTCCCCCCACAACCCCCTCTCCCCACCCCTATGAGGAGAAACATCCTATCAAACATCTATCTTGTCAATCCACCTCCGTCCCCACAAAAAAAACTG
Organism: Narcine bancroftii; assembly: GCF_036971445.1. Taxonomy (NCBI): domain Eukaryota; kingdom Metazoa; phylum Chordata; class Chondrichthyes; order Torpediniformes; family Narcinidae; genus Narcine; species Narcine bancroftii. The sequence continues at coordinate 222,395,898 of NC_091474.1, read as the reverse complement.
CAGTTCAATAAGATCACCTCTCATTATTCATGACACAGCCACATAAATGATGCTAAGGATTTGCCTCCTACACCCAAGATAAATGCGGAAAGATCCAGGTTTATATATTTCCTCTTGCTGGGTTTGATTGATGCTCATGCTTCTAAATGCTTGTGCTTTTTTGAAAAGTGATATAGATTTAATCACAACAAAATGGTGACAAGATAACGTTTCATTTTAAAGGGGGGGGGGTGCTGATTGATGGTTGCACCTGGTGCTTGGCATCTAACTGTTTCAAAAGAATGCACAGAATACACTCAATGTCTGCCAGTTAACTTTTGTTTGTTAGTTGAAACCGTCTCATCTTGAAAGAGCTGCTTAGAAAAGGTCAAGCTTAAAGAACAATGCAACATTGTTTCCTTTCACTCATGGATATCGGTGACCAGCACTTGACACATCCCTAACTCTCTGGAGAGACTGGCGGGAGAGCTGCCTTCTTGAACAACTTAGTTTTGAGGTAAAGTTATTCCTGGATGCAGTGGGCGTGGGAAGTTCCGTGATCTCAATTCTGTGTCGATGTTTCCAAGTAAAGATAGTACATCCACAATATGTACTTTTGTCCTGAGTATTAGCCGGTTTCATTTTAGATTAAATTCTTTGAATACAAGGAGGGAGCTGATAATGACCTTTTGCCTTCAGTTAATTTTCAGCTAGGTTTCATCAAAGACACAAATCTAAATGGAGCCCTGTTTATTCAAGCTGAGATAATAGCTCATTCACTTCATTCCAGTACTACAAGAAGCAGACTTAAATAAATGTAGGTGAATTTAATTTGCAGAGTAGGATTTGAGTCAGTGCGATAATGTAATATGGCCTCTACCAGCTCTAGGCATTTTAATTCAAAGGATTGAACTATTTATGTCCTTTCAGTTGAATTAACCAGGCTTATCTCTGTTCTTAAACCGCGGACTCTAACTAAATGGGTGTCCGGGCTTTCTGTCATTCAAATAAACAGACTCAGTCTTTCCTCCCTTCGGATCCCTTCTCAAATTTGGCCAGCATGTCTAAAAGTTGAAGCATTTCTCTCTAAAGATTAGTGATGCTTAACGTGATACTAGAGAGGCAGATAGATATAAAATACTTGAGTATTTTAGCTGAAAGAGATCACTGAGGCATTACACGAGGCAGTGCAAAGTTATCCAAGTCGAATGCTTTGCATGACCTATTGGTAGGTGAAAACAAGCATAAGATTTGAATTGTTTGCACTTGCCTTTACTGGTAAAATGAGGGTAAATGTTATCAGTCGATACCTGACCAAAGAGTATAAAATGTATTGAGGTGATGTAGGTTAGGCATCTCTTGATTCAATGTGTACATGATACCTAATATTGGAAAATCACTATGTAAATTTAGAAACAAAAAGATCTAGTGAATTGGGACAAGACTGTAAGACCACATCATATAGGAGAAGAAACAGGCCATTTGGCCCATCAAGTCTGCTCTGCCATTCCATTCTCCCATTCAGCCCCATTACCTTTGACACCCTGATATGTCAATGCCATGAATACACCCAACGACCAGGCCTCAACAACCACCTATGGCAGCAAATTCCAGAGGTTCACCACTCTCTGGCTAAAGGAATTCCTCTGCATCTCTGTGTTAAATGGGTGCCCTTCAATCCTGTTCTGCCATCTTAACAAAAAAAACTTGCAATTCTGCAGCACTTTCCATGTAGAAATCGAACTCAAATCACCTCCTGAGGGAATGCTGAGTTAACAAAGCTGTGGCAAAATGTGAACAAATACCAGATTTCAAGGTTATTTTGGAGATTTAGAACCAGAAGACTTCACAGAAGAATATAGAACACAACAGTACAATTCAGGGCCTTCAGCCCTCGTTGTTGTGCTAAAATTTGAAATTCTAAAGTATGATCCCCCCCCCCCCCCCCCGGAGGCTGTTTCCTCCTTCTCCTTTTGATTGGCTGTGCAGGTCTCTGTGGCTGGAGATTTGTCTGTGGTAACAAGATCAACTAAGAGGGTGACAGCAACTTCCAATGGCAAATAATAAGAGAGACCATAGGAGCTGGTGGTACTAGCGCAAACTGTCCCCACTGATGGTCCATTCTCACAGTGACATTCTTACATTAAGAACAAGAGTATAGCTAAGAAAGGGATTTGGTTACTCAAGTTCAAAGGAGGGAACTTATGTTTGGAATCAGAGGAAAAAGGCAAGGCATGAAATGAATACTTTGCATTGGTATTTTTATGGATCTATGGTAATAGTAATATTTAGGTTAAGGTTAAGATAAGTTTCTTATAAAGTGTCTTAGTAAAGTACATTATAGAGTTAAAATTTTGTATATGTATTCTTAATAAGTTAGTTGTGGGCTGGTACAGGGTCACACACAGGTCACAGCCCACTTACAGAGAGCCATTGTACTCAGAGAAGAGAGTTCATCCTTAGAGTTGCAGCATCTTGGAAAAACAGAGCTAATGGTTCTGAAGTGGTTATTAATTATTCAATAACAATGGAGTATTTTCTTTATTAAAAACTGAAATATCTAAGTCATCAATAAGAACTGCTGAGGAAGTAATCTGACTTTAAACAAAACCACTTAAGCCTCTTGAACAGAGATGGGATCAGAGATTGTTATGGATATGGAATGATTTTGAAAAAGGAACAGAATTTTGGTAGAAATAAAACTGATGGTCATATGGTTTCCATGAATTGGGACTGACCTCGTTGATCATGTAACGGTCACATAATTTGGAGAAATATATTATCAAATTCAGACATTTTTTGATCAGTTCATTTTGGAGTGTACAGAAGTCAAAACCCTGTGACACACATGGGGGTTGGAACCTTGTGAAAGACAGGATTGAATTCTTTGGCTTGGCTTCGCGGACGAAGATTTATGGAGGGGGTAAAAAGTCCACGTCAGCTGCAGGCTCGTTTGTGGCTGACCAGTCCGATGCGGGACAGGCAGACACGATTGCAGCGGTTGCAAGGGAAAATTGGTTGGTTGGGGTTGGGTGTTGGGTTTTTCCTCCTTTGCCTTTTGTCAGTGAGGTGGGCTCTGCGGTCTTCTTCAAAGGAGGCTGCTGCCCGCCAAACTGTGAGGCGCCAAGATGCACGGTTTGAGGCGTTATCAGCCCACTGGCGGTGGTCAATGTGGCAGGCACCAAGAGATTTCTTTAGGCAGTCCTTGTACCTTTTCTTTGGTGCACCTCTGTCACGGTGGCCAGTGGAGAGCTCGCCATATAACACGATCTTGGGAAGGCGATGGTCCTCCATTCTGGAGACGTGACCCACCCAGCGCAGCTGGATCTTCAGCAGCGTGGACTCGATGCTGTCGACCTCTGCCATCTCGAGTACTTCGACGTTAGGGATGAAAGCGCTCCAATGGATGTTGAGGATGGAGCGGAGACAACGCTGGTGGAAGCGTTCTAGGAGCCGTAGGTGATGCCGGTAGAGGACCCATGATTCGGAGCCGAACAGGAGTGTGGGTATGACAACGGCTCTGTATACGCTTATCTTTGTGAGGTTTTTCAGTTGGTTGTTTTTCCAGACTCTTTTGTGTAGTCTTCCAAAGGCGCTATTTGCCTTGGCGAGTCTGTTGTCTATCTCATTGTCGATCCTTGCATCTGATGAAATGGTGCAGCCGAGATAGGTAAACTGGTTGACCGTTTTGAGTTTTGTGTGCCCGATGGAGATGTGGGGGGGCTGGTAGTCATGGTGGGGAGCTGGCTGATGGAGGACCTCAGTTTTCTTCAGGCTGACTTCCAGGCCAAACATTTTGGCAGTTTCCGCAAAGCAGGACATATTTGGAAAGACAGTCAGATTGGAGACAGTCAACATGGCTTTGTGTGGGGCAGGTCATGTCTGACTAATTTAATTGGGATTTGTGAGGCGGTGACAAAAGTGGTTGCTGATCAAGAAGGTAAACATGCATGGGATCCATGGTGAGTTGAAAGTCTGGAATCAGAATTGGCTGGCCTATGGAAGGAAGAGGGTAGTGGTTAAACTGGTTGGAGGTTCTTGACCAGTGATATTCCACCAAGATTGATATTGGTGACCAATCCTGTTTGTGGTATATATGATTGGCTTGTTTGAAAAGGTAGGTGGGTAAATTAATATGTTTGCAGATGACACTAAGATTGATGGAGTTGTGGATAATGTAGAAGGCTGTCAAAGAATATAAAAACACATAGATCAGTTACAGTTATGGCAGATCAAGTTTAGTCTGGAGAAATTTGAGATGTTGAATTTTGGGAAGTCACACACCCTAGTCCCACCTTCACTGTCCTTTGGTTATTTACAAATGTTCCAGCATAAGCCTGAGCCAAGTTGTAATTATGTATTAATGTTATGATTAATTAATTAATGTATTAATGTTTTTGATGTATGATCAACACCAATCTAAACTAGAAATACTCTTCCCACTACATTAGATCCTCGAAGGTGGTCACACAAGTGGATAGGTTTGAAAGAAAGGCAGATGGCCTGCATTCCTTCAATAGTCTGAAGACTGAGTATCAGAGTGCGGAAGTCATGTGGCAGCCATATAAAGCTTCAATTAGTCTGCACTAGGATTTGGAGACTTTAGAAAGGGAATGGAAGAATGCTGCCTGGATTAGAAGGTATGAGTAATGGGAGAGGTTTGACAAACTTGGATTGCTTTCACTGAAGCATTGGAGGCTGAGGGGAGACCATAAGACCTTAAGATGTAGGACAATAATTCTGAGAAGTATCGATAAAGAACACAGCCAGAATATTTTTTCCCAGAGTAAGAATGTCATATACTAAATACATGCATTTAAAGTTTGGGGGGGGTGGGGTCTGGAGTGGAGGGGTTGAGTGAGTGTAGTTTATCGATGTGTGGGGAAAGTTTCTTGGAATGGGCTGCCTGCCGTAGTGCAGGAGTGGTTATGATAATAACAATAAATGGCTTCCATATATTCAAATATCAAGTTCGTTTGTTATCATCCGATTGTACAAGTTCTCTGGTCTCCGTGCAAAAACCTGCACAAGTCATTGTTGTACCTTCCTGTCAAGTGACGAGATCTTGTGAGTCCAGGATCGATCACTTGTTAAGTGAGGAACTTGGTGCACTTTACTGCCAAGCTGTTAATGTGTAGTGGAGGGTGGTTGTCCATGGTCCTCCTGCAGTTATCAACCATCTCTTTTATCTTGTGCAAGTTTAGGCTCAGGTTGTTAATCTTGCACAATTTCATGAAATTTTCTACCTCTTCTCTGAAGTGCGGCTCGTTGTTGTTGCTAATGAGGCCGACTACTGTCATGCCACCTGGAAACTTGATGACACTGTGGGTGCTGGATCTGGCGATGCAGTCATGGGTCAATAGTGTGAACAGGAGTGGGCTGAGTGCACAGCCCTGAGGTGCACCAGTGCTCAGTGTTCTGCTGCCAAACCGGACCCACTGGAAGTGCAGAATCCAGTTACAGAGAGGGGTATGGAGTTTCAGTGAGGACAGCTTCTCCACCAGCCTCTGGGGAATGATCGTATTAAATGTCAAGCTGAAATCAGTGAACAGCAGCCTGGCGTCATTCCCCAGGTGGGTCAGGATGGAGTGGAGAGACAAAATTTTAATGTCATCAGTGGAATGGTCCCATCTGTAGGTGAATGGATAGTGTCTCTGGGAAATGTGTTTTGATGCTTTCCATCACCAAGGGGTGGTAGCCTATATAAAGCTACAATTATTCATTTTAACACTGATTTCATTAGTACAGTGAATCCATCCTGAGCATAAAGCAATTTAAAATAAAATTTCAAAATGAACTTTATTTATATATATATATAGTAGCCAGTGCACTGTTTGTTTACGAAGCTGCATTTTAATTTTGAAATTGATTGCTGCTTATATTGTACATTAGATTAGGTTTTCCTTAAAGACTGACTGGTTCTTGTTTGTATCAATGCCTGCTATCCACTTAATTCCATCAACTCTTGACTAATACCTGTCATCAGCCTACTGTTGAGTCTTAACTCTTCTTTACATTCTTGACACAAGTTCTTATTGGAAGAATAAAATCTTACAATGCTGCAAACACTCAGTTGCCCAGGGAGAATCTGTGGAAAGAGAAAATGAATTTCAGGTGAAAGACCCTTCTTGAAAAGTTCAAGACAAGGCTTCATTAGTATTCATTGCAAGATTTTTGGAAGTTATAGATTCAAACAGCACAGAAACGCACATTTTTATTTAACAATAGGGTTTGTATGACGTATATCTGTGGAAGAGTGGGGAGTACATCCTTTGCCAGACCATTGCCTGTCCCGGATTCCCCTGTGGCTGCAGGAGGTGCCACACTTACGCCCAAACCTCTGTCTTCACCATGGTCTGGGCCCCAAAATGGGCTTTCAAGTGAAGCAATATTTCACTTGTGTATCCACAGGACTGATTTACTGCATCTGGTGCTCCTTTTGTGGCCTTCTCTACATCGGGGAGACTGCGCGCAGACTGGGAGATTGCTTCGCTGAGCATCTTCATTCCATCCGCACCAGTGACAGAGATCTTCCAGTAGTCAACCATTTCAATTCTGTGTCACACTCCCATACTCATATGTCTGTCCATGGCCATATGTACTATTCCACCATGACCACCTGCAATTTGGAGAAACAACACCTGATTTTCCATCGGTGCACTCTCCAGCCAGATGGCATTAACATCAACTTTTCTGGTTTTTGTTAACCTGCATTCCTCTTCTCCTTCCCTCTTCTCTCCCCCTTTCTAGTTCTCCTCCCTCACTTCCACATCTATTCACCCAGCCATCCTTCCTCCCCTTAATTATTGCTGTCCCCTCCCTCCCTTCTCCACCTATCCTGCCTTTGCGATCACACTCCCCCAATAGCTGAGACTTTCCTTATTCTAATGTATCCTAATTTCAAAGTATAATCTTCCAAGACATGAGATACGATATCCCAAATTTCAATCTCTTTAATCCAACAAATCAAACTCTGTGGCTGTTACACTATGTAGTTTAAATTCATTGATAAAATGGATAAACATTTTGCATAGATGCATAACAAGACTTTCATAATAATGAATAACAAAGTTTTTACTGTATGATAGAGAAACAAAAGATGTATAGAGATATAAAAAGCTTTTAAAAAGATACACAAGGGTATTTAAAGAGACAAAATTCAAAGAAAAAATTCTTGTATTCACGCTTCCTTCACATCTGGTTGAATAATGAGCAAGTCATTAGTCTGGGTGGATATTATGACATATTACATTGTAGTCACTATGGTAACATTACAAACAATAGTTCTCTTATGGAGACAGGCACAAATTAACTAAGAATCAAAACACAAGGTTTTAACCTTTACACCCCCTCCCCTTACTCTTTTGCTTGGATGCCAGCCTACATTTTAACATACATTGATGAAGGGCTCAAGCCCAAAATATCAGTTATTTTTAAAAAATCTTTGCAATATAAAGGACACAGCTTGACCTGCTGAGTTTTTACTTCAACCACGGTGTCTGCAGATTTTCGTGTTTCATTTCTGCACCATGGATATGTTCTTAGACAAAAGTGCTGGAGAACATCTAGATGGTAAATAGTACCCTCAAGGCTGATACTCAGGTAGATGGTGTGGTGAAGAAGGCATTTGGAATGTTGGCCTTCATAAATCGGAGTATTGAATTCAAGAGTAGGGAGGTTTTGATGAAATTGTACAAGGCATTGGTGAGGCGAGGCCAAATTTGGAGTACAGTGTACAGTTTTGGTCACCAAATTATAGGAAAGATATAAACAAAATAGAGAGAGTGCAGAGAAGGTTCATGAGAATGTTGACAGGATTTCAGGGTCTGAGTTACAGGGAAAGGTTGTGCAGACTGGGGCTTTTTTCTCTGGAGCGTAGAAGATTGAGAGGGGACTTGATAGAGGTGTTTAAGATTTTAAAAGGGACAGACACATTTACTGTGGATAGGCTTTTTCAATTAAGAATGGGGAGATTCAAACTAGAGGACATGGTTTAAGATTGAAGGGGGAAAATTATAAGGGGAACATGAGGGGAAATTTCTTTACGCAGAGAGTGGTGGGGATGTGGAATGAGCTTCCGACAGACGTAGTCGAGGCGGGATCATTGGTTACATTTAAGGAAAGACTGGATAGGAGGGGACTAGAGGGGTATGGACCGGGTGCTGGTCAGTGGAACTAGGAGGGTGGGGATTTGCTACGGCATGGACTAGTAGGGCCGAACTGGCCTGTTCTGTACTGTAAGTGGTTATATGGTTATATGGTTATATGAAGTAAAAGACAATAAAATTTTAGCCCAAGTTACGGGTTATATTATATATTATATTGTATATAAATAAGTTTTTAAAAGAGATGGATTATGGGGGCTTTAGTGTAGGTCACTTCACAAACAGATACTTACATCACATCTCATTTAAATTGCAAGAGCTTTGTTGAAGCTAGACATTCAGGCTCTGTGACTTTGCAGAGAAGTGGAACTGCTTTGGAAAGAATTTCAAAGCAAGCGCATATGTAAAAGTCTGGGCTCAAATGCTGATAAAGATCTTTCAAGGTTTGGGTTTGGAGTCTTGGGATGGGTTCTGGTTTTTACAAGCAGAGAGGGAGAGGAAGAGAGAGAGAGAGTGTGAGAGAGAGAGAGAGAGAGAGAGAGAGAGAGAGAGAGAGAGAGAGAGAGAGCAAGAGAGAGAGAGAGAGGGGGGTGTCAGTTCTGCAATTGAGGCTGCCACATGGCAAGCTGGCAGGCTTGTTGAAAATCCCATTTTGAAGATGGGTTGTGAGTTCTGAGTTCAGCCTGTTCAAAGCCCTTGTGGTCCATACAGGAGGAAATGGCTGTCTAGAGTGTTTCTCCTGAAATAAGGGAAACAAGAGGAACTCTGTGGTGATCTGGAAGAAGAGATTATCATTTGAAAAACCCATGATGGGGCAAGTTACTTCAGCAAGATACTGAAGTGACTGATCAGAAGAAATCAGTTTGTGTGTGTCTAATGAGCAACAAATCTTGCTCTGAAACCAATGAGAAACTTCCTTACCGGTAACCATTTACCTTTCAGTTCGAGAGCTTGGTGAAAATTGATAAATGTTAAATTCTGTGCACAGTATAAGGATTTCCTGATACCGGTGAACTTGGAGAAGTGAGAAGAGAATGATTGGACTATTAAAGCAAAGAACTTAAATAGACACATTATATACATGCGTGCTTAGAATTAGAAGGGGATTAAGTTAGGTTAAGTTAATAGTAATAAGTTAAAGTTTGATCCTGTTTTTATGTTTAAAGAAAATTAAAAGCAACTTTTGTTTAAGTCTTGGTGTATTTCTATTGCTGCTGGGTTTTGGGGTCCTCTGGGTTCATAACACCCCTAACAGTCCTTCCAAATGAAGCCACAGTTCACTTGTGAATCTGTAGGGGCCATTAATCCGATGCTTCCAATGGGAGTTACGACACCTTACATACTGTCTCGGCAGTCTGCAACCAGGCAACATCAATATCAGCCTCCAATTTTTGTTAACCCCCCCACTCTTTCTCTTTCCCTACTTCTCTTTTCCTCCATCTCCCCACTCACTTCACTCCTTTCTCCTGTCAGAGCTGCCCTCACCCATCTGCCCTCTCCCCCATCACTTCTCAGCTTCTCTCCTCTCACCGGCATCCTCCTATTACTTCTTATCTGTTAGCCTGTGCTCCTCCCTCCACCCCTTCTCTCCTCTCCTCCTTCCCCCTCTTCCCACCTTTTCACTTAGATGCCCACCTGTTTTTTGCCAAATTCCTGATGAAGGGCATAGGCCCAAAATGACTGCTTTCTACTTCCCATGATCTGTTGAGTTTTTCCTGCACTTTTGGGTTCATCACTCAATCCCAGCACCAGCAGATTATCCTGTTTAAGTGGGTATGTCCTTCTCTTTATTTTATTTACAGGGCTTTCAATATTAAATTCAAGGCTCCCCTCTCATCACACTTCTCCATCACCACCATCCCTAACTCTCTGGTCTTCAGTATTTCCACTGCTTCATTAACCTTTAATGTTAATTTACTCCATTTAAAATGGAGAACTCCTTTCAGGTCTTGATAATAAACTCCACAGCTTCTGATGTTGCAATGACAGCAAAACTCTACTCAATTTGCAGCAAACAAGAATAAACAAGGAAGAATGAGTTAAGTATCCTGATAATCTATTTATTGATGATGGTTAATGCCAAATTTGGTGAGTCTGCTTCGTGCAATACTTCTGCCATTGTACTTGGCCCTCGGAGCCTGTTCCATTATTTGGTAAGATCGTGGTTGTGAACTCAATTCCACCTACCTGCCTTTCCCCCATGAGTGGGAGTCGGGATTGGAGAAGGTGCTGAGGGTAAGAAAGGCTCACAAAGGGCCTCAGGTGCTGATGGCTTCCTGGTCGTGTCGGAGGTTTGGATCTGGAGCTCGGGTGGCCAATGGATCATTCAGGAGGAGACTGTGTGGTGGCAGAGGCTGTGACGGCACAGGAGGATTATCCATGAATCCTCAGTAACTCTGAAGGGACCTCTTTCCTGCTAGCTCTTCTCTCTCTTTCTGTAAGGGGTGCCAGACAATGCTTATGGTGTCTCTCTCTATCTTATGGAAATCGGAAACCAATTTCATGCAATATTACTTGTTCTGTAAAATTACACTGCAATAAAAGAATAAAGGAAAGTAATCTTTCCCCTGTATTGCTAATTCTCCAACTATTGCAAAAATCTATCTAAATAAATCTGAAATGTATTTACCGCATTGAGGCAGACTTTACTACTTCCTTGGCCAGAGAGTTCAACAGGTTCTCAACTCTCTGGGAAAAGCAGTTCCTCCTTATCTCCCTGCTAAATCTACCCCTCCCCCCGAATCTTGAGGTTATGTCCCCTAGTTCTAGTCTTACCTACCAGTTGAAACAGTGTTTCTGCTTCTATATGAGCTATCCCTTTCATAATTTTATATGTTTGTGTAAGATCTCCTCACATTCTTCTGAATTCCAGCGAGAACATTTCTTTGTACTGGCATTCATTCAGGACCAGGTGGTCTATTTACCTTCAGACCCATTAGTTTGCAAAACACTACCTCTTTAGAAACAGCGATTGTCTTGCGACCCTCACCTCCCTTAACATCGCTCTTTGGAATGCGAAGACCAGCAGAAAATAATCATTGAAGACTTCAGAGGACAGGCACCTTCAGTGGAGAGTTTTAACTTTGAACAATGAACTTTAAGTGTTCCTCATATTGCACTCAGAGGAAATTCCTCAGAGACACAGCCAGAATATCCAAACTTCTGCTAAACGTAAACCAATGGAGCGATAACAACTCCAAGAACATTTCTCTGTGATCTTATTAGCAGTGTTAACTCATCAAATAAAAATGCCAAGATTAGTGTTGGAATCTTTGGCTTGGCTTCGCGGACGAAGATTTACGGAGGGGTAAATGTCCACGTCAGCTGCAGGCTCGTTTGTGGCTGACAAGTCCGATGCGGGACAGGCAGACACGGTTCCAGCGGTTGCAAGGGAAAATTGGTTGGTTGGGGTTGGGTGTTGGGTTTTTCCTCCTTTGCCTTTTGTCAGTGAGGTGGGCTCTGCGGTCTTCTTCAAAGGAGGTTGCTGCCCGCCGAACTGTGAATAGAATGTAAATAAATATTGAATCACCGTATGAAAACTAGCAGTTAGTAAGAGCCTGCCTGTGTTGTCAGCTCAATTCCGTGACAGTTATGTTTAGAAGTCCCATTTCAGAAACATGCATTATACTCGTAAATATTCGAGTACAATGCGAGAAACTTTGTACTGAAATTCAAGCTCAAAGTAGAGGGGTCGGATTATACACGGGAGTAAAATTTAAAAAAAAATTCTGCCAGTTTTAATGATGAGTAAGATTATTGGCAGCTGTCTACATTGATGGCAGGCCGACTCGGGTGGGCGGACGGAGAGATGGCAGCGCCACTCAGGCGGACAGAGAGACAGCAGTGCGACTTGGGCGGGCGGAGAGACAGTAGTGCGACTTGTGCGGGCAGAGAGACGGCAGCATGACTTGGGTGGGCGAGGAGGGGAGAGATGCCAGCATGACTCGGGCGGGCAAGGGGTGAGAGATATCAGCGTGACTCGGGTGGGGAGAGAGACACCAGCGTGAATCAGGCGGGCGAAGGGGGAGAGACGCTAGTGCAATGTGGGTGGGCGAGGAGTGGGGGGGGGGTCGTATTATACACGGGGTAAAAAATTTTCCCCTTTTTTCCCCTCAAAAATGGGGGCGGGGTTGCATTATATACGAAACGCATGATACACGAATATTTACGGTAATCCTTTTCCATTCAAAGCAAAAAAAAGTCTCACCATAAAGGGTATAATTATCATGTCGGCTGTGAGTTTTATTGGCCTTTAAAATCTGCTTATCTACTCCCTCTTCTTTCTGTGAAACAAGCACCTTATAAAAGCCCAGCCAACTGTAAACTTAAGATGCTATTCCCACGATTTCTGAGTGTTTGTGATCGGGTTTTTCAACACAACAAGCAATGAGGTGATAAGTCACTGGCTTAAAACTGTTATCCCCAATTCTAATCATTAAGCTTATGACTGACTCCTGCACATACTGGCTTAGTGGTGAATGACAGATGTTACATTTCTGAAAGAGCAACGTTTTCTCATTATCATGAGAAAGGTTGAAACTCCTAAAATTGGCTTGAAAACTTTTATAAAAGCTGTCCAGTCCAGGGTTTCTGCTCAATATCCTTATGAGCTAACTGGATCCCATAACGTACAGTCTAATAACAATCAAAAATTAATTATACAGAAATATATATAAAAAAAACCAACAACCCAACAAAAAAAACATCCATCCCACCCATCCATCCACCCCATCAGCCCTTAAAGGGAGCCAAAAATGTGAATTATATAAAAAAATATAAGTATTAATAGCAATTCAAAGTCTATCTAAATGCATATACTCCAAATATGGAAACCATTTATCAACAAGGAAAGAATAATTATCAAGTAAATTATGAGTAATTTTTTCCATTACAATACAAGCTTTCGATTCATTATGGCAGCGTGCCATATTAATCTCTATACTATCTTTCCAGGTACGAGCTACACATTTACGCACTAATGATAGCACTAAACGTACAAAAGCAATTTGAATTTTATCCAGCCCCATTCCTCTCAGAGAAACTATATTACCCAACAAAAAATCGTTGGATCTAATGGTAATTTAAAGTTATATAATTTTTCGAAAACCTTGCCAAAATGGTTGAATTTTAACACAAGACCAAACAGCATGTAAAAAAGTTCCAGGACATAAACCACATCTAAAACAAGAATCCAAATTACTAAACCCATATATTTTCAATTTCTCCGGGGTCAAATATAATTGATGTAGAAAATTATAATTAATCATTCCATATCTTACATTAGTCATTTTAATGACATTATCCGGACACATATCCGCCCAATCATCTTCAGGGAAAATAAACGCTAAGTCACTTTCCCATTTAAGTTTAGATTTTTCCCAATCCGGTTTATTCATATTATCCTGTAACAAATGGTACATAACCGAAATATACCCCTTCTTTGGTACAGAGGAAATCAAAGATTCAAATCTCATCAAAGTAGGTAAATTCATCTCTCTACCATAATTATCTTTTACCAAGGCTCTGAGTTAATAATACACCATCAGAGAATTTACAGATATACCAAATCTTTCCCTCAATTGATTATAAGAAAGAAATTATCCCTCTTCAAAACAATCCTGTATTATCTTTATACCCTTAGAATCCCAACTCTTTAAATAATTATTAAACATTGAAAAAAGAATAAGCTGATTATTATACAATGAAGTTAAAATTGATAATTTACCTTGTGATCCCAAAACCATATTTCTTTTAATCCAAATCTTTAACAAATGTTTCAATACTGGCATATTATGTTCTTGTAATAAATTTGAATTCCAACAAAATATAAATTGATGTACCTCAGCCTCAGAAATACAAGCCATTTCCACCCTAGCTCAGCTAGGGGCTTGATCTAAATCCATCAATCTACTAATAAATTGCAACTGGGCCGCTTCGTAATAATTTTGAAAATGTGGTAACTGAAGTCCACCCAATGTGTATTTCCATCTAAGTTTATGCAGTGCCACTCGAGCTAATTTACCCTTCCATAAAAACTCCCGCATGTTTATTCAGATCCTGAAAAAAGCCCTTTGAAAGTAAACAAGGTATTGACTGAAATAAATATTGAATTCGGGGAAAAATATTCATTTTAATACAATTGACCTGGGCAATCAAAGTTAATGGAAGATCTTTTCATTTAATTAAATCTGCTTTAATCCATTTTAGTATAGGCACATAATTTAACTGATACAATGACTGATAGTTAGCATCTACAAACACACCCAAATATTTAATTTTATTTATCCACTTTAATTTTGTAATAGTTTTAAATTCAGAATAATCTCCTATTCCAACTGGTAAAATTTCACTCTTATCCCAATTAACTTCATATCCGGATAATTCTCCAAATTTCGACAAACACTCTTGTAACTGCTTCAACGACCGTTTTGGTTCCATCAAATATATCAAAACATCATCTGCAAATAAATTGATCTTATATTCTTCATTCATAACTTTCATTCCTCTAATTTCATAGTTTTGCCCATTAGTCAGAGCCAACGGTTCAATAACCAATGCAAATAAGGCTGGTGACAACAGGCAGCCCTGCTGAGTTGAACGAGTCAACTTAAATGGTAAAGAAACCTGACCATTTATCACCACTCTGGCAATCTGGTTTGTATATAAAGCTTTAACCCAACCAATAAAAAAAGGGCTGAATTTAATGTTTTCTAACACCTTAAATAAAAAATCCAATTCAACCCTATCAAAAGCCTTTTTAGCTTTTAGGCTGGTTTCAGTATGCATTGAAGAATATTATCTGATCCATTTCTATTTTTAATAAAACCTGTTTGATCAGGGGGGCGTGGCAAGATGGCGTAAGGATCAGACGTTCCTTCCAGTCCTCTCCTGACTCTATCTTATTGTTTTGTCTAGAAATGCCCGTTAAAATTCTTTAAAAGTTTAGATAACTTCAGTGCTGTTAATTTAACTTATGATGGTACAATTGGTGGAAAAGAGCAAAAAAAAACGACAACAGATCATCAAAAAACTACATTTTCCAAAAGTTCAAGTTTTGGAGCCTACCTACAGGAAAGACACCGGGACTCAGCCTGAAATGGATCCCAGGAGAGAGGTACAGCTTTCGGATGTAGAGATCAATGTTACATCGGTAGAGCCCTCTAAAGAGGGTGCCAAACAGCCTTTAGAACAAAGAGTTACTCAGGTTTCCACATGTGCAGTAGCATCTGACGGCAATGTTATGAATGAACCACTTGTAGTAACATCAGTTGAAGTACCGGCTGGGGAAAGGCATTTGTCAACTGTAGCGGTGGCACTGCAAACGGCACCTCTTGAGATAAAAGAACCTATACAACTTGATGTACTGGGAGAAATTAATACATTATGGACTGGGGAAAATCCCGGCCAGCGTCCTCCAGTCACTGCTGGAAAGGCTGTGGCTGGGGTTTCCACACGCAGCTATACTACAAGGAAGGCAACCAGAATGAAGGAAGCAACAGAAGACCCTTTGGTTATGCAGAAGAAGCAGGAATCTGTTGAGCCAGAATCTCTTCCAATTGAAAAGATTCTTGTGAATCTTGAATCTAAATTATCTTATACAATGCAGGGATTATCTAAGATTATGACTGAACTTGGTACTAGGTTCAATACTCTGATGGAAATAAATTCTCAACAGATGGCTGAGTTTGGAGCTTTTAAGCTTGAAGTGAGAGATAAATTTAATTCGTGTGAAGAAGATATAGACGAAATACGAGATCAAGTTTCAGATATGACCAAAATGGTCGAAGATTTACAAACTCAAAACAAAAACTTGGTGAAAAAGATTGATTATTTGGAAAACCAATCCAGACGGAACAATATAAAGATTATTGGTTTGCCGGAAGGAATGGAGGGACCAGACCCAAGAAAATTTTTTACTGAATGGATTCCACAGGTGCTGGGTCAAGAACATTTCCCGGAAGGTATAATACTGGAACGTGCTCACAGAGCCTTGCGTAGAAGTCCTATTTCAGGTCAAAGTCTAAGACCTGTTTTGGTTCGTTGCTTGAATTATTACGACAGAGAAATAATTTTACAAGTGGCTATTAGAAATGCACAACAGAGAAAATCACCCTTGATGATTAAAAATAATTGAGTTTTCTTCTATGCGGATTTGAGTCAAGAAGTTATGTTCCAACGACGGGAATTCAACTCTGCTAAAGAGTTGTGGAAGAAAGGTAATAAGGCAACCTTGAGATATCCAGCTGTTTTGAAGGTTTTTCAAGATGGTTACCAACCAAAGTTCTTTGATTCTCCAAAGGAAGCTATAGCATTTGCTCAAGAGCCGCCAATTACTCAGTTTCAACAGAGACGTAGTCCGCCGCGATCTCTAAGGAGACAAGAGATGGAAGAAAAGAGCCGTGCTCCAAGAAGGAATGGTTGTAATGGTGACTCGGCAGTTGGAGTTGATTAAAAGAAGAGTTGTTCTTTTTTTTTCCTAATGTTTTTGTTAAAAAAAAGGAATATTAAATAATGATGATGTTAGTTTAAGATGAAGTGAGAGTTGGGGGAGAGAACTGGATAGGCACTATTTCCTGAAAGTCATCTGCTACGTGTGAGTTATCTCACACCCATTTTTTTTTGGGAGTTACCGCATTGTACGGTTTAGACGGGAGGGGGTATTTTTAACCTCCTACCCATTTTTTTTCCTTTTTTTGTATTATTAGATTAAGGAGTGAAGGGTTTTTTTTGTGTTTATAAAAAGAAAAGCATAAGAAAGTATTTGATTGTTTAAAAAACTAAAAATTGATGTGGTTTTTTTTGTAAAGTTTATTCAGTAGATAAGGAATATTTGAAATTTAAATGTGAATGGGATGGATAAGTTTTTTTTAATATTTTTTCTTTAACTTTAAGGTGAAAGGAGTGGTAATTCTGGTGTATATTATTTTGCTATTTTAGTTATAGAACGAAGGGAATAATGGTGAAAGTTATAAATTGAATTGTACAATTCTTAATGAGGCTTGAATTTTGTTTGTGGTTTATGCTCCATTTGTTGAAGATATAGATTTCGTTGTAGATGTGTTTTATTATTTGGATATCTGAATTTTAATGTAATGATTGGGGATATTTAAATGTGGTATTGGAGCTTTTATTGGATAATTATTCAAGAGTAAAAGAGAAAAATGGTGGACGAGTACTAAAATTGAATTGTACAATGCTTAATGAGGTTTGAATTTTGTTTTAAGATGGTGGTTTATGTGACTAATATGATGATAGATGTGAAGTTAGTTGATATTTGGTTAAGGTTTATCTCTATAGAGAAAGTTTTTTTTTTCATCTTTTTTTTTCATGCTACAATTTTTTTTAAAGAATTGATTATTGTTTAAGAATTTTTGATAGACAATGTTACTAACTTTACTAATTTTTTATATTAAGTTTGAGTTAAATATATGTTTCATCTTAACTCTGTTTGTTAAATATATGCATTTAAGTTTGATTTAAATATGTTTTTTAAGTCTGATATCTTAGTATTAATTACTTCTCTTTTTGTTAGTATTTTAATCGGTTATGTTTTTGTTTTTTTTGTAAGTGGGTTTTTTTTCTCATATATTATTAATTTTATTAATTTTTCACTCTTTATTTTGGGGGGAAAGGGGGGGTTGGACTAATTTGAGTTGGGTTATTAATGTGTAATAATTATTGGGGAGGGTATAGTTTATTTAGATTACTGATACTGTATTGTAATTTTATTATTTTATTCTTAATTTTTTAAAATGTAATCCTATATGTTATTCATGTTATAAAATCTTAAATAAAGTTTTTAAAAAAAAAACCTGTTTGATCAGTATGCATCAATTAGGTAAATACTTAGCAAGCCTGTTAGCTAATACTTTCGCTATACTTTTATAATCTACATTTAATAGGGAAATAGGCCTATATAGATTCCGGTAATGTCTGAACCTCATTAACTTGTTTTAACACACCTCAAAATGCATTAGATAAATCATCATAAAAAATTTTATAAAATTCCACAGAAAATCCATCATCCCCTGGGGACTTTCCATTTGGCATTTCCTGTATAGCTACCTTAATTTCAAAATCTGTAAATGGAGATTCCAATTCCTGAACATCTTTCTCTTCTAATACTGGTAATGTTAATTTAGATAAATAAGATTTGTTGTCCTGCTTCCCCTCAGAAGTATATAATTTTTGATAAAATGAATAAAACTGGTCATTAATTTCCTGAGGCTTATAGGTAATTGTTGAATTCTGTTTCACAGCATTAATAGTCTGAGATGTCTGTTCAGTTTTCAGTTGCCAAGCAAGTAACTTATAAGCTCTCTCTCCCAACTCATAATAACGTTGTTTAGATTGATTAATTAAGGGCTCAAACTGATAAGTTTGTAATGTATTATAACGTAATTTCAACTTCACTGAGGCAGCTTTTTTGTCTTCTGTCACATCCTTCTGAAAATCTTTCTCTAACTCAGCAATCTGTTTTTCCAACCTTAAGCTTTCTGCCATATATTGTTTCTTAATTTTCGTAGAATAACTAATGATCAGACCTCTCAAATAAGCTTTCAAAGCGTCCCATAATACAAAATGACTATCCACAGAATTAACATTCTCAGTCAGAAATAAAGAGATATGTTCTTTAATAAAAGTAACAAACTCTGTTTTTTTCAGTAACATTGCATTAAACCTCCATCTGTACGACAAAGGTACTACCGAGATTTCATAAGAAAAAAATAATAACGAATGGTCTGATATAACTCTACTCTTATATTCAGCTTGCAATACTCTACCCTGTTGATACCAAAAAAATGTATTCAAGAAAACGAATCATGTCGTGAAGAATAAAAAGAAAAATCTTTCTATGTAGGATTAACCTTTCTCCAAATATCTACTAGATTTAAATCTTTCATCAACGCGCCAATTTGTGTTGCCAACTTTGATTTCCTTATACTTTTTGGATTTCTATCCAACAATGGGTCCAAAACACAATTAAAATCACCCCAACTAAAATATTTTCATTAGCTTGAGTTAACAATAAAAAAGCTTCTGAAATAAACTGCTCATCATCTATATTAGGTGCATAAAGATTAAACAAAGTCCAAGATTCAGCAAAAATTTTACAATTCACTTGTAAAACTCTCCCAACATTTCCCCCTGACGATTCTAGATTGAATGGTAAATTTTTATGATTCAAAATCGCTACCCCTCTTGCCTTAGAATTAAAAGAAGAAGAAGACACATGTCCAACCCAGTCTCTTTTCAATTTCAAATGTTCTTTTTCAGTCAAATGTGTCTCTTGTAAAAAGACAATATCAATTTTCATTTTTTTAATAGAAGCCAATACCCGCTTTCGCTTAATTGGATTATTTAATCCCTGAACATTAAAAGTTGCAAAATTCAAAGTAGACATTTTTTACTAACTACTAATATATTTACAGACTATAAAGTAATGCTCCCCCTTATAAATCTTCAAAATAAAAAAAACCTTTAATAGACAGAAAGAAAAAAAAAGAGAGAAAGAAAAAAAATATTTTTTTTGCCCTTTCTCCCCCCTCAAAAAGTAAAAGTAATGCAAAAATTTTTTTTAAAAAACACCCAAAGGTAGTAACACCCTAAAATTTTGGGTGTGGTAAACCCACTAGTGGCAGATGACTATCGAAGCTGTCGGTGTCATCCACCCCCACCCCCAGCCAGACGCATACTCATTATTTAAATAAGCACAATAAAATATAATAGATACATTCAGCCCAATTATTCCAAACCCAGTGATTGTTCCGGGTCTTTAATGTCAAGAAGACTTTGTGTCAGCTCGTCTTTCCATTTTTACTATTCTTCTCATACCCATTC
This sequence comes from Narcine bancroftii, assembly GCF_036971445.1. Lineage (NCBI taxonomy): Eukaryota > Metazoa > Chordata > Chondrichthyes > Torpediniformes > Narcinidae > Narcine > Narcine bancroftii. The sequence continues at coordinate 222,375,973 of NC_091474.1, read as the reverse complement.
CCATTCCCGTTTACCCTCCTCTTCGGAGACGATGGTGAAAACCGACCATTGCAATTCTGACAATGAATTAGCAAAAACAAAAGCATCGTGATCATTCTCAAAAAATTGGGATTGAAAATTTCCATAAGAAACTTTCAAAATCGCAGGATAACGAAAGGCAAACTTATAACCCTTTCGCCATAGTATGTCTTTAGCCGAACTAAATTCCTGTCGTTTTTTAATAACCTCCTGACTCAAATCGGCATAGAAAAACACTTTTGTTTTGAATCATCAATGGAGATTGACTTTGCCGTGCTTTCTGTACTGCCATTCGTAAGATCATCTCTCTATCTTGATATTTCAAATAACGAATCAGAACCGCTCTTGATGTTTGTCCTGGAAGTGGTTTCTTCCTCAATGCTCTATGAGCTCGATCCAATTCCAAACCTTTAATATCCTCTGGAAGACCAACTATTTTCATATTATTCCTACGGCTTTGATTTTCCAATGAATCAATCTTCTTCAATAAATCCCTTTTTTGAATCCCCCAGTCTACAAAGGAATCCTCCACTTTTTTCATTTTTTTACTATTACTGATTTCGACATTCAGAAAAAGCTGTTGCAATTTAAAAAAAAAATATCTTGTACAGTATCAACAGATTTTATATATCTGTTAATATCACTTTTAACTACAATCATTTCTTGTTTCATAGTTGTCATTTCATCACAAAAAATATTCATTTTTGTTTTCACCTCCATAAATCCTTGGGTCATTTGAGTTGACATTTGTTTTGACATATTCTCCATTTGACAAGCAATCCCTTCCAAACCAGTGAACACTGAGCCCAGTCCAGGATCCATAACCATCTTTTGAAGCCTACCTTCTCTAACTTCAGGCTCCTCCTCCTGAGTAAATTCCAGCAAGGTAAGTTCCTCTTCCTCCTCAGGCACAATAGGTCCTTTACCTGTGCGGCTGCGGGTTTGGATGCCTGACGGCGGCACACCGACCTTGTCGGGCCGCTACCGTTTGGGCTCCCCCACAGTCCACACCTTTTCCAATAGTTCACGCAACCGGGAGGCACCGCGCATGCCTGGCTGAACCGTTGAACGTGCAGGTGTGACTTCCAACGCTAGACTGCGCGTCACCCAGGCCACCAGGCAGTATTGCGGGCTCACAGGCTCACAGGATCCTCTGTCAGTCAGGCCGCCCGTGTGCCCGGCTTCACGTGCCGAAATTACCAATGTGCTGGCGCCTTCTTGCGACTGCAGGGTCAGCGCCGACGTCAAACTCAAATGGGCAGGAGTTCTCTGAGATTTGGAGGCTCCCAATGATGACTCCGTGGATTCAACTGAGCAGGTAGGCCTCAATTTTTCTACACTTTTAGAAGGTAGTTTTTTCTGAAGTTGAGCTTTAGATTTCTTCATGTTGGTAGCCATATTAAATCCCTTTTATTCAGAAGACTGTATGTAGAGCTCGTCGAAAGAACCAAAGACTTGTTGATCCAAACCAAGGCTTTTATTAGCAAAAGACCGGAGCTCTTCACAGGTGGCCGACCAGTCCGGAATGATCCGACCTGGCTAGGGACACAACCCTTTAAGGCCCAGACAATAGGAGTGGCTTAGCTCTCAGCCAATCGCTGTAAGCACAGTCTAGGTACAGTAACTATATACACTATGTACATTGGTGATAGACCTGTACTATCACACTGTAAATACTATTTTTAACCACTTTTGTAATTTTTTAAATCGGGTACTTAAGAATCTAGCTGGGGAAAGGTGGAATTACATGTCTTTCTTGTAGGCCATCTTGCCACGTTCCCCCATCTTTGGAAGCTCTTTTAGTCATTTCCTGTGCTAGTGCTCCAGGAACTAAATTCCTGAGCTAGCTCACTCCATCCATTTTCCTGTCATAGTGGGGAGAGAGAACCTCCATTCTCTGTCCTTTTCTTTAGAGGAGATTCCAAACAACCTGTGCACAATACAAGAAAGTGTGGGAGAAACTCCGCAGGTCACATAGCGTTTATACAAAGCAAAAGGATATAGCCAACATTTTGGGCCTAAGCTCTTCTTTGAGGTACATCAACCTGCGCATTTGTTTCAAATTACTATAGATGGAAGTCCTTTGCCAGTAGTAGTACAACTAAATTTGGCTCTGGTGGACATAATAGATCCTTAAGAGGAAATCTTTCCTGCAGGATTGCCAGAAAGTACATGCCAAAAATGGACAAACTTTCCATTTCCAACTGAAGGCCTTTTGCCCAATCCTGTAGGCGTAGGGAATTATATAGATGCACCATTAATGACAGGGAAGGGTATGGAGGGATATGGTCTGCGTGCAGGTCAGTGGGACCAAGCAGAAAAATTGTTCAGCACTGACTAGAAGGCCCAAAGGGCCCATTTCTGTGCTGTGGTGTTTATAGTTCTATGAATGTTCCCGATATTGGAGAAGTCCAGAACAAGAGATCCCAGTGCAAGAATATGGGGTCAGCTGTTTAGGACTGAGATGAAAAGAAACATTTTTACCCAGAGTTGTGAACTTATGGAACTCCCTACTACAGAAAATTGTTGAGGCCAGTTTGTGAGATATATTTAAAAGTGAGTTGGATATATTGATTAAAGGGATCAAGGGGTCTGGAGAGAAAGTAGGCACTGGGCACTAGAGTCATGTGATCAGCCTGATTATACTGAATGGTGGAGCAGGTTTGAAGGGCTGCTTCTCTGTTCCATGTCCCTCTGCTTCCATGTTTGATATCTACTTGCCACAGTTCAATTCCCATCTCTTTTAGGTGAGAAGTGAGGGAAAGCCCCTTAAACACTGGGAGAAGGGATGAGAAAATGGAGATGAATTGACAGATTTTCTGTACAAGCCTTCCACATTCATGAAGTCATTGGCACACTAATTCTGGTCTTTCATCTATCTTAAGATGCAAATCAAGTGGCAGGGATTTTAGATGCATTTTCCCAATCCCACAGTTGGTGAAGGAAAGATGACCTGTCTACCATATATTCTCAAAATAATTGGTCCCCAAACAGTTAAAAAAAGTTAAATATTACTTAGCCACATTAGAAGCAGTAAGGCCCGCAAAAACCTGTTAGCAGTACATTCCAGTCTTCAAGGGACTATCCTTTCTCTTTATAGCCAAGCAGAGATCCTCCAACAATTTCTTTTCATTTTAACATGGATATTTGAGCATTTTCTTGGCCTGCCATTCTGCTCAGGGTGGAAGTGAACATGGTTGCAAGTTTCAGGCAGGTCGTGGAGGAGGGAATTCTCACCTTGATTGTGACCTTGTGTGCTGTTACTCTTTAACCAGGATAGATGCATTGCACGGCATTTGAATGAGTGAATACACATCCTTGGGCTGGTTGCTTATTAATAGTACAGATCACTTGAGGGAGTCACACCTGATAGAAGCTAAACTGGGCAGTTCACCCTGTTTTAGAAAGCACATTAAAATTAGTTTATTGCTCGGATTCATCTGTGAGTCAGTGGGTATATGTTCAGATCAAGGTGAATCACAGCAATGTTGGTCTGTGCAATTGCAGCACATTTCCATGTTGTACCCAACAAAAATCTGTCAGGTGAAGTGTGAAGTAGGTCAATGACAAGGCAGAGCCCTCATTATGAGTTTATTACCTTGGGCTCTTTCACTAGAATGAGTTATGCAAATCCCCAAGTTTAGTGGCAGTTTGGGTGAACACATGTGAGAAACAGAGTACCTTCACAGATTTCTCTTGAGACAAAAATTGAGAACAAAGAACATTTATTCTACAACAGTGCAAAGTTGGGTGCTTCCCCTTACCCTGGGAATACACACACATACTGGGGCTCACCCAACTTTTATACAGTTCATTTCAGTGTAGAGGTACCCTCCCCCTCCCCTAACATTCTTCTGCCTCCTGGATTGGTTGGCATTTGGTAATTCTGTCTGCCTGAGTACAGACCATGAAGTATCCTGTCTGGGTCCCATCATGTCATTGGCCTTATTCATGAATCTGCCTTTGCTCTTATTCACACATCTCAAACCCCAGGACTTACTAATTCTATACGCAGAACTTGCTAATTCTTTCTATCACTATTAGACCCTTATTCTATTATACTTGCGTAACCCTTCCTCCTTATCAGAATTCATCCCTACTCTTCTTTCTTCTTTGGCTTGGCTTCAAGGACAAAGATTTATGGAGGGGTAATGTCCACGTCAGCTGCAGGCTCGTTTGTGACTGACAAGTCCGATGCGGGACAGTGCTACTCAGCACTTACTTAACTTCCTCTAGTCCAGTCCAGTATACTAGCTTTACTTCCTATATTCTATTATCTCTCACAATCCACACTTTTTCTTTAGCTACGCTTACTAAATTCTCAACTGGAAGCTTGGTCTTTTTCCCAGTGAGTCAGCAAACGAACTGCAATCTCAGCATCATCAGACGGAGCTTGGGAAACGTACATCCTTTGGGTTGTAGTGATCTGACAAAGGGTCCGTTGAATTAAACACTGCACACAAGTCATTAGGCAGGGAAGTATCATGATGGCTAAAATAACGAGTCCAACTGCTATAAGTCACCAGTAAAAAGTTCAACCTCCTGACTATTGTGACCGTTGTCATCAATCGATCTTCCACAAACGCCACCCTCAGCAGCCAACAAGTAATCGAGAGCCAGGCGGTTTTGATAAGCTGTAGCTCGTATTTGTCGTTGTTCTTCAGCCAATAAATCCAAGGCCGCCGCTGTCTGTTTGGTGATAATCTCCAAAACTGCCTGGAGTCTGATTAAACGGTTTAAATGACAAACAGCTGTGGTACTCTGGAGCAGCTTGAGCCTCCAGAAAATATATAGGCTTCCAAATAGTAGTGTAGAGGTGAGGGAAGGCATTAAAAGAGAAATTAGAAAAGCGTGCAATAAGGGAACAGCTGTCATCATGGGAGACTTTAATTTGCATATAGATTGGACTAGCCAAATTAGTAAAAATACTGAGGAGGAGGAATTCCTTGAATGTTTATGGGACGGTTATCTAGACCAATATCTCGAGGAACCAGAGTGATGAAATTAAATTAAATTAAAACCGAGACTAAGGTCCTGAATTTAAATAAAGGGAATTATGATGGTATGAGACGGGAGTTGAGTAAGATTGATTGGGTGGTGTTTATGGGGGAGATGGCTGTGGATAGACAATGGAAAGCATTCACAGATCTAATAGAGAAATTGCAAAAATCGTTTATACCGGTTTGGCATAAAAATAAACCAAAAAAGGTGACTCAACCGTGGATAACAAGGGAAATTAGAGACAGCATTAGGTCCAAAGAGAGAGCATATCACTTGGCCAAAAAAAGTACCACAACCGAAGACTGGGAGCAGTTCAAGATGCACCAAAGGAGAACAAAGGGATTAATCAAGAGAGCAAAAATAAATTACGAAAGTAAGCTTGCGGCAAATATAAAAACCGACTGCAAAAGCTTTTATAAATACGACAAGAGGAAAAGATTGGTGAAATCCAGAGTAGGTCCTTTGCAGTCGGAATCAGGGGAATATATAATGGGGAATAAGGAAATGGCAGACCAATTAAATTCTTACTTTAGTTCTGTTTTTACAAGAGAGGATACAAATAACCTCCCAAGGATGTTGGGAAACATAGAGACTAATGCAAGGGAGGAACTGAAAGAAATCAGTATCTCTAAGGACATGGTCTTGCGGAAATTGATGGGATTGAAGGCAGATAAATCCCAAGGGCCTGATAATCTACGTCCTAGGGTACTTAAGGAAGTGGCCATTCAGATAGCAGATGCTTTAAGAATTATTTTCCAGAATTTGATAGACTCAGAATCAGTACCTATGGATTGGAGGGTAGCTAATGTTACCCCACTATTTAAAAAGGGGGGGTAGAGAAAAAGCAGGAAATTAAAGGCCGGTGAGCCTTACATCAGTAGTGGGCAAAATGATGGAATCCATTATTAAGGATGTAATAGCGGAGCATATGACTAGCAGAGAATGGATCGTACAGAGTCAACATGGATTTACAAAAGGTAAATCGTGCTTGACAAATCTATTGGAATTCTTTGAGATGGTGACAAGTAAAATAGATGGGGGAGAGCCAGTGGATGTGGTGTACCTGGACTTCCAAAAGGCCTTCGATAAGGTCCCGCATAAATCACTGGCTTCCAAAATCAAGGCTCATGGGATTGAGGGCAAAGTATTGATGTGGATTGAGAACTGGCTGGCAGGTAGAAGACAGAGAGTTGGGATAAATGGCTCATTTTCTGAGTGGCAGGCGGTGACCAGTGGGGTGCCACAGGGATCTGTACTGGGACCCCAGCTGTTCACAATTTACATTAATGATCTGGATGAGGGGATTGAATGTAATATCTCCAAATTTGCAGATGACACTAAGCTAGGAGGGGTTTTGTGCACGGAAGAGGGGGTCAGGAAGCTCCAGTGTGATTTGGATAAATTGAGGGACTGGGCAGATACATGGCAAATGCACTACAATGTGGATAAATGTGAGGTTATCCACTTTGGTAATACAAACCGGAGGGCAGATTACTATTTGAATGGCAATAGATTAAGAGATGGGGAAGTGCAGAGAGACCTAGGGGTACTTGTACACCAGTCTCTGAAGGCGAGCATGCAGGTACAGCAGGCGGTTAAAAAGGCAAATGGTATGTTGGCCTTCATATCAAGAGGGTTTGAGTATAGGAACAAGGATACCTTACTGCAGCTGTACAGGGCCTTGGTGAGACCCCACCTGGAGTATTGAGTGCAGTTTTGGTCACCTGATCTAAGGAAGGATGTTCTTGCAATGGAGTGAGTGCAGAGGCGATTCACCAGGCTGATATCTGGAATGGCAGGAATGACTTATGAGGAAAGATTGCGCAAATTGGGATTGTACTCGCTGGAGTTTAGAAGATTGAGAGGGGATCTCATAGAGACATAAAATTCTGGCAGGACTGGACAGAATGGATGCAGATGGGATGTTTCCAATGGTGGGAAAATCCAGAACCCGAGGCCATGGCTTGAGGATAATAGGCAAACCATTTAGGGCCGAGATGAGGAGAAATTTCTTTACCCAGAGGGTGGTGAATCTGTGGAATTCATTGCCACAGAGGGCAGTAGAGGCAGGTTCATTAAATATATTTAAGAGGGAATTAGATCTATTTCTTCAGTATAAGGGCATTAAAGGTTACGGAGAGAAGGCGGGGACGGAGTACTGAACTTTAAGATCAGGCATGATCTCGTTGAATGGCGGAGCAGGCTCGAAGGGTCGAATAACCTACTCCTGCTCCTATCTTCTATGTTTCTATGTTTATATGAGCCGTTTACAACTGGAATCCCCCTTATAGTGATGGCCTTTAGCCTTCCGAATGTATTCGTGACCCAAAGAATGATTTACAAGATGCCAAGTTGGGGGGCGTTTATTGTTACCTAATCTGTGAGTAGCAGCTTGTCTGCGAGCATTAGCATATATATCCCCTTTATCCCTACTCCAGGTATAGCCCTGACTAATCTTCTGCCTATCATTTTCCCACCATCTTCTTTGTACCATATTTTTAGCACTCTACTCTTTAATATCGGTAGTGGCCGGGACGCAAACCCAATCCACTCCCCTAGGGCATTTCTGTTTCCCTGGTCCATGTTGGGATCCTAATTAAACCATACTAAATAAGGTACCACACTATGAATACACTCTGCATTCTAAAGGTAAACTTGTCCATTTCTCAAAGTAATTATCACCTGTGCTGCCCCTATTCCAGGAGGACTTAATACATTGTGTACAATTGGGTGGTTTCCCAAAAATTGGGAACCAGCAGAAAAACAATACAGCAAATAATAAAAATAACATTACAGCACTTTTTCCCAGCGTAGCGTAACTGTCAGACCAGAAGGATGCGAGACTGCACGCCAGGTGGAGGGTATATTATCAACGTCTTTAGTTCATGGATTAGCTTGTTTAATGCATTGTATGTGAGTCCACCCCTTTTCTTTTGTCTGCACTACAGTGTCTGTAATCAGAAGTACACAATAAGGGCCGTCCCATATCGGTTTTAGTTTATAGTCTTGCCACGCTTTTACATATACCCAATCACCAGGTTTAACAGAATGAATAGGATAGTCCAGGGGTGGGTTTTGAGCTAATAAACCCTTCTGCCGTAAGTCATACAGAGAAGTAGAAAGTCCCTGTAAATATTTAGATATGTACTGGTCATTAGCCTCAGGGATAGGGGTATCAGTGTGGAATCCCATGTAAGGAAGACCAAACATCATTTCATATGGTGAGACAGCAAGGTCCTTACGAGGAGCTGTGCGAGTCCTAATCAAAGCTAAGGGTAAGCATTTAATCCAGGAGAGGCCAGTTTCCTCATGAAGTCGAGTGAGTTTATTTTTCATGGTCTGATTCATCCGTTCAACTCGGCCTGAACTCTCGGGGTGCCATGGGGTATGTAACTGCCAATCTATTCCCAGGATTTTACACACACCCTGGAGTACCTGAGAGGTAAAATGTGTACCTCAATCTGAGTCAATGGTTTGAATAATGCTATAACGTGGAATAACAGACTCTAGTAATATCCCGATCACGGTGCCAGCACGATCATTAGGGGTCAGGAAAGCCTCAACCCATCGAGTAAAATGATCCACCATCACCAGGAGGTATTTATAAACCCCTATCTTAGGTAATTCCGTGAAGTCAATCTGTATTCGTTGAAACAGGCATATGGCTATATCGCAACCACCAGGCATTACTCGGCGCATGACTTTCTTATTCACTCGCTGACAGATTTGCTTGGCTATGGTGTATATTACCAAGCAATTAAAGGACCGTACAAAAGCATCAACAAGTGCCTGTGTTCCCCAATGTGTCTGCTGGTGGAGCTGATCAATAATCTGACAAGCCAAGGCTTTGTTCAGTATTTGGCGTCCCTCTGCCGTCCACCACAACCCATCGGCAGTTTGACGCATTCCCTGGTCTTTCATATAAATTTCCTCTTCCCGTGAAAAGATGGGAGTCTTTTGAACCTCATGTGGGGTGGGGAGTAACAGCTGCATGTCTATTTTTTCTGTGAGTGCAGCCTGTTTGGCAGCTTCATCTGCCCGTCTGTTCCCCTGTGCTTCAGGACTGTCAATAATTTGATGGCCCCGTACATGAACTACGGCTATCTCCTCAGTTAACATAAGAGCATCTAAGGATTGAACAATTAAGTTTTCATGGATCAACTTTTGTCCTTTCCCAGTTATCATTCCCCGCTCTTTCCAAATCTTTCCAAAGGTGTGCACTACACCAAAAGCATACTTTGAGTCGGTATAGATTGTGCCCACCTTTCCCTCTAAACCCTGGAGAGCTCTACAGAGGGCATATAATTCACAGGATTGTGCCGACCAATGACCGGGAAGACGACCGGCTTCAATCACAACTCCTTCATTCCCATCCACTACACTATACACGCTATACCGAATGCTGTCAATGCAGCGGGAAAATCTATCAATAAACCATCTTTCACCCTCCCATAAAGGTTCATCACTTAAATCATCTCTAATTTTTGTCTGTAAATCTATCACTTCTAAACATACATGCTCTAAATCATTGAGGACAGTATCAGAATCTGGAGAAACCAAGAAGGCGGCTGAATTCTGTTCTTTGTTTATAATCAGTGTCAAATCATCCCTATCCATGAGAATCGCTTCATACTTTAAAATTCTAGAATCAGTAAGCCACCTTCCGGCAAGTTAAAATTGGGGTATTAAAAGGTGACATACAAGGTTCGAGTATACCATCTTTTACCAATTGGTCAATTACTGGCTGAAGCCCCTTTCGGCCAGCCAAAGGAATTGGATACTGTTTTCGTCTAATTACTTGGTCAGGGTCTTTTAAAGTAACTTGCAGGGGAGGAACATCTAACCCTCCTCTATTGCCTCTTTTTGCCCATACTCTAGGATTTATTAGTTCCCGATCCTCCTCTGTTAGTACATAAAATTGAACCCCGATACCCGATTCCTGTGGTCTGGTACCGATAGCCAATTGGTCCTGTAAATCCCATCCCAACAAGCAAACTCCAGCTTGGGGAACTAGTAAAATATCCTCTGTTATTATCTTTTCTCCCATTTGTATCCTTACATTCTTTAGTATAGGGACCGTAAAATCTCGTCCTCCCACTCCCGAAATCATCACTGTCCCTTCTGTTTTAACACCCTCGGGCCGTTGTAAAATACTAGACCGGGCTGCCCCAGAATCTACTAGAAAAGTCATCTCGTCACCGTGGGGTCCTATGCTTAGATTTACCAATGGTTCTCCGTGCAGCCCCACGGTGTGTATTGACCGAGAACCGTGACCCCCCTATTCATAATCTGCCTCCATCAATGCATAAGATCGCGTCTCCCTGGCTCACATTGGGCATTCCCTCTTAAAGTGTCCCTCCTTTTTACAATAATAGCAAACTAATGCTCCTGTTCCCAATTTCTACCAGGGTCTCCACGGGGTCCCAGGAATGGTCGTCGTCCCCGGAATTCTCCACTACCCCTGCCTCTGCTCTGATCTCTACTTCCCCACTCCCGGCGCTCCTCCCAGCATCCAGGAGCTGGCACACAGCTCCTAACATTTCCCTGCTGTCCCTCCACAACTTCCTTGACTGCCAAGGGTTCTGCCCTTCCCTCCTGAAGGGTCTCACACTGTTCTGAATGACCCTCATAATCAAAGTCTCCTCCCTCTCGTGTCAATTGAGGCGGTAATCTTGTACTCTGTGAGCGGGTCATCATACCACTCCTACTTTCTTCTTTCTCTAACTGTGGAAGAGGAAGGGAAGGTAAAGAAGGGTAAAGCGTAGGTGAGAGGGGGAAGATAGGAGCTGGCACAGGGGGAGCATAAGGTGGAGGAAGGGAATGTAACACATCCCATCCTTGTATTTCAGGGGCAGAAGGTTCCTCATCCTTCTTGTTCTTACATTCCTTTTCGCTCAAAATCATTTGATCAAACGATCCACTGAGCCAACAGGCTGCATATTCTCTGCTCTCGGTATTACCTCCTTGATTTTGGAAGAGCCAGATGTTCAATGCCTGACACATCCAATCCTCGTCGGATCCGAACTTTGGCCAATATACCGAACTCCCTTTTATCGGATTCTTAACCCATTCCTGACAGCAATACCTGACCATGGTCTGTTTATCTTTCCCACAGGTTTTCCCCTCACCCCAATCAGATAACATTAATCCTAACGGACTATGTTTAGGTATCTGATCTTCCCGTCCTTCTTTAGAACTGTTTCCCTTGCTACTTACTCCTCCCATACTAGCAGGTAAATAAATTTCTCTTACCGGGATCCAGTAGCTATTCCTAGCACGCTTCCTTAACGTTCGCCCGTCGTTTGTTCTCAATGCCTCTTCTTGGATATCACTCGCTTCGTCCACTGACCAGTCACCCATCGTCCGGGCGTCCAACTGAATCAGCCGGGGTGCACCTACCCCTGTCGTCGGGCACTCTGTCAGTGGAGGGAGTGGGATCCCGGATGAGCCCCCATTTGTGAGAAACAGAGTACCTTCACAGTTTTCACTCGAGACAAAAATTGAGAACAAAGAACATTTATTGTACAACAATGCAAAGTTGGGTGCTTCCCCTTACCCTGGGAATACACACACATACTAGGGCTCACCCAACTTTTATACAGTTCATTTCAGTGTAGAGGTATCCTGCCCCCCCCCCCCACCCCCCCCAACATTCTTCTGCCTCCTGGATTGGTTTGGCATTTGGTAATTCTGTCTGCCTAAGTGCAGTTTCTAATAAACTTGAAAGACCATGGGGTATCTTGTCTGGGTCCCATCATGTCATTGTCCTTATTCATGAATCTGCCTTTGCCCTTATTAACACATCTCAACCCCCAGGATTTACTAATTCTATATGCAGAACTTGTTAATTCTTTCTATCACTATAAGACCTTTCTTCTATTATACTTGCGTAACCCTTCCTCACACTCTTATTGGAATTCATCCCTACTCAGCACTTACTTAACTTCCTCTAGTCCAGTCCAGTATTCCTTATTTCATTCATACTAGCTTTATTTCCTATATTCTATTATCTCTCACACACAGAAGGCTCCCATTAACTGTGCAGTTGCTAGTGTGTAATATAACCATATAACAATTACAGTACGGAAACAGGCCATATCGGCCCTCTAGTCCACTACTTCCACCTACCTGCTCCTTGCCCATAACCCTCCAACCACCTCACATCCATGTACTCATCCAACCTCCTCTTAAATGACAAAATTGACCCTGCTGCAACCACCTCTTGCAGAAGGTCATTCCACTCAGCCACCACTCTCTGAATGAAGAAGTATCCTCTTATATTACTCCTAAAGTTTTGCCTCCTAACCCTTGACTTATGACCCTTTGTTCAATCTCCCCTACCCTCAGGGGAAAGAGCCTATTCACATCTACTCTATCTATTCTCCTCATAATTTTATATACCTCTATCAGATTTCATCTCAACCTTCTACGCTCCAATGAATAAAGACTCAGTCTACTCAATCTTTCTCCATATTCAAGATACTGCAATCTAGGCAACATTTTAGTAAATCTTCTCTGCACCCTCTCTACCTTATTGATATCCTTCCAATAATTTGGGGTCCAGACCTGCACACAATATTCCAAATTTGGCCTCACCAATGCCTTGAACAGTCTCAACATCACCTCCCAGCTCCTATATTCTATGCTTTGATTTATAAAGGCCAGCATATCAAAAGCCTTTTTCACCACCCTACCTACTTGAGAATCCACTTTCAAAGAATGATGAACCGTTATTCCAAGTTCTCTCTGTTCCTCTGCATTCCCCTTCACTGATTATGTCCTATTTTGATTATTCTTCCCATAATGAAGCACTTCACACTTATCCACATTAAACTCCCTCTGCCACCTTTCAGCCCACCCTTCTAAGCTGTCCAAATCCTTCTGCAGTCCCCAAAAACCATCCTCACTATCCACAACTCCCCCTACTTTTGTATTGTCTGCATATTTACTCACCCAATTTACCACTCCATCATCCAAATCATTAATGTAAATGACAAACAACAAGGGACCCAACACCGATCCCTGAGGAACTTATTGGAAATCTGCGATCCTGTCTTTTTCGCTGAAGGCTCGAAAGAAGAAGATAAATTAATTTGCCTGTTCAATCACAAACTTTCTTTGTTATCTGGATTGATTCCTTGGATGTAAGGTTGACTTATTGTGGAAAGATTGAGCACATTGGAATGTTATTCTCTGGAGTTTAGACGGATGCAAGGTGATATCATTGTTGCATTTAATACTCTGAAGCAGCTTGACAAGGTAGAAGTTGAAGGGTTAATTCCCCCATGAGGGATTATGGAAGTAGGCGACATGTTTTTAGAATTTAAACTTAATGACGAAGGTTTTGTCTCTCAGCTAGTGATGTTTTGGAACTCTCTTCTTTAAATAATGGTGAATATTTCTAAGCTTCCTGCACGTGGCACGTCGATACTTGATAAGCAGAGGAGTGAAAGGGTACCACAGTTTGACAGGAAGATGGAGTTAAGGTTGAATGAAATTATTGAATATTGGAGCGGGAACGAGGGGTTGAGTGGACCACTCACTCTTGCTGCTAATCCCTTGGTGCCTGTCACATTGACCACCGCCAGTGGGCTGATATCGCCTCAAACCGTGTATCTTGGCGCCTCACAGTTCGGCGGGCAGCAACCTCCTTTGAAGAAGACTGCAGAGCCCACCTCACTGACAAAAGACAAAGGAGGAAAAACCCAACACCCAACTCCAACCAACCAATTTTACCCTGCAACCGCTGCAACTGTGTCTGCCTGTCCCGCATCAGACTTGTCAGCCACAAACGAGCCTGCACGTGGACATTACCCCTCCATAAATCTTCGTCCACGAAGCCAAGCCAAAGATATTGTTTCAGGGTAATAGGTCACCAACTTAAGTGGAAATCTTTCTCTTAGTCATGAATCTTCACTGTTCCAGAGAGCTGTGGAGGTGAATCAATGGAATAATTAAAGCTGAAATAGAATCAGAATCAGGCTTATTGTCATGAACGTGTCACGAAATTTGCTGTTTTGCAGCAGCATCGTTGTCCATTAAATGTACAAAATTACCATAAAATGCTATAAATTACAATTCCGTGAGTATGATTGAAAAATAAATAATTAGTGAGAAAAAGTAAGGTAGTATCTTTGATCTTTGATCTCTCAGGGATTCAAGGACGAGGGAGCAGGTAGAAAAGTGAAACAGAATCTCAGATCAAATCAGCCATGATCTTACTTAGTTTCAATGGAGACACGAGGGGCTCCCTATCTTACACCTTCTTCTATTTCTTTTCATCTTATGCATTTAACATTTCGGTTTTTTTGAAGTCCAGGAAACTTGGCTCTCTGCAGTTATAAACAGGTTGGTAAGATGAAGGCTGGCAGTGTCATTAAATAACTGGGAAATTTCCAAGGATGGATTGGTCATCCATCCTTTATAATAACAACGCACACTACCAATGCCCATGGTTCTGAGAAATATCGTTCATCCCTACATGCCAGAATGTAGAGTAATAAATCATGGAATTAGACCTTTTTCCCCATCATGTCCCCATCAGCCTGTGTTGGCTTACCCATGCAACAGGTGAATTGACACCCTCAATTGCGGTTGAGTCCTCAATTGGGAGTACCCAGTGCGGGGCAAAACAACGGACTGGAAGTTGACATCACTTCTGCCCCGCACGAGCGCTGGGACCAGCATGGACTCCGTGTGCTTCTTCCATATGCAGTGGCCAATAACCACAAGCTCAATAGAAAGTTTGCAGATGCTAGTGTTCAAATCCAAAATGGAAATATGCTGGAGTAACTCAGCAGGCAAGTAAATGGTAACCAACATTTTGGGCCTGGACCTTCATCAAGGTTGGTTTGTAGACTTTTTGTTTAAATTTCAAATTTAGACATACAGCACAGTAACAGGCTATTTGGGCCCACGAGTCCGTGCCACCCAATTCACACCCAACTAATCTACATCCCCAGTGCGTTTTGAACAGTGGAAGGAAACTAGAGCCTCTAGAGGAAAACTCATGCAGACATGGGGAAAATGTACCAACTCCTTACAGACAGTGTGGGACTCGAATCCCAGTCCTGATCACTGGCACCGCAAAGGTGTTGTTCTAACCACTACGCCATCCATAGAACTATGTCCAGAGTTCATATCTGGAAAATTGCCTCAAGATGTAATTGGATCTAAGAACTTGTCGTTAAAAAAAAATATTAGTGGGGCTTAGTTGTACCCTGCATCAACTCAGACTTAAACTCAATGACTATAAAAGATAGGAATTATGATGGAGACATAGGGACTGAACTCTAAGAAATTAGTGCATTTTTGATTATCAAGAAAACTGGTAATATTCTCTGGAACACTGAAAATAATGTAAGTAATGTAGAGCTGAAGGGTCTCTGCTGTGCAGTAATATTCAAGTTCCAAAGGTCAAGTTAGGGTAGTGGAGAACTTCATCATATAAAACATGGGATGCAGGGAAAAATATTATTGCTTGGAGGAGTAGGAGTGTTGGGCCTCATCGAGGTACTATAACCATAACCCAGTCCGAACCTACAACAACAAATATGCTCCAGTGATAACAAGAGTGGCAGACTAATTGGATTTCCCAGTAGCATTGTTCTGATGTTAAAGCTGGTCTTTACAAAGAGCAGAAGGAATAGGAGTGAAATGGATGAAGTCCAGTTAACGTAAAGGTTCCCTTATCATCAGGTAATACTATATTTAAAATGTAACATATATGAAATCCTTTAACTTTTAAGTCAGACAGAAGTTGTCACTTTGTCCAGAGCCCCTCACATAAACCTACAGCACCTGGTGATCCTGGGCGACCTCCCCTCCAAGTACTGAACAGGCCTGAGTCTGCCTAGCTTCCGAGATCAGACAACCTCAGGCGTATTCAGGTTATTGGGCAGTGGAGAAGATTGCACAAAGTACCAATGTGAACCAACCATTTAATCGTGTGAAAAGAAAAGCCTTATTGGTCCTTTAGGATGATGAAGATCTTGTGTCACCGAGACTTCACAGCCACTCAACGGCTCCTGGGTTCACTGTGATTGGCTAAAAATCCTGCTTGTTGTCTGAACTGTGGAGTTTTAGGGACATTTTCGGAATCAGAATCAGAATATATTGTCACCAAATTTATTGTTTTGTAGCAGCGTCACAGTGTAAACATTTATATAAAGCACCTTACAGAATAAATAAAAATAGAGCAAGAAAAAGTCAAAGTCAGGCAGAGTCTGTGGTTCATTGATCATTCAGGAATCTGATGACAGAGGGAAAGAAGCTGACCTTGTGCTGCTGGGTGCTCGTCTTCAGGCTCCTGTACCTTTTTCCAGTGTGGAGGGCATGGCCTGGGTGGTGGGGGTGCTTGAGGATAGAGGTTGCTTTCTTAAGACACCACCCCTTGTAGATGTCCTCGACGGAATGAAGGCTGGTGCCCGTGACATCAAGTTAACCCAATGAAGGTTTTTCTTGCCCTGAGCGTTGGTACCTCCTTACCAGGCAGTGATGCAACCAGCCAGAATGCTTTCCATGGTACACTTGTAAACGTTTTCAAGTGTCTTTGGTGACATACCTAATCTCCTCAAACTCTTCACAAAGTATAGCTACTTGCGAGCCTTCTTCATGATTGCATCAATATGGAGGCTCCATGATAGATCCTTGGAGATGTTGATACCCAGGAATTTGAAGTTCTTGACCCACTCCTCTGCTGAGCCCTTGATGAGGACTGGTTTGTGTTCTCCTGACTTCCTCCTAACGTCCTCAATCATCTCCTTTGTTTTGCTAATGTTGAGTGCAAGATTGTTGGTATGACACCACTCAACAAGCTGATCTATCTTCCTCATTGCCATTTATGATTCTGCTGACATCCACTGGCAACCTTGTAGATAGCACTGGAATGGTGCCTCTAGCTGCAAAGTCATGGATGCAGAGTGAGTAGATCAGTGGTCTGAGCACACATCCTTGAGGGGCGCCTGTGTTGGTCATCAATGAAGAGGGGACATTGCTCCCAATTCATACTGACTGTGGTTTTCCGATGAGGAAGTCAAGGATCCACTGGCTCATCGTCTTGCTCCAAACAAATGCACATAGTGAAAATGAAAACACACAGTTCACAGTCCAATTTTCCACATTCCTTTTAATGCATGGGCAGTCACCTTTTGTGTGTGTATATGTGTGTCAGGTTTCCCTGTTTCTATTCATTGCGCATGAGCCTTTGAACTGAGGGCCCAAAGAAGGGAAATGTATGACCTGCACCTGCTCTTTCAGAAAGGCTTTAATTAGTCCATAAGGATAGTCTCCATGCAAAACTATCAATTAGAAGGCCACATTAAACATCTGCTTGTCACTAAATGAGATTAATTACTCATCTGTTTGCTCCGCATTGTTCTCCTTTAAAGTCATCTCTAGCATTGAAATGGAATGTTATTAGGACAATTTCTAATTTATTCTGCCCACTAAGCAGATGGCACTTTTGTGTCAAAAATAGGCAATACAAAAATACTACCAACAACCTTTTGTTTTATTGTATTTGAACACTGTATGATATATACAGAACACACGGAGAAAGTACTTGCTCGATAACACTTGGCCCATGGAGAGAAGTGGTGTTCGATCATCCAGCTTTGGTCGAACTGGTCGAAGGTTAAGGCATAATTAAGAATTTAGTGACTGATGAGTAAAATAAAGGAGCAGGGAGTTCATGCTCAAGCAGTTTAAGGCTCATTTGGGACGCTGGGTCTATTACTGAGCACAGTGTAAGATGAAGGATATGCTGTCACCAGGGTGATTTATGAGGCAGTGCTGAATTTAGTTATGGGAGCAGACCAACTAGATTGGGGTTGTCCTCTTAGAAACTGAGGAGACCTTGGGGAGAGGGAGTTGACTTTTATGAAATCAGAAGAGGTCCAAATAGAAAGAATGCAAACTTGAAGGGCGTCCGCTTAGAACAAAATGCATAGGAATTTTTTCATCCAGAGGGTAGAATTTGTTGCCACAGGCAGGTGTGGAGGCCAAGTCCATTGGGTGCATTTAAGACAGTGATTGATAGGTTCTTGACTAGCCAGGGCATCTAAGGTTACAGGAAGAAGGGTGGCAGTGGGTCCGAGTGGGTGAGGGCTAGGTGGAGCATGGCATCCTCTGTAGATCAGTTGAGATGGTACGGAAACTGCAGGGGGTCCAATGAGGGGACAGCTGAGCCTTAATGTGCTCCATGACGAGCCTCTCGAAGCACTTCATGCCAGTGGACGTGAGTACGACAGGACGGCAGTCATTAAGACAGGACACTAAGGGCTTCTTTGGCACAGGGATGATAGAGGCTACCTTGAAGCACATTGGTATGACGGTGCTGCTCAGGGAGATGTTGATGATGTCTGTGAGGATGTCAGCTAGTTGGTCTGCACATCCTCTGAGCACCCTGCCAGTGATTTTAACTGGTCCCGCACCCTTACCAGGGTTAACCTTGAGCAGCATCCTTCTCACTTCAGCTTCTTTTTTTTTCCTCATATTGGTGTCTTTATTTAGTTTGGTGTCACACATTCTCGAGCAAGAGTGAGATCCCAGTTTTACACATCTGACATCAGCAATACAGACAGTATCAAGGGAAGAGGAGGCCAATTAACAAAAAACAGCCATGCTGGTACCACTTCTACCTCACTTCAGCTTTTGTGAGACGCAGTGCCTGTTCATATGGAGGAGGTGTGGACTTCCTTGCCTCCCCATTATTTTTTGCCTCGAACTGCGCAGTCATTCAAAATGTTGAGCCAATACAAGTAGATACAGTATTTTAAATGAATACAAATTTTAAATGACCTTTCATCCTGTTAACCTCAATACTTAAGTTTTGCTGTGGGAAATTAAAAAAAATTGCAAGCAAATGTATTTACTTGTTTGATTCTTGCAAAAGCGCAGGTTAAAACCACAGCAGAAGTTTGTTTTAACTGCAGAAAGTTATTGAAACATTTCAAAATGCAACCTGCCACACAGTAGAGTGCATGGGAGAGGAAGAGGGAGTATGTGCAAATCACAGGGAGTGTCAGCAAGTTCAAGTTCTGACACAATAGGTTTACCTGATCTCTTGGGCTGGTCTCAGGTGGTGACGGAGAGAATGGGGCTTTTAAAAAAAAAATCTTCATGTTTCCTCAGCAGAAACCTTTCCCACCGCACCAGCAGACTCAGCTCCATCAGATCAAGCCAAGGACAGCTGGAGACAGGAGAAGTGACAAGGTATCGGTTTACACAGATCAACATCAGTTAACAGATCAGCACCAATTGCGTCCGACTCTCAGACAACCCACTGGGAGTCCCTCTATTAGCAAGTGATCCCTTGGCAAACACATGTATGCACATGCACAGATCCCAGAATCACACACACCACATATATCTCACACACTTAGACATACACACAGAAAAAACATTTACATACTGATCCATGGACACACACTCTACCCCCCTCCCCCAAACACATATCTATGGACCAATCCATACAGAATCAGACACAAGGCCACCCCTTGCCACAAGAGGTTGGGTCTGTTGCCACGATTGAGGAACCGCCCTGCGTCACTTTGTTCAGACGAGTCACACTCCGTTCTGCAGTCACAGTCTTGCCGACACTTATTCCAGTAAGTGTGAGTTCTCCAAGGCGGCAGCCACACGCTCCTTGTCCACCAACTGCTTGTTCACTGCTGCTCGTCCAACTCCCGCACGGTGAGCAGCAGCTCCGAGCTCCGCCTGAAGATCAGCGGGTTTGCGTTCTCCAAACGCTGCCCACCCGCCATGCTGGTACCACTTCTACCTCACTTCAGCTTTTGTGAGACTCAGTGCCTGTCATATGGAGGAGGTGTGGACTTCCTTGCCTCCACATTATTTTTTGCCTCGATCTGTGCAAAGGCATTCAAAACGTTGAGCAGGGAGGCATCCCCGACACAGGCAGCTGGTGGGGCTTTGTGGTTAGTGATGGCATGGATACCCTTCCACATGAACCATGTGTCACCACTGCCCTGGAAGTGACTTTGAATCCTCCGGGTATGAGCTCTCTTTGACTCTCTGATGGCCTTGGACAGCTTACCCCAAAGGGGCCATGAGAAAGCCTTGGCATGTAGGATTAAGGAGAACCCCAAGGCATTTTATGTGTATATGAAGAACAGAAGGATGGCAAGAATGAAGGTGGGGCCAATAAAGGAGGCAACTTGAGCCTGGAGGTGGAGGAAGTTGGGTAGGTCCTAAATTATCACTTTGCTTCAATATTCACAAGAGAAAAGGACCTTGATCAGGGTGAGGTCAGAATAGAACAGGCTTGTGTGCTGGACAATATGGAGATTAAGGAAGAGGAAGTGTTAGATCTTCTTAAAAATATCAAGATTGATATCCCTGGGGCTGGATGATATACCCAGGTTGTTGTGTGAAATGAGGGAAGAGATAGCTTGAGCTTAGTTATGATCATTGAGCACTTTGACTGGAACATATTCAAGGAAGCAGCAACTGGTGGCAACTGCATCAATGTGGAGGAGTATACAGCATCAGTGACCGGCTACATCAGTGAATATTCGGATGACATCATTGTGCCCAAGACCATTGTAACTTGCTCCAAGAAGCCATGGATGACTGCAGAGGTGTGCGTGCTGCTCAGGAAATGAGACGCAGCCTTCAGAGTGGATGACAAGGTAGCCCTAGTTATTGCAAGAGTCAAGCTGTCTAAAGCCATCAGGAAAGCAAAGCGTGCACATGCCCAGCGCATTCACAGTCACTTCCTGATGCATGTGGAAGGACCTCCAAGACATCACCAACCTCAAGACTATATCATCTCCCTGTGCTGATGATGCCTCCCTCTCAGACACACTGAGCAACATCTATGCATGCTTTGAGGTGAAAAATGACATTGCAGCGAAGAAGACTGCCCATCTTCCAAATGATCAGGTGCTGTGTCTTACAGTGGCTGACGTAAAGAGAGAACTAAGCAAGGTCAACTTGCGGAAAGCTGCTGAATCGGATAATGTTCCCAGCAGAGTGCTCAGGGGAAGTGCAACTTAGCTAGGGGATATTCTCACCGACATCTTTAACATCTCCCTGAAAAGTGCTGTGGTCTCAATGTGTTTCAAAGCTACCACCATTGTCCCTGTGCCGAAGAGGTTTATCTGTGTCCTGCCTCAATATCTACCACCCTGTTGTACTCACATCCATCATCATGAAGTGCTTCGAGAGGCTCGTCATGGGGCACATCAAGCTCCTGCTGCCCCCGTCATTTTTGCATACAGACCAAACCATTCTACGGACGATGCCGTTGCCACTGCCCTCCACCTAGCCCTCACCCACCTGGGAAACAAGAAATCGTACATTCAAATGCTGTTTATTGACTTCAGCTCAGCATTCAACACAATCATACCTGATAAGGAAGTTGAGCCTGCTGGGTCTAAAAACCTTCCTCTGCAATTGGATCCTTGGCTTCCTGTTGGGGAGACCTCAGGCAGTCCAGATCGGTAACAGCATCTCCAAGACCAACACACTGAGAACAGGGTCCCCCAGGGCTGTGTGCTGAGTCCACTACTGTTCTCTCTGCTGGCCCACGACAGTGCTGCCAATCACAGCTCAAACCACATTCAAGCTCGCTGACAACCAACCGTGGGGGGCCTGATCAGTAAGAATGATGAATCAGCGTACAGAGATGAGGTGCAGACACTAACGGACTGGTGCAGAGCCAATAACCTGTATCTGAATGTTTGAAAAAAAGAGATGGTTGTCAACTTCAGGAGACCCTGGAGGGATTATGGTTTGCTGACTATTGACAACTCCACTTCTGAGGTCGTCAAGAGAATCAAATTCCTTGGAGTGCAGTTGATGGAGAACCTCACATGGTCCCTTAACACAAGCTCCTGAGCCAAGAAAGCCCAGCAGCACCTCTACCTCCTGCAAAGGCTGAGGGAAGTTGATCTCCCACCTGCCATCCTCACTACATTTTACAGAGGATGTATCGAGAGCATCCTGTGCAACTGCATCACTTCCTGGTTTGGAAGCTGTACCACCTTGGACCGCAAGACCCTGCAGAGGATAGTGAAGTCAACGGAAAGATTATTGGTAGCTCTCTTCCTATCATAAAGGACATTTACAACACTTGATGCAGTTGAAAGGGAATGAACATTGTGAAAGACTCCACCCACCTTCAAGTAAACTGTTCTCCCTTCTGCCGTCTAGTAGGAGGCACTGCAGCACTTGGATCCAGATTGGGCAATAGGTTTTTCTCCCAAGCTATTAGGCTCCTGAACTCCAAGAACATTTAGGGATTGGGTACCATGGACTGTTAATATATGTCTTAATATTTTAATGTGTTCAACTTCCATTTTATCTTATAATTATGTAAATATGCTTCGTGGTCCTGGAGAAACACTATCTCATCTATACCATGCAAGCATGGTATGAACAATAAATAAAGGTGTCTTGACTTGACTTGAGTCCTCTTTGACCACAAAGGAGATGCTGGAGGATTGAAGAATGGCAAATGTAGTCCCCCTTGTTAAAAAAAATAATAATAGGGAGAATCTTGTGAATTATAGACCGGAGAGTCTTACGTCAATGATGTTCAAACTATTGGAGAGGATTCTTAAGGATAAGATCTATGAGCATTTGGAAAAGTAGTCTACTCAAGGATAGCCAGCATGGCTTTGTGAAGGGAAGGTCATGCCTCATAAACCTAATTGAGTTTTTTGAGGAGGTAGCAAAAGACATTGATGATGAGAGGTCTACATTGATTTTAGTAAGGCATTTGACAAGGTCCCCCACATGAGAGGCTCATTCAGAAAATCTTGGAACCTTGGCTGTGTGGATAAAAAATTGGTTTGCAGGTAGAAAGCAAAGATTAGTAGTGGAAGGAAAGTATTCTGCCTGGAGGTCAGTGACTAGTGGAGGGGCCGCAAGGATCTGTTCTGGGATCCTTACTCTTTATGATCTTTATAAATGACCTGGATAAAGAGGCAGAAGAATGGGTCAGTAAGTTGGAAGCTGATACGAAGGCTGAAGGAGTTGTGGATGGAGCTGAGGGTTGGCATTACAAGAGGGTATAGACAGGATGCAGAGTTGGGTGGAGAAATGGCAGATGGAGTTCAATCCGGATAAGTGTGAGGTAATATATTTTGGAAGAACAAACCAAAAGGATGAGTACAGGGTTAAGAGTGTGGATGAACAGAGGGACTTTGAGGTCCAAATCCATGCATCCCTAAAAGTCACTGCACAGGTTAATAGGATAATTAAGATGGCTTATGGGATATTAGGCTTCATTAATAGGGGGATTAAGTGTCAAGAGATCATGTTGCAACTCTACAAGTCTCTGATGAAACCACACTTAGAGTATTATATTCAGCTCTGGTCAGCTCATTATAGAAAGGATATGAAAGCTATGGTGATGGTGCAGGAGTGATTTACAGGATGGTACCTGGATTGGAAAATAAGTCTTATGAGACAAAGTTAGGAAGCTGGTACTTTTCTCCTTGGAGCATAGAAGGATGAGAAGAGACTTAATAGGTGTCTACAAGATTATGAGAGTTATAGTTAGGATGTTTTTAACAAAATTCATTTGATCCATATTTATTAATTCAGGAAGACAATCATTTATTCTATTTGCCACAATGTTGTAATCAACATTTAACGATGAAATAGGTCTATAAGAAACTGGTTTTAATGGATCTCTATCTTTTTCAGGAATAACTGTAATTATCACTGGAAGAACATATAACCAAAAAGCTTGTTCTATTACCTGAATAAATAAAGGAATTATTAAATCTTTAAATTCTTTATAGAATCCCACTGGAAATCCATCCTCTCCAGGAGACTTATTATTTTGCAAACAATTAAATGCTTCATTAACTTTTTGCTCAGTAAACAGTCTGTCCAAATTATCTTTATCTATCAAAGTTAATCTAGGTAATGTTATTTGTGACAAGTAATTATCTATAATGGTTTCATTCTGTAATGATTCTGAAGTGTATATTTTTTCATAAAATTTCCTAAAAGTTTCATTTATTTCTTGTGGTTTAAATGTCACTTTCTTATTATCTCATTGTATTGCATTATTGAAAGCTTGTTCTGCCTTTAATTGCCAAACCAGAACTTTATGAGATCTTTCCCCGATTCATAATATTTCTGTTTAGATCTAAGAATCATTTTCTCTGTTCTATAAGTCAACATTATATTATATTGTAACTTTTTATTAATTAAACACCTATATTTAACCTCTGAAGGTGATTTTTGAGTATCTTTTTCTTTTTTTCTTTTTCTAACTTATCTATAACTCTCATATAATCCTTTTTAATTTTTGAAGTAAAGTTATTTATCCTTCCAAATATGCTTTTAATGCATCCCAAATAATAGCTTTATCCCCTTTTGAATGTAAATTAGTATCACAAAATAGTTTAATATGCTGTCATATAAAAGTGCAAAAATCTTCACTTTTTAATAATGAACAATTTAATCTCCATCTATATATTGACTGCTGTTTTTCAGTAAATTCCAATTCCATCAATAATGGAAAATGATAATATATTATTCTTGCTTTATAATTAATATTCAAAACTCCTTATTCATTTTGAGTTGAAAGTAAAAATAAATCAATTCTATAATATGTATCAAATCTATTAGAATATAAAGAATAATCTCTATCCCTGGGAGATAAAACATAGGATTCTGTTGACACCGTGGTTAAGTGAAAAAACACACAAATGGTGGAGAAACTCAACAGGTCAAACAGTGCCTTTATGTAGCAAAGATAAAGATACATCACCAACATTTCAGACTTGAGCCCTTCATCAAGGTATGGGGGAACATGAGAGATGTCTGAACAAAAAGAGGGGGGAGGGGTGGTGAGAGGTGGGGGGGTGAAAGGGGGAGGAGTCTAGGCTAGGTGGAGAGAGAAACCAGGTAAGAACTGGAATGACTAGTTAAAAGGGGGGAGTGGGAAAAAGGCAAGCTGATTAGTGGAATGCAGTGAACTCAATGTTCATGCCCTGGGGATGGAGACTCCCCAGATGAAAAATGAGGTGTTGTTCCTCCAGTCTGCGGGTGGTCAGGGTGGGTAGTGTGAAAGGCCATGGACAGACATGGGAGCTTGAGAGTATGACTCAGAATTGAAATGGTTGGCTACCGAGATGTCGTTTTTGTTGCGGACTTTAAATCCTTAATTAAATATAGCATAGTTTTAGCTGCTTTAGATTTAACTATTGTTGTTGAAGATCTATCTAATAAAAGATCAAAACAAAAATTAAAATCACCTCCTACTAAATAATTTTTGTAAACATCTGCCAAATTAAAAAATGTATCTTGTATGAATTTTTCCATGTCTAAATTTGAGCCAAATATATTTAATACAGCCCATTCCTCAGAAAATATATGACAATTTTCCATTATATATATCTAACTGCAGGATCCGTAGTCACACTCTGAACTTTAATTGGTAATTTTTTTCTGAAATAAAATCACCACTCCCTTGGCTTTGGAGTTAAATGGAGAAAGAAAACTACTTGATCAACCCAATCTCTTTGCAATTTTATGTGTTCTTTTTCAGTTAAATGAGTTTATTGAAAAAAAAAGCAATATCCACTCCTAATTTCTTAATTTTTTTTATTTTTTATTGTTCCATTAATCCCATTAATATTAAAATATAATTGTAATGGCATTATTCATTCTTTCCTTATTTTTAAAATCCCTTTTCATCACTCCCATCCAGGAAGAATTTCCATATAATAATTTGGTCCTGAGCATCACCATCTGCAATCCAAAAACATTAAAATAATTCCGATTAAATACAACATATTTAATTATTAAAAAATAAATAAAAGGAAAGACAAAAATCCCTACCCAATAAGTACTGAAAAAGCCAGCACTACCTCCTTCCATTTTGCAGGTCATGGCTAAGCCACGAAACACATGCATCCACCAGAAACCAACTTATCATATCCCCAACCCCCCATGGGAAAAAAATGATTTAATCAACCAATCATTTCCATCTAACACAAGAATAGATAATATCATATCAATTCTTCATCTGCCAAAAAAGAAAAAACTGTATTAAAACTGTATATTAAATTAATTGCAACAAATCAGTGCCTCCTGTTACTTGAACTTTATACAAACCCTAAACATATTCTTCAGCTTGAACAAAATTTGTTAAAAACATTTTGTACAAAACTTTTCAAAGTAGCCAGATTACGCAACATGAATTTGTAATCTTTATAATACAAAACTTTCTTAACTGGATTAAATTCTTTCCTTTTCTTTAACAAAGTTGACTCAAATCTGGATAAAATAATTTTTTATCTCCTTCATAATTCAAAGGTCCATATTCCTTATCCCTTTTCATTGCTAGACCTAAGAGCCACTCTCTCTATCCTGGTAATTCTAAAATCTAACTCAGATAAATCAGGGTCTCTTTTTCAGACCTGGCTTTGATCTTAAAGCTCTCTGGATTCTTTCAATTAAAAACGTCTTCATAATGTTTCTCTCCAAATATCTTTGGTATCCATTCTTGAAAAAAGCGAATCACATCTTCTCCTTCTTTATCCTTCAGATAATCCCACTATTTTATCATTATTTCTTCTGCTATAATTTTCCAAAATATCGACTTTCTCCAAAAAAATTTCATTCATCGAAATTAAACTAGTCATTGAATCTTCAGACATATTAGATCTATTTTCAATATACTGTACCTCCTCTTGCACATCTTGAGCCTTATTTTCCAACTTATCCATCCTTTGTGTAACATTATTCATCACCTTCAGTGCATTATCCACTTTATAGTATGGCTATTAAGTATAATTCACTTAGCACAAAAGGATTTAAGTGTTGCGGTTTCATTAGACGCAGAAAAAGCTTTTGATAGATTAGAATGGGATTTTTAAATTTAAGATTTTAGGTAAATTTGGTTTGGACTTAATTTTGTAAATTGGATTTCAGCACTTTATAAAAAATCCTAAAGCTAAAGTAATAACTAATGGCTAGATATCACAACCATTTAATTTGACTAGATCAAGTAGGCAGGAATACCCCTTACCTCCAGCATTGTTTGCTTTGGCTATAGAACCTCTTGCACAAATAGACCAGTAGTTGAAAGGTTTTATGGTAAATCAAACTGAGCATATGATTAGTCTATTTGCAGGTGATGTGTTGGTATATTTAACTCAACCACAATTATCATTACCTAGACCTTATAAACAATTGATGGATTATGGAAGAGTTTCTGGTTACAAAATATATTGGGATAAAAGTGAAGTAATGGAATTAGTATCAGATGATTATTCACAATGTTAAAAAGATATTTAATTTAAGTGGACTGATATTGGGATTAAATATTTAGGAATACCTACAGAAAATTGCTTGAAAATTTTATATAAATAAAATTATATACCATTACTTAAGAAAGTAAATGAAGATTTGAAAAAAATGGATAAATTTACCTATAACTTTAATTGGAAGGTTTAATTGCATTAAAATAAATACTTTTTCCAAGAATTAAGTATTTGTTTCAGGCTTTACCAATTTCCATACCTCACAATTTTTCTCAGGATTTAAATAAACACGCTAGGAAATTTCTTTGGAAAGGTATGATGGCAAGGATATCATTAGAAAAATTAACATGGAAACATGAATTAGGTGGATTATGACTTCCTAATTTTAAGAATTATTATAAAGCAGCATAATTAAGGTTTCTTGCTTTTTTATTTGGAAATATTAAACTGTCATGGGTAGAAATAGAGTTAAATAAAACTGGAGAAAGTATATCTGAGGAATTTATTTATAAATGGGAACCAAGGTTAATCGTTGGTGACAGAGATGCTCCATTATTGAAACATCTGATTAATATTTGGAATAAGATTAAGTTGGAAAATGATGCGTCTTTTGTCATAAAAAATGCTATTAATTAATCTTCATAATTTTTTCAAAAGATAATCCTTTTAAAACATCTGATATACTAAAGGAATTTCTAAAATAGGAGATTGCTATGAGAGTGGTAGATTAATGTCATTTGATCAGTTAAGAATTAAATATGATATTCCAAGTAATACTCTTCTCTGTTATTTTCAATTTAGAGCTTATTTAAGAGAGAAATTCAGACCAGATATGGTATTAAAAGATTCTACAGATTTAGAACAGTTGCTTGCCGATTGAATTGTTAAAAAGTTTATCTCAATAGCATATATGATATTACAAGAGAAGTACCGAAATTAGGTTTATTTAAGTCAAGAGAAAGATGGGAACAAGAGTTAAATATATCGATAGGTGAACAAATTTTCCAAAATTTATGTAAAGAAGTTATGTCTGATACAATTAATGTAAGATAGATTATTTCATTATAATTTTTTACATCAGTTATATGTTACATCTCAGAAATTGAATAGATGGAATCGGATACATTGGATCAGTGTTTTAGGTGAAGATATTGGAACTTTTCTTCATTCTACATGGTCTTGTTCAAAATTTAAATCTTTTTGGATTTCTATTAGTAAGTTTTTGAAGCAGGTTACAGGTGCTGTTTTTTCATTGAATCCTGAGTTATTTTTGATGGGAAATTTTGAAAATATAACTCCTAAATTACCTTTATCAGATTTTCAGTTGAAATTTGTTAAATTAGCTTTGGTGATAGCAAGGAAATGTATCACGGTCACTTGTAAATCAGATGTTTCATTAACACTAGGATGATGGCAAACAGAGATTCAAAGTTGTATTTCATTAGAAAAAAATACATATAATTTGAGAGGTAAATATTCTATATTTTTACAGATTTGGAGCCTGTATGCTCAAACATTAGGTTTGAAATTATGCCTTAAATCTTCAATACTCCGAAAATGTAATTTCTTCTGCACTTGGAGTTTAATCTTTTTACCATTAATGGCCATAACAGTTCCTTGATACTTTAAACTAAGTTTTTAAAAAGTTTAAACTTAAAAACAAAAAGTTAAAAATGGGTTCTTAAAAGTCTGGCCAGAGAGGTCAAGATTACACATCTAGACAAGATACGCCATCTTGCCATGCCCCCCCGCTATAGCTTCAGATTTATTGCCTGTGGGAGCTAACAAAAAATGACTACTACTCACCAGGAGAAGGATATCGCTGGGATTAGTCCACCATTGTCTCCTAAAGAAAAATCTGGTTGTTCTGGAAATGGAAGAAATGGTAGAAATGGGAGAAATGGGAATGGAAAGAGTCTAATTTCTCCTGAAATGGGGTCGCTGAGTTTGGAATCTCTTGGATGAATAGAAGAACTTTCTTATTCTTATTTTATTTTTATGTTATTATGATATCTTGTTGTTATTCTTTGTTTGGCTGGGGAGGGAGAGATTTGCTCTATGTTCTATTAGTCATCAGCCACTGGTGGGTGATCCACACCCAAGATTGATTTTGGGATTACTACCTTTTGGTAGTATTTTTTTTTACTTTATCTTTTTTTCTATTTTTTTTTTCATTTTTATTTTATTTAGTCTTTAATTTGTGGTTTATTTTTCTCCTATTGGAGGGCCTATTTAAGTTGTTTTGAGTTTCTATATATAGATATTATTAGTTCTTAGTAATATTAGTAGATATGTCAAAGTTGAGGTTTGCTACTTTTAATGTTCGAGGTTTAAATACATCAATTTTTGTTTAGATGGAATGTAAATTTGTTACAGCAACATAATGTGCCTATATTAAAACATTTAATGAAGTTAAGGACAAAGAAAAAGAAAATGATAGGTTTTAGTGGTGAATTGTCGGCCTTGACTCTGTTGTATAATAATCAACATATTTCTTTCTCAATACATAATTGAAGTTTATTACATTGGAGATTTAAAGGTGTGGAAAATTTGGGAGATTGTTTTAAAGAAGGGTCTGGGATTAGATAAACTTCAACTTGCTTTTGTATATTTAGCATTATCTGTAGTGAAAAAATGTATTGCTAGTACGTGGAAAGATATGAATATGATTGATATTAATAGATGGCATAATGAGATGAAATATTGTTTAATAATGGAAAAAATCATGTTTCACGTGATAACTATAGTTTTTTTATTAATAAGTGGTTGTTATATTCAGAATATTTACATTTTGATTTACATCGATTAGATCTTAATATGTATGCTTAATTTTTCTTTATTTTTTCTCTTTTTATGGCTCTCCTTAGGAGAGTTGGCTGAAAGGGGGGGGAGTTCTCTTCTTTTTCTCTTTTTCTTTTTTTTTCTCTTTCTTTTTTTCCCTCTTTTTCTTTCTTTTTTCTTTATATATATAAAATATATTGTTCATGTTTAGTTTATTGTTATGTATGTTACTTATTATCTGTATTTTGAATAAATAAATAAAGTTTTAAGAAAAGGTTTGAAATTATAAATAATTCCTTTGAATCCTGGACCAGGGAAGTCTTCCCTTAAAAATAAATAATATTTTCTTGTGAAACATTTTTGGGATCATTGAGCATTTCCTAAAGCAATCATATTCATTTAGATGTTTATTTTTGTAGTTAGTATTTTTAGTCAGAGCAGGTAGAAGGGGCTGGGGGTTGGAAGGGAGGGTTTAGTTAGCGTTTAGATGGGGTTCTTTTGTAGTTTTTTTTTCTTTATATAAATTAACATGTATTTAATCAATAATTTTGTAACAATATGATATATGTTTTTAAAAGATTTGTTATGTATGTACTGATCATAAATAAAATATATAAAAAAGGTGGACAGCCAGCACGTGTTTCCAAGGGCAAATATAGCCAGAGGATGTGTATAAAGTGAAGGGAAGTTTAGGGGAGACATCAAGGTAAGGTTTTTTATTCAGAGAATCTGAATAACTTGCCAGGAATGGTGGTGGAGGCTGAAACATTAGGGATCTTTAAGAGTCTCTTAGACAGGCACATGGATGAAGAAAAAATAGAAGGCTACGTGGTAGGGCCATTTGTACTTTTAATAAAAGTAATATATGGGTCAGCACTACATCGAGGGCTGAATAGCCTATACTGTGCTGTAATGTTCTATGTTCTAATACCTCATTTTTCATTTGGGCACCCTCCAACTGATGGAATTAATATCAACTTCTCTGGCTTCCATTAAGCACCCCCCCTAACCAGGGTCGGTGCTAGAGGGCCAAGGTGCTGTGTCCCCCCGCCCCCATATGGTTGCAGCCATATCTGGCTGTTAGACCCACCCCCACCCCCTCCTGTGTCATTATTGTCTAGCTTGACACATGCTAGCGACTCTCCACCCACCCCGGCTGCGTTGCTAGTGCAATAAAAGAAGGGCAGATGTTGTTAACAGCAGGTAGATCCCAGCATCCAATAGCACCCCCCCCCCCGGTTGATAAGTAGGTCCTGGCATCCAATATCACCCCACCCCCACCCCTGTCGAGGTAGGTCCAGGCTAGCACCCCTCCCCCCATGAAAATGCCTCCCTCTTACATGCTAATGCCCCCCTCTAACATTCGTTCTGCCACCGACCCTGTGCCCACCCCCCACTTCTTCCCTGTCACCTTCCCCTAGTTTTGTCTCTCCATCCTTCTCCTTTTGCACAAACATGAAAAATACGTACCTCGTTCCTTATCATATCGAAGTAACACCTTTCGTTGGATTCCTCTCCCAACCAGCAATGTCTGAATCCTGAGGCTTTCTGAGATTTCCTGCTTCTGGATCATTCCTTGAAGAAGGGCTCAGGCTAAAGAATATATCTTTGTCTCCTATGGATGCTGAAAAGACCAGCTGAGTTTCTCCAGCATTTCAGTGTGTTCTTACTACAATCACAGCATCTGCAGGCTTTCGTGTTTCACTTCATCGTCGAGTTCCTCATCTTTTGGTTTAATTGCTGTGTAGAAAAGAGAGGAAGAAGAATCTACTATATTTCACAAGTGTAATAGTCATGGGCAGATGACATTATAGAACATTGAATGTTACAGCACAGTACAGGCCCTTCAGCCCATAATGTTGTGCTGACCCATATATACCTACCAATAAAAATAAACTATCCCTACCTCATAACCCTCTATTTTGCTTTCATCCATGTGCCTGTCTCAGCATCTCTTAAATGCCCCTGTTGTTCCAGTCTCTACCCCAGCAATGCATTCCAGGCACCCACAACTCTCTATGTAAAAATATTTACCCATGAAATCTTCCCTAAATTTTCCTCCCTTAACTTTGAACAGATGTCCTCTGGTGTTTGCTACTCCTGCCCTGGGAAAAAAAATGCCTCTTATAATCTTGTAGACCTCTATTAAATCACCTCTCATCCTTCTTCGCATCAAAGAGGAAAACCCTGGCTCTGCCTACCTTCCTCACAAGACATATTTTCTAATCCAGGCAACATCCTGGTAAATCTCTCTACATCCTCTCCATAGCTTCCACATCTTTCCTGTAATGAGGTGACCAGAACTGAACGCAACTATCTAAATGTGGTCTCACCAGAGGTTTATAAACCTGTGTTATTATGCTAACATTAATGGGATTGTTTTGCCTGCTGCTTTTATTTCTGATGGCTTTGAATGTTGAGAGTCCTCCGAACACAACCTAAATTTTCCTGAATCTCTTGATGGTGTTGAGCACCATCATTTCTGGGATAGTGGGACTCTCAATTGAGGAGCGATTGGATTGACTATATTCATTGGAGGTTTAGAAGAATCAATTATATATACAGAATTCTGATAGGGCAACGCTCTTGCCGGGAAGATGCTGATGGAGAGCAGCACCAATCTTTTTTTTTCTGTATTTGCACAGACGGTTTGTTAACATTTCTCTCTTTGTATACTCTCTACCGCCATCACCTACGGCTCCTAGAATGCTTCCACCAGCGTTGTCTCCGCTCCATCCTCAACATTCATTGGAGCGACTTCATCCCTAACATCGAAGTACTCGAGATGGCAGAGGCCGACAGCATCGAATCTACGCTGTTGAAGATCCAACTGCGCTGGGTAGGTCATGTCTCAAGAATGGAGGACCATTGCCTTCCCAAGATCGTGTTATATGGCGAGCTCTCCACTGGCCATAGTGTCAGAGGTGCACCAATGAAGAGGTACAAGGACTGCCTAAAGAAATCTCTTGGTGCCTGCCTCATTGACCACTGCCAGTGGGCTGATATCGCCTCAAACCGTGCATCTTGCGCCTCAAAGTTCGGCGGGCAGCAACCTCCTTTGAAGAAGACCGCAGAGCCCACCTCACTGACAAAAGACAAAGGAGGAAAAACCCAACTCCCAACCCCAATCAACAAATTTTCCCCTGCAACCGCTGCAACTGTGTCTGCCTGTCCTACATCGGACTTGTCAGCCACAAACGAGCCTGCAGCTGATGTGGACATTTACCCCTCCATAAATCTTCGTCCGCGAAGCCAAGCCAAAGAAAGAATAGTTTAGAGTAGAAATTTTGCTTGGCTTGCAGAAAAGAATCTCAAGGTTGTATATGATGTCATTTATATCCTCTGACAATATATTTGAACTTTGAACTTTATATGATCTATAAGCTGGGAATTTTGTCCTCTTCTTCCACTCAAACCTTGAGGTGAAAATATTAACTTTCCATGTGGGTGCCAGCTATCTGTAAATGGAATAATCTGGGGGAAAGGACGGCAGGATATAATTGCCAATCCTTTGGAATGCTCTGGTTGCATTAAACTTTGATTTGGACACACTTAGAATACTGTAATTCTGGTTGTTCCATTACAGGATCTTGTCTGGCTAATGGGTATGTGAGGGATATGTTATATTTTATATTGTATATAGATATGTTTTAAAGGAGATAAATTGTGGGGGTTTAGAGTGTAGGTCACTTCACATAAACACTTCACAAAACAGATCTCATTTAAAATGCAAGAGCTTGGCTGAAGCCAGTCATGCAGGCACTGAGAGCCTTTGCAAAGACAATAAAACAATGAGACTGCTTTGCTAAAGAATTTCAAAAGCAGGTGTAAATGGATTATTTGTTTTGAAAGCAACAGGTGAACAGGCTTAGAAGATTGGGTCCAGTGCCACAATCTGTCTGGTTGCAGATTGCTGTTCTAAGAAGGTCATGTGGTTTTGTAAGCAAAGTGAGAACAAAGACAAAACAGATTTTCTCTAAAAGAGCGAGAGAGAGAGAAAGAGAGAGAGAGAGAGAGAGAGAGAGAGAGAGAGAGAGAGAGAGAGAGAGAGTATTAAGTTCAAGTTCTGCAGTGGCTTTTGGAAGTTGGCAACTTGTTTAAACCCCATTTTGAAGACAGGTTGTGAGTTCTGAGTTTAGCCTGTTGAAAACCTTTGTGGAAATGGCTGGCTAGAGTGTTTCCCCTGAGTAAAGGAAACAAGAGGAACTCTGTGGTGACCTTGAAGAAAAGGTTATCATTTGGAAAACTCTGATGGGGCACATTTCTTCGGCAAGACACCGAAGTGACTGATGGAAGTAAATCAGTTTGTGTGTGTCCAACAAGCAACAAATCTCTCTCTGAAACCGACTAGAACCGTCCTGAGTGGTAACTATTTAAGCACCAAAGCCTGGTGAAATTCATAAATGTTAAATTCTATGCACAGAATAAAAATTGCCTGATACGGGTGAATTTGGAGGAGTGAAAAGTGAGATCGAACTTTGATTCAAAGAACTTTTCTGAACTTATACACATTACATACACATACGCTTAGAACTAGAAGGAGGTTAAGTTAGGTTAAGTTAATAAGTTAAAGTTTAATCC
This sequence comes from Narcine bancroftii, assembly GCF_036971445.1. Classification (NCBI taxonomy): domain Eukaryota; kingdom Metazoa; phylum Chordata; class Chondrichthyes; order Torpediniformes; family Narcinidae; genus Narcine; species Narcine bancroftii. The sequence goes on along the minus strand of NC_091474.1, from coordinate 222,341,339 downwards.
TGTTTTATGTTTAAAGAAAATTAAACAACATCCAATGTGGCTCAAACTGTGAAATTCAAACACATCTCAAAAACCAATTTTTAGCCCAATGGTGAAAAAAAGGGCGAGACTTTCTCCGCTCAGCAATGTGACACAAACGCTGGGCACTCACTCATTTCCTAAATGAAATTCAAAACCTGATAAAGCATGGCTGAAAACTGCTGCCATGACTTTTTATTAATTGCGGTTGTTTTTGTAAAGGTGTCACCACTTGTGTCCTTGTTCGTGTACACATGCATATGAAATACGGCTTTTCAGCACGGTGAGTGACTTCGGAGCCCCCCCCTCGCTTGAGTCAGTCGGTGAAGTTTGAATGCATTGTGGGAATGCGCGTGTCAGTTGTAGCCCTCGCCTCACTGCCAGGCAGAACCACTTGCCAGCAAGTGAATCATTGCTTCCCCTCTGTGTGATGATTGCACAGAAAGTGGCATCATCAGCCGGTCGGCTCTGACCTGTGTGTCTCTGTGATATTACAGTGAGTTGCCTGTTCTTGTATTTCAAACCACTGCTGCAATAAGTCTTTGTGTTAAATGTCTATTTGGTGTAATTTCCCCCACCTCCTCTGTAACACACACACATTTGGCATGTGAATAGAAAGTAAATAAGGAGAGAGGGTGAAGGTTGCTGGCACAGAGTGGGGGAATTGTGCCCGGGCGCTCGCCTCCTCGTCCCTGCCTCACACTGGAACACAGCTCTCCTCTCTGCCTGGCATCCAGGCTGACATAGGGGAGAAGAACGGCAGCCCCGTCACTCTGCAGCCAGTGAGTTATTATCTGAAGCTTGTTTGGAGAGCGGGATACGGCGCAGGAGGCCGGCCTTCACAACCACACTGCTTACCCAGAACGGATTCCCTTTGCTGCTCCCATTTATTCCTCCCCCCAAAACAATCGGACCGACAACCCGCCACCTTGACCCCCCCCCCACCCCCCTTCCTCGCCTATTGACCTGTACAAACATTGGCCACCCTCATCATACCCCAAAAACGCTTCCAAAGGCGGCCGGCTTCCATTTCTCAGCAGCTCCCTCTGAGCAGCATTCTTCATAGAAGCCAGCTGTTCAGAGGGGAAAGCAAGCCTTGTCCGCCAATGCCACTGGTGGAGGCGGCGGGGAACCGGCTGCTGTGGAAAACTCCGCGCCCATCTGGTGCCCACCCACCAGCGCTTGCCACAGCTCCACTCAATGCAGGACGAATGGGCAAAATGGTCGACTTCTTCTTCCTCTTCCTTACCCATAATCCTGCACGCAGCTGGAACTGCTCTGCATTTCCCTGGAGCTGACAGAACAGCTCCAGCAGTGAGGGAGATTATGGGTAAAGGGTGAAAAAGATGGCCATTTTGCTAATTCATCCTACATTGAATGAGGCGCCAAAGCAGCCTGATGAGATGCTGACCTGGAACGACGCTCCGTGGCACTCAAGTGAGCCCTGGCAGTGCAGAACTGCACCCTGGGTTGGAGATTCATTATTGGGCGGGTAAGGAGGGAATAGTGGCACCCCCTGTAAGTCGCGCCCCAGTTCTGTGCCCCATCTGCCATACCCTAGATATGATTAAGGGGAGAGATTGGACAAACTTGGATTATTTTCTCTGGAGCATAGGAGACCTGATAAAAGTTCATCAAATCAAGAGGGACATTAGAACACTACAGCAGAGTACAGGCCCTTCAGCCCTCAATGTTGTGCTGACTTATATATAACCTACCAAGAAATAACTAAACCCTTCCTACCTCATAACCCTCTAATTTTCTTTCATCCATGTGCCTGTCCATGAGTCTCTTAAATCCCCCTAATGTTTCAGCCTCCATCACAACTGCTGGCAATGCATTCCAGGCATCCACAACTTCCCTAATATTGTTCCCTTCAGTTTGCATTGATAGGGTAGACAGTAAGAATCTTTCCCCCAGGATAAGTGTTACACACCAGGTGATATGCACATAAGGTGAGAGGGAGGAGGCTTAAGGGAGATGTACAAAGCAAATATTTTACACAGAGAGCGTTGGGTGTCTGGAACAGGGGGCTGAAGCAGATACAATAGAAACATTTAAGAGGTTTCTGGATAGACACATGAATATGAAGTAGATGGAGGGATATCTAACAGGAGCAAGCAGCTGAGTTTTAGTTTGATTTGGACATTATGTTCAGCATAGATATGTGGGCTGAAGAGCCTTTTCCTGTTCTGTACTGATCTGCGATCTATAGGTTTCAAGGCCAAAAGGAATTTGAACTCAGGGAATTGCTCAGGATGGGCCCGATGGGCTGAATAGCCTCCTTCTGCAAATAAGTAAGAAGAAATTCATCCTTGATCTGTAGCATCAAGCAGACAAAAGTCTCTTGACCCTGAGGTATTATCCAGTTCTGGGATTGTCTACCAATGACATCAATAGAAGGACAATTGCCCACTCAGTGTCTTTTGAGGCTCTGTGATTGCAGGAAGATGAACAGTAGCTTCATAAAATCATTATAAATGCTTTCAGATAAAAAAAGGGAACCATTTGCACCATCTGCCTGCTTGGAAGGGTCGGTAGATGATACAGTGAGCAGGCAAATGGAAAATATTAGCATAGGTTTGTTAGATGCCACGCACTAATGCTGATGAAGTAGCTCTTAATTTGCACCCTACCACGTGCAGTCAGTCTGTGGCCCAGATGTGCTCTAGGTAGCTGATTGGATAATTTCTTATTTGTTTCAAGCCTGCAGAGCTCTCTCCATCATGCTAACTTTCCCCGCTAAATGTTTTATGGGGCAGTTGCTGGGTACAAGATGAGCTGGATGGTGTTTCTCAGACAGGAATATTACCAACTCAGTGACTACATGGTTCAAAGCTCAAATTTATTGTCAGAGTACATACAAGATCACAAGATAAAGGAACAGAAGCAGACCATTCGGCCCGTCGAGTCTGCTCCACCTCTCCACCATGAGCAAAACCACATAAAACCTTGAGATTCTCTTTCCTTTGGGCCAGGCAGAATTTCTAATCCCTGGTAACTGTAAACAGTACTCAGAAAGAAAAAAATGTATACCGAAAAAATGAAATGTAAGAAGAACAAAGAAATGTAAACAAACTGTACAAATAGAGAAATAAATATTCAGTAGTAAATAATGTTCTTAAGTGAGACTTTGACTCTTAATCTTATTTGGAGGATTTTCCACTCAGAGATGTTGGCCACAGTGCCGCCAGTCAGCTCACTTTCCATCACACATCTGTGGATGTGTGTTGTCCGTGGTCACGGAGAAACGCTATCTCATCCAATTGTGCGAGCATGTTGTTCAGGAGTCTGATGGTGCAGGGGTTAATATTGGTGTCAGGGCTGCTCATCAAGAGGAGGTATAAGGTGCTCCTTCCGTCTGATAGCCGACAGGTCACCCTCGGGCTAGGTGTAGTACCTGCTTAACCTCCCAATCAGGGTCTCATGAAGTCATGGATTGCAGATGGCAGATGGTTTTCACAAGCAGATTCTACAAATTGGAATTTATGATCGTAAAACTTAAAACACTGGGCAAATGAATCTGCTGATCAATGGCCAGGCTTACCCGTCCAGGATGGACACCGAAACTGAAGAAAGCAACAGGAAACCACTTCACTATTTTTCCCTTGTATAATGATGACCTCATCATCATCTATGGTCTCAGCTCAAAGATGAAGTCTTCACCAAAGGAGAACAGGGGAAGCAACAACTACAATTCGGAGTGTCAGAGATTGTGAAGGATGGAGAGATGTGATCGCCCATGCCGAATGGCAAGGCACTGGAATAAGAATAAAAGGTGGAGGGGTAGCAGTGTTCCTGATCCTGGTGGTATGAGTCTTGTGAGACCTATACTTCTTTTCTGATAGCAGAAAAAAGAACAGAGCATAGTGGTGTGGATCCTTGATGATTGCTGCTGCTTTCCAAAGGTCGGCATTCCCTGTAGATGTTCTAATCGATGGGGAGAGTATTGCCTGTGATATACCGGGCTGCATCCACTGCCTTTTACGGGCTTTCCGCTCAGAAATGTTGGTGCCCTCACTCCAGGCCACATGGCAGCCAATCAGCAGACATTCCACTACACATCTGTGGAAGCTTGCCAAGATTTCCGACAACATATCGAACCTCCGCAACTCTTAGTGAAATAAGGCCACTGACATGCTTTCTTCACGATGACACTGGGATGATGAGTCTAGCAAAGGTCCTCTGCGATAGTGACTCCCAGGAATTTAAATTTGCTCACCTTTTCCACCTCTGGTTCCCCAATGTTCTCTGGGTCACATACCTTTTGTTTTCCTTTCTTAATATCTTCAATCAGCTCTTTGGTTTTGGTGACATTGAGTGAGAGCCATGCAGGACAGAAACAACCATTCAACCATGCTAACCAAGGTGCCTACCTGAGCTAGACCCATTTGCCAGCATTTGGCCCATATCCCTCTTTGCCCTTTAGCTTTAGCTTCTCCTACCCTGCGAAAAGACTGACCACTCAGCTTATCTATGCCACTCATGGTTTTATACAACTCTAGAATGTCACCACTCAGATTCCTGCACTCCAAGGAAAATATTTTATTTTCGGACATAACATGATAATATGCTCTTCCCGACAGCACTGCCAAAGACACCCATTGACCAATTAACCCCGTACATTTTAGGAATGTGGGAAGAAACTGAAGCACCCGGAGGAAACCCACATGGACACAGGGAGATTGCATAAACTTCTTACAGATAGCGCTGGATTTAAACCTGGGTCACTGGTGCTGTAATCTTTTCTTCTTCTTCTTTGGCTTGGCTTCGCGGACAAAGATTTATGGAGGGGGTAAATGTCCACGTCAGCTGCAGGCTCGTTTGTGGCTGACAAGTCCGATGCGGGACAGGCAGACACGGTTGCAGCGGTTGCAGGGGAAAATTGGTTGGTTGGGGTTGGGTGTTGGGTTTTCCCTCCTTTGCCTTTTGTCAGTGAGGTGGGCTCTGCACTCTTCTTCAAAGGAGGTTGCTGCCCGCCAAACTGTGAGGCGCCAAGATGCACGGTTTGAGGCGATATCAGCCCACTGGCGGTGGTCAATGTGGCAGGCACCAAGAGATTTCTTTAGGCAGTCCTTGTACCTTTTCTTTGGTGCACCTCTGTCACGGTGGCCAGTGGAGAGCTCGCCATATAACACGATCTTGGGAAGGCGATGGTCCTCCATTCTGGAGACGTGACCCACCCAGCGCAGCTGGATCTTCAGCAGCGTTCACTCGATGCTGTCGACCTCTGCCATCTCGAGTACTTCGACGTTAGGGATGAAAGCGCTCCAATGAATGTTGAGGATGGAGCGGAGACAACGCTGGTGGAAGCGTTCTAGGAGCCGTAGGTGATGCCGGTAGAGGACCCATGATTCGGAGCCGAACAGGAGTGTGGGTATGACAACGGCTCTGTATACTCTTACCTTTGTGAGGTTTTTCAGTTGGTTGTTTTTCCAGACTCTTTTGTGTAGTCTTCCAATAGCATTGCAGTAACCATCCCACCGAACATAGTCAGCCTCCTTAGTCTTTCCTTGCAAATCAAACCCTCTAGTCCCAGCAATCTTTTCTGCACACTGTCTCGCTTAATCATATCATATCAAATGTTCCAACATCTACTTTAAGATCCCAACTGATTAGCTTTTGAATCGCTGATAAATCCTCATTTCCCAACGAAAACAGGACCTTTCAATCACAATTGATTCCGATCCTATCTCACTCCCTGCCTACATGGATACAGGAACAACTAAGGTATTGACAAGGGGGGGGTCAAAGGCCTATTTATTGCTTTAAACTCTCCCTAACCCCAGGGCAGTGAGTTCAATTGTGGCATCTCATGTTGTCCAGTAATGGGGTACAAAGATGATGATTTTTACTGGCTGCCAGTGAAAGTACACCCACTACACTGGCCACACTCCTACCTACCTACTGCAGGGGGAAACCACTGTACCTGGAGGTAGGCAATCTGGGAGGCTGGCCCCACCTGCCGGCTGTCAATCACCGGCCTGTATAAAGACTCGAGCCAGCCCCTTTGTGGACAGTCAGACTCGTGGAGCCAGCAGTATGCTGAGATGTAGTGTGTACAAGTGAGATGGCAGACACTTACCTGGGTCACTGCAAGAGCTAGCATGCCCGTACATGATTGAAGCTGGGGTGACTGCTGGGCAAGTGGAGCAACTCGTCCAAGATTCCTGCGTGTAAGGACTGTGGTCGAGGGCGACTCAACAGAGACTGTTGGAGGAGGATAATGCTTACCAGGATTATGGAGGTGGTCTGCTCCCTAGAAGCTGCAGCTCACCATGTAGAGGTCTTCAATGCTCGCTTCCCCCAACCTCTGTCCTGGCCAACGCCAATGATAGCAGTTGCTGAGGGTCCCCCCGTGGAAAAGCCAATTGCCACTGCCAACACATTCTGCCACTCTAAGTACTGAGGGACCCAGTGTGGGCCGGACAGGCATTCTATAAAGAACAGCCCTGCAAGGAACTCGCATTGCTCCTGATGTGGCAAAAAAGGCCACATCGCTAAAGTGTGCCTCTCCACACCCACCAGGAGCACTGCTGTCCTCTGCCACCAACCAGGGAGCCCCTCTCAACTCTCTGAACGCCCCACATGTGGATGCTGGGCAGTACATTTACTCCGCCCGCCTCTTCTGCCCACACCAACGTCACTTTTGGCCCAGCTGTCCAACCATGCCACTGCCATGTGCTCACCACGGGCACCGCCATCTCTCATTGTCCAACTTCCACCCACACTGGTGTCATTATTTCCATCCACACCAATGCCCCACTTCCAGCAAGGTCGCTGGACCATGCTGACGCCATGTGTAACTTCTGGCACAGCCATCATGGGCCAGCCGAACCCCATCCACCCCAACTCGCCAACCAGTTGACGTGGTCAACAGGCACGCATACAAAACCATGCATTCATCTCACCCCACGCTCCTAAAGACACCCTCTGGCCACTACTCGCCACACCATCAGGGAGCAGTGACTCGGACCCCAAGGCGGTCCTAGCATCCATCATGTTAATGGAGGACATTCCCCACGGACTCAGGCGCTCGATGGTGGACATCGCTGTTAACAGGAAGGAAATAAAATGCCTGCTTGATAGTGGTAGCACTGAGAGCTTTGTGCACCCGAATGTGGTCCGTAAACTGAAACTCAAAATATACCCAGTGAACTTCGCTATCGCCTTCACAGCCAAGGACCACTCCATCATAGCACTAGGGAGTTGCTCAGTGAACTTGACTGTGGGAGAGGGAACATACCAAGGGTTCAGCTACTGGTCATATCCAAACTCTGTGCTCTGATTATCCTGGGACTAGAGTTCTAGTGTTACCTCCATATCCTCACCCTTGCCTTCGGTGGCCCACTCCCTCCACTCACCATCCACAGCACAAAGACCAGCGACCACTCCCAATCCACCTGTGGGCCTTCCACTCTACGGGTGCCCCCTCCATCCCTCTTCAATGACCTGACGCCAGACTGTAAGCCTATAGCTGCCAAGAGCAGGTGCTACTGAGTGGCCAACAGGACGTTTATCAAGGCCAAGGTGAGACAGCGTCTGGTGGAAGGATTTATAGAGCCCAGCTCCAGCCCCTGGAGAGCCCAGGTCTTTGTCGAAAAAGGGAGAAGCAAACTGAGGATGGTCATCAACTATAGTCAGACTATCAACCGGTACACCCAGCTGGATGGCTACCCACTGCCCCTCATTGCCGACATGGTCAACGAGATAGCCCAGTACAGGGTTTTCTTCACAATTGACCTAAAGTTAGCCTTCCATCAGCTCCCCATCCATATCTGGGATAAGCTCTACACCATATCTGAGGCAGATGGACACCTCTACCAGTTCCGCCAGGTCCCATTTGGGGTCACAAATGGAGTCTCCGTTTTTCAGCAGGAATTGGACTGCATGGTAGACTGGCACAGCCTAAGAGTGACTTTCCTGTACCTGGACAATATCACCATCTGTGGCCATGACCAGCAGGGCCACCATTCCAACCTGAAGAGTTTTCTCCGGCCAGGTGAGGCACTGAACCTCACTTACAACAGGGAGAAGTGTGTTTTTAGCACCACCCGCCTTGCCATCCTGGGGTGCATCATGGAACATGGTGTCATCAGTCCCGACCCCAGACACATGCAACCCCTAAAGGAACTCCCCCTGCCCCACACGCTCAAGCCCCTCCCCAGGCGCCTAGGGCTCTTCTCTTACTATTCCCAATGGGTACCCCGTTTCTCAGACAAGGCCCGCTCACTGGCCCAAGCCATCACCTTTCCCCTCCCCGTTGAGGCGCAAGCGGCTTCTGCCCGCATCAGACAGGACATCGCCAACACCATGATGCATGGCGTGAAATGAGACCACCCTATTTCAGGTGGAGTGCAATACCACTGATGTTGCCCTCAATGCCACCCTCAATCAAGGGGGCAGACCCATGGCCTTTTTCTCCAGGACCCTCCATGTTTCAGAGCTCGGACACTCCGCCATCAAAAAGGAGCCCCAGACAATGGTGGAACCAGTCCACCGCTGGCACCACCATCTGGGAAGCAGAAGGTTCACCCTTCTCGCAAACCAGCGCACAGTGGCATCATGTTCAGCACCACCCACAGAGGCAAGATCAAAAACGACAAAATCTTGCACTGGAGAGTCGAGCTGGCCACTTTCAGCTACTACATCCAGTATAGACCGGGGAAACTCAACAAATCCCCTGATGCTCTGTCCCGGATCTGCACCAATGCGCAGTCCCAACAGCTTCAGACACTGCATGACACCCTTTGCCACCGGGGCATCACACACCTGTACCACTTCATTAAGTCCTGGAACCTCCCCTTCACCGTCCAAGAAGACCTGACCATGATCAAGCTCTGCAGGGTCTGTGCGGAGTGTAATCCGTGTTTCTTCTGCCCACCACAGGCCCACGTGGTAAAGACCACTCGGCCCTTCGAGCGACTCAGCGTCAACTTCAAGGGGCCACTGCCTTCCACAAATAAGAATGTCTATTTCCTCTCAGTCTTAGACAAATACTCCCGTTTTCCATTCGCCAACCCTTGCCATGATACCTCCACAGCCTCCATTATCAAGGCACTGGCACAGATCTTCACCATGTTCGGATACTCGGCATTCAACCAAAGCAACCAGGGGTCCGGCTTCATGAGTGAGGAGCTGCACCAGTATCTGGCAGTGCGAGGTATTGCGTCTAGTTGCACAACTAGCTACAACCCCAGCGGCAACGGGCAGGTCGAGGTGAACTGGAAGGTGGTCCTCCTGGCCCTGTGGTTGAAAGGCTTGTCCATCAACTATTGGCAAGAGGCCCTCCCTGAGGCACTGCATGCCACACGGTTGCTCTTGTGCGCGGCTACCAATCAGACACTTCACAAACACCTTTTCACCTTTCCTAGGAAATCGGCAAATGGCGTCTCCCCCCAGTATGGCTGAAGTCTCCTGGACCAGTTCTCTGTAAACACATGAAGACACACAAATCCGACCCAAGTGGTTGAGCAGGTGCACATCCTCCATTCGAACCTAAATTACGCCTACATCAGGTACCCAAATGGACGTGAAGACACTGTCTCGACTAGGGACCTGGCATCAGCAGGGGCCCTGCCCCCTTCCCACCCATGGTTATTTTGATCTCCATGTTGAAGGAAGAATAATCTTGAATTGTAAGTAGCACAGAGGAAGTTCAAAGGGTTGCTTTGTGGCCAGAAAGGTCAATGTATGTAAATTTAATCACATTGACCCATTGAATTTTAGTAGAACAAGAGGTGATCTAATAGATATATGACGAAGGGGGTTTGACACGATGGATTCAGGAGAGGAAGCTGAAAAGCAGAAAGGTTGCATAAGAAGAGAGAGGGGACATTATTTGAAATTAGAAAATTCTATGCTAATAGCTTTGGGCTGTAGACTGTTCAGGCAGAATATGAAGTGTTGTTCCTCCAGTTAGGTTAGGCCTCACTCCGAGCAGTGAAGAAGGCCCAGGATGGTCAGATCAGTGTGGAAAAGGAATGCAACTGGGAGCTCAGAACAGCCACTGCAGACAGAATGCAGAAGCTCTGCAATACGGACCCAGCCCTGCATCTGTTCTCACCAACGTAGAGGAGACAGCCTCTGGAGCACTGAATGCAGGAGATTCGCACGAATCTTTGCCTCACATGGAAGGGTTGTTTAGGTCCTGGATGGTGGTAAGGGAGAAGATGGGGTCTTTTTGCTGGGTGTGATATTGCCTCCATTTTTTTGTTGTTTTTCCTCTCTGCAGAACATCACACGTCTTTGACAAATACCTCATTAACAACCCATTACCACAACTACCCTGATCTCAACTTATCACCTCCTCCCCTACCTTCTCTGGAACTTGTAACTAACATTTTTTTTGTCCCTTCCCCAATTCTGGCAAAAGGTAAGTAAAGTAAGTAAAGTAAGTAAAGAAAAAAGCAACTGAAGGTCGAAACCTATAATCAGAGCATTAAATGGGTGAAATAGGCAGCAGGTTGGCCAGTGCCTGTGGGAAGAGAAACAGAGTGAAAGTTTCAGGTCAAAGACCATACGTCTAATGGGACTTGGAGCTGAAACTTTAAGTTTTTTTCCAGAGATCCTGCCTGATCTGCGGAGTGTTTCCAGCATTTCCTGATTTTTTTTTAGTTTATAATTGCATGATTTGACACTGATACATAATGTTCCTTCCCTTTGTTCGGGGTGGGAATGGTTAAGCCTGGAAGATTATAGGTGTGAATCAGCAATGCTTTTTTCAGTGTTGAGGCACCTTGTAAAATCTGTGTGGTATGTCATGCCTATTATCCTTTATTCTGAGTCACTGGGCTATAAGAATAGAGGAGGGTCATGCTGGTGGGCTCTACATCTGCTGACACAGCCCGAGAGCACCGTGTCCCTGTGAAGTGCCGAGTACACAATGGCACAGGGAAACCGCCACATTCCTTACACCCGTCTCATTTGTAGTGTAAGCCTGTCACTGTGAGTTCATTCCAGGTTGAGGGGCAGATCTATGCATAGCACATCTTGATGTAGTATTAAATAGCACAGCAGCACATGCTCATTGCAAAGGGAGAAGAAGAGAAATTTGAGGCAATGACACAGCCATTAAAAAATAGTGTCCAGTTGTGATGCAGACAGAGAAAGCAAGTTACCAGAAGTTTGAGGTTTTGGTACTTAGAACATAGAACAAAGCACAGGAACAAGTTTTCGGCTCATGTATATCTTTCCAATACAATGTCCAAAACAAACTCAAACTCCACTGCTTTCTCCTGATACACATCCCTCCACTCCTTTCATATACATTGTCTATCTTCTTTCTTTCTTTGGCTTGGCTTCGCGGACGAAGATTTATGGAGGGGGTAAAAGTCCACGTCAGCTGCAGGCTCGTTTGTGGCTGACAAGTCCGATATGCCACTGTTTTATCGGCTTCCACCAGCGGCCTTTTAGTACAGCTGCAGATGATGTTATGCTCATCATGGTGGCTAAAGGATGGATGTCATTGGGAGCTGAATGTCCAAGGACATGGAGTGCACCGAAAGGACAGGCAGGTAACCAGTTGGGGGGATGGGGGATGGTGGCTCTGTTGGTAAGGAAATCATTAGAAAAAGGTGATATAGGATCAGAAGATATAGAGTCATTGTGGGTTGAGTTAAGAAATGGAAAGGGTAAAAAGATACCATTGGCAGTTATATACAGACCTCCAAACAGTAGTCAGGACATGGACAACAAATTACTGCAGCAAATAGAAAAGGCGTGTCAGAAGGGCAATGCTATGGTAGACATGGGGACTGAAGCATGAAAATAGATTGGGAAAACCAATTTGGGACTGGATCTCAAGAGATAGAATTGTAGAATGCTTTTAGAGCAGCTTGTTGATGAGCCTACTCGGGATCAACTTTACTAGATTGGGTGTGGTGTAATGCACCAGAGGTAATTAGAGAGGTTAGAGTAAAGGAACTATAGGGGGAGTGATCACAATTTGAAATTTAAGAAGGAGAAATAAAAGTCAGATGTGTCAGCATTTCAGTGGAGAAGAGGGAATTACAGTGGCATGAGAAAAAGAGGAAGTGGCCAAAGTAGATTGGAAGGGGGCACTCGTAGGGAAGATGGCAGAGCAGCAATGGACGGAGATGATGCAAGAAATGAGGAAGATGCAGAATAAATACATACCAGAAAAGAGGACATTTTTGAATGGAAAAATGTTACAACTGTGGCTGACACAGGATTTCAAAGCAAAAGAGAGGGCATGCAAGGAAGCAAAAATGTCCATCAAGTCACTCACAGAAGCTTTGCCATCTGTTGTTAGCAAGGGTTTCATTTCAGGTTTGTCCTTCAAAAACCTGCTGAGGAGATCAAACAGTTCCATAAACCTTTTGAAGCAGTTTCCCTTTGACAACCACCTTACCTCAGTGTGAAGCAATAATCTCACTGGTTCTGCATTTTTTATCGACACAAAACTGTTTAATAAAACATTGACATTTGGCATTAGCTTTGATGGCATTGCTACACTCTATGCCAGAATGCAGTCTCTTGTGTAGAACAGGGGAAACTTTCTTGGCAACTAAATTTTCTTTGTGGATAACACAATGCACAACCAACATGTTTGGATTTTCTTCCTTCATTAATTTTAAACATCCTATTTTTTTAACCCATCATGGCAGGTGCATCATCTGCAGCTCAAGATACAATGTTTCCTTTTGGTATTTCAAATAATTTTGGAGCTTGCTGTAGATATCAACTCCCATAGTGATTGTTTCTAATGATCCACAAAACAACACCTCTTCTTGAAACACCTCCTGATCAATATATCTCATTTATGCTAATAACATAGCCTCACTGACCCGTACGGTAGATTCATCCAGTTGTATTGAGAACTTTAGTGATTTCAACTTCTCAATAATCTGTTTTGAACATCTTGACCCACGTCATCTATTCCGTTGTAGACAGTTCTAATACTCAATGGTGTTGCTGAGACAACTTTTTCATCCTTTTGCAGAAGTGTTTTGAGAAACAATGATATTGTGGGTTTAATCAGTTCCCCTCCAATCGTATAATTACTTCCCATGTTTTGTGATCAGCAGGGAAATTTCAGAGTTAGCTTCAAGGGTATGATTCAGGCTGTAATTTGCGCAACGAATAATGAAGTGATTTTTGATCTATTTTAAAATTTCTCTTTCAGTGATTTAAAATATTCTAGTTTTGAATTGACATGGTTAGGATGTTTTACCCTCAAATGAGCTTCAAGATGGTCTGCTTTCATCGATTCATTTATAAAAGTCCTTTGGCATAATAGGCAAAAAGGAGCACGTTCATCATGTACAGCAGGTATAAATCCAAACTTCAAGAATTCCATTGAATATTGACGATCCTTTAACTTGCTTGGTCTGCTCATTATGAATATACAACAACACTCCTTACCCTTCCCTATCCCCCTATATCACTCCCTACTCTACATCCATCTCTGTCTCCACCTCCCCCTCTGATATCTGCAATGCTCCACCTCCTCCTCTGATCTCTCCTCCGACCTTCCAAGATTACCCTCTGACCTTTCCAACCCTCCATCTCCCCCTCTCTAACTTCCCTAACCCTCCATCTCCCTCTCTGACTTCCCCTACCTTCCATCTCCACCCTCTGATTTCACCAACCTTCCAACTTCCTCCAACATACTCCACAAGACTGAGTCCCACTCTGACCTCGACTTGGTCTTTACCATCCCCTTTGATCTGCTCTTCTTTGAGATGGAGTGCTTGGTCCTCAGTAGAGGCCTCACCTTCATCCCCACCGCTCACACCTTAATGAGTTCCATGTAGGGCACGATCCTGAACTCTTCTCCCATGCCTTCATCTCCTTGTCCACTTCCATGCCCATGACTCTCTATCCCACCCACTCAAGACCCCTTCTCTTCCTTTAAGCCTTCTGCCTCATCTTGGACACCTCATCCTGGCCAGCTACCCACTCTGGATCTTTTTATTTCCACTTGTCGCTGAGATGTCAATCATCTCAACTTCACCTCTCCCTTCTCTTTTTCAATCTCACCTCCTCTGAGCATTCTGCCTTCCACTCTCTCCACAATAATCCCAACCCAACCATCAAACTTGCAGACAAGGGTGCTGCTGATGGTCTGGTGCACTGACCTCTACCTTGCTGAGGCCAGATGAAGCTCTCAGACCCTACTGCTACTTACCCCTTCCACAGGTCCCTACCAAATCACTTCTAGTCGATGTCCCTATCTTCAACCTCAATGCTGGTCAACAATCTCCAAAACCTGGGCTTTTGCGCCACTGCCCACGCCCCTCCTTTTTGCTGTGTTTCTGTACTTTTGGCATATTTGACATGTAGCCACCATATTTTCAATGTCTTTGTATATACCAGCCCCGTACACAGCTGACTTCGCATTTCTCCATTTCCATGTGACCTTCATATATTTTCTGGAGAATCTCTTTCTGCATTGTTTCGGCTATAATCAGTCTTGATCCAGCCAGCAGAACACCATTCTCCAACGATATGTCATCTCTAATAGACCAATATTGACATGTTGAAGGCTGTACTGCTTTATCCTCTCTGGCCATCTTTGTATTACTTGTTGAGAAAGCATTTGCAACACATCATCCTTACTGGTCACACTGACGAGATGATGTATCTTGATCCCATCTCAAAATTTTCATTCAGGGAAAGTCGTGACAAGTTATCAGCAAGCACCATCTCTTTGCCTGGTATGTATTTTAAGTCGAAGTTGTACCATTGTAGTTGTAGAAGTAATCTCTGCAGTCTAACTGCTGCCTTGTTTAAGTTCTTTCTCTGGGTGTGTTCCAGTGGGTGATGATCACTTTCCACTATAAACTTTCTTCCATACAGAAACTTGTGAAACTTTTCACATCCGTATACAACCACCAACAGCTCTCTCTCATTATGGGTATATCTGTTCTCCACTGTTGTTAGTGCTTTTGAGGCAAAAGCCATTGGTTTTCCTTCTTGTACTAATGCTGCACCAAGGCATCTTGGTTAGATGCATCTACTTGCAGAGTGAGGGCTTTTTCTCTATCATAGTATCTCAACTCCACTTCTCTGTATATTATTTCTTTGAGCTGGTCAAAACTTCTCTGATGACCACTGAAATTCCATATCTTCCTTCAGCAACTCTCTGATGTTTGCTGTGTAGTCTGACATATGTGGTATGAAGCAACTCATGTATTGGACCAACCCAAGGAAACTTCTGAGTTCCTTTTTTTCCTTTGGGTGCTCCATCTTGGCAATGGCTTTAACCTTCTCTGGGCTTGGCTTTACCCCATCAGGAGTGTACACCAATCCAAAGAATTGGCATTCTTTCTCTTTGATAATACATATGTCTTTATTAAGTTTAATTCTAGCTCCTCTTGTTCTCTCCACGGCCTCGTGTAGATGAAGATCATGATCTTTTCCATCTCTGCTAAAAACCTGGATATCATCCGCGATACCAACAGTACATTTACACCCTCTTTTGGAATATGTTCTGGCTCACCTTTAGGCTGAAAGGCTGTCGCAGGAATGACCAAATGGAGTATTGAACATTGTTAGTGGTGTTGATTCCTCATCTAGTTTCACATTCCAGTATCCATTCTTAGCATCTGGCTTGCTAAAGATTTTGGGTCCTGTTAGTTCTGCTGTGATGTCTTCTAGTGTTGGTGTTGGGTAGTGATCCCTTTTTATTGCTTCATTTAAGTTTTTAGGGTCCAGATATATTTCAAGCGGCCATTTGGTTTCTCTGTGACCACTGTGGAATTTACCCAGTCATTCGGCTCAGTCACATTGGCCATGACCTGCATCCTTTCCATGTCCTTTAGTTCTTGCTCCAACTTCTCCTTAATCTCTAGTTGACCTTCCCTTGGAGCTGGGATGACTGGTTTGCAGTTTGAATCTTTGACGATGTGATATTCAAAGTCTCCAAAGCATCCAATTGAATCATCAAAGCATCAAAGCATTTCTGGGTACATGCTCATGAGCTCAGGCTTGTTTGTGACTGGAGGTCATTTCTCCAGTGGAGTGTCTCTGTTGATCCTTTTGGATATCTTCTTCATCTGGATCTCATAATTGACAGAGATTAATTGCAACTCCCGGCAGCTATCTAGACCTAGAATTGCTGGTCTGTCTGAATCTACCACATAGAATGTACAGAGGATGTTCTTTCCCTTATGGCAGCCATTGATCTTAGCTCTCTCTAGTTGCTTGATCATGAGTCCACCATAGGCCATTAATGTGACATTTGCTGTTTCCAATGCACCATCTTTTGGATACCAAGTCTTCTGGGAATATCTGGCAGTAGAATCTGAGTGGAAGGATGTTGCTTTTTGATCTACTATCCAGCTTCATCTTTAGATTAAATATCGTAGGCTTGTTCTGAATTGTCCTCTGTATTTGGATCCTTGTTTGCAACTCGCTTCCTTCTTTCATCTCACCCAACATCTTGTGAAGGTGTATGGATTCGATGTCCAGTATCTGGGTGTCGGGATCCTCATTGTTGTTTCCTTTTATATGGTGGATCTTGTCTGTTTTCTTCACTGGTATTACTGTTTTCTTCACATCAGACTTGCACATCTTCGCCCTGTGGTTTGCTTTACCACAGGCTCTACATTCAGAACTGTTGTTTTGGTCATCAAAGGGATGTTGTGTCCCTCACTTCCTGCAGGTCTGGGAGTTTGCACTTTTCTAATTGTGTTCTTCAGAGCATCAACCTTTCCTTCTCTTTGTTGTGGGTGTGTCTGCATTGATAAGAATTTTATCTGTGTCCTCTTAGCTATGAAGGCTCTGGCTGTGTCCATGGCTTCAAGCTATCATTTCCTATAAGAGACTTTTGCACTTTGGGATGGGCACTCCCCCATATTAGTTGATCAACTAATCTTTCCTCTATAATCCTTAAATCTGCATTTTGCAGCAGCAATTTTTCATCTAGTGAGAAAGTTGTCAACAGTTTCATCGGTCTCTTGCATTAAGCCTTGAAATTCAGGCTGTGATTCAATGATTAAACTTGGGTTCAAGGTGAGAAGCAAACTTTGGAAATATCTGCTCTGGATCATTTATCTCCTCCTCCATAAGCTCCCAGGTATTAAATAAGCCAAGGCCTCGTTCCCCTGTCGAGAGAAGTATAGAACTGACCTTCTCCTCCTCTGCCGTTGGAGTTTTAAAATAGCGTTTGAATGCTAAATTGCACTTCTGCTGAATCTGTTTAAACAATTCAACAATGTCTTCAGCCTCCCTGTCCATCACAGGGTGAACTGCTGTTGCTCCAGCCATTTTTTTTTCGGTAATGTTTTTTTCTCTTCTTCCCCTTTGTATTTCAGTGACTTACAATTAATTGTATGGCTTTCATCTTGTTCTCTTATACTGCTGCCACCATGTTATGTCTCTGTGTAAATTGGGAGGCTTCTTAAATAACTTAAAGACGTAAGTTTCAAATATCAAAGGAAACTTTACTTACTGATGCCTTCCACCACCTCAGGAAACTGTTCACACACTCATATACTATATATATATATATATATATATAAAATATATGCCCCACAGTGGTGCACTACAGTTACTACAATGAGAAGGGTGTTTTCTTACGCGTTCACATTATCCTTACTATATAAAACATGTCCCACATCCAAGACTTTGCCACCAACCTGCACAGGGCATAGGTGTTCTCCAAGGTGGACCTCATCTGGGGGAACCACCAAATCCCAGTTCATCCCCAGGACGTCCCCAAGGCTGCAGTCATAACCCCCTTTGGCTTGTTTGAATTTCTCTACATATCCTTCGGTCTAAGGAATGCGGGACCCAAGCTTTTCAGCAGCTGATGGATGCAGTGGGCCGGGACCTGCTATTTCCATTCATTTATTTGGATGATATCCCCATTGCCAGCCGCAGCCGCAGAGACCATGCCGCCCACCTGAGACAACTGTCCACCTGCCTGAGTGAGTTTGGACCGACTATCAACCCTGCAAAATGTGAATTCAGATTAGTGTTCCTGGGGCACATGATTAACAGACAAAAGCTACACCCCTCCCCGAGAAAGTTGAGACAGTCCGGCACTTTGCTAGCCCATGCACATTAAAAGGGCTACAGGAATTTGCTGGTATGATAAACATTTACCACAGATTCATACTGGCAGCGACATGAATCAGGCAAGTCAAAAGACATTACTTAGGACAATAAGTCTTCCAGGGCATTCCAGAGGGCCAAAGATGTGCTGGCCAATGCCACCCTCCTGGTCCACCCCAGACTGGAGGCACCTACTGATGCCTCCAGTACAGTAGTAAGGGGCATGTTAGAACATCACATTGAGGGCCAGTGGCCACCTCTGGCCTTTTTCAGCAGGTACTCCCACCCCAGGGCTCAAATACAGCGCTTTTGACCGAGAGCTATTGGCGCTGTACCTGACAGTAAGACATTTCTGTTACTTTTTCGAAGGCCGGCAATTCACTGATCACAAGCTGCTGACCTTTGCCTTCCATGAGGTATCTGACCCATGGTTGGCCTGACATTCAGCATATCATGGGGAAAAACAACATTGTAGGTGACGCTCTGTCATGCCCCCTGATCAAATTGATACACAAGGGGTCGATGATGTGGCCCTCACCAAAGTGCAGCAGCAGGACCCTGAGATCCATGCTTACAAGACACCGTTTCCAGTCTCAGGGTGGAGGACGTCCTGGATGGCCCAGGTAACCTGACACTGCTGTGTGACATTTCTACCATCAGTTCCTGCCCCATTGTCCTAGCTGCAAGGAGGCACCGGGCTTTTGAGGTCATCCACATCCTGGCAATCCCTGCCATCCGTACCATGATCAAAATGGTGGCCAACAGGTTCATCTGGGATGGGCTCCATAATCAGATCAGCCAGTGGGCCAAGACCTGCACAAACTGCCAGTCCTCCAAAGTGCAAATTCATACCAGAGCGCCCACCCAGACCTTTGAACCAACAGGGCGGATGTTCATCCATGTACATATTGGCACAGTGGGCCCATTACCAGTTTCATGTGGGGTGAGATACATTTTGACCATGTTTGACTGCTCCACGAGGTGGCTGGAGGTGGTCCCGCCGGTTGATACCACCACAGAAACCTTCACCGGACAATCATTGACATAAGGGTGTCTCAATGCAGTATCCAAGAGCTCCTAACCTCAGACGGGGGCACAATTCACCTCTGGTCTCAGGGCATTGCTGGCTAATGTTCTGGAGGTGCAGCTCTACCACACCATGGCATATCACCCTCAGGCCAATGGGTTGGTGGAGTGGTTTCACAAGCACCTCAAGGCAGCCTTGATGGCCAAGCTCAAGGGCCCCAACTTGGTGGACAAACTGCCTTGGGCCCTGTTGAGAATTCGTACCGCGCTGAAGAAGGACTTCAATGTCTCAGTGGCAGAAATGGTTTACAGCTGCCTTTGATCATTCTCAGGGAGTTCCTGGCCCCTGATAAATGCTCTGAAGACCCCGCAGCGACCCTCAAGAACCTGTGGTGAAAACTGGGGACCTTGGTCCCTCGGCATCCCCCACTGCACAGCTAGCCCAAGCATAGCATCCCGAAGACCTAAGGACTTCCTGGTACATATTCACGAGGAGGGGTGCACACAGACCACCATTACAACAACCCTACGAGGGGCCCTACATGGTCATTAGAGCCCATGGTTCCACCTTCAACCTCAATATTGGTAGTAAGGAGGAGACTTTTACCATCGACCACCTGAAACCAGCATATCTGGACTGTAATGAGCTGGTCTCCACTCCTCCCCCACGATCCAGGGGCAGGTCACCTTAGGCTGTGGACAATGACCAGATTGCCAGTTCTGGGGGGGGGGTTGTGTAACGGCCCATGTGCAGAGATATGGATTGGCCCGCAAAATGGCCACTGAGCATGGCGACCGTGTGGACCTGGTGGTGACACTGGCCATCGTTCCAGGCGACTTCCCTCACAGCGGGAAGAGAGTGAGCTGTGGCGGGAACACCAGCCATGGCGCTCCGATGACACAGGGCCCTGACATCAGTGTCATGGGCCCATATAAGCACAATGGCCAGAGCAATAAACTAGTCTTATTTTCCAAGGTTGAGGTGTGTGCGTCATTCTTCTCCACACTTGCATAGCGCATACGCCTCTACATTGCAATAATGACTTTTTTTTACTTGAGATGGCCATAATGCAGGGTTTCACCAGAAAAAGGCCTAATAACAACCTTGCACTTAATTTTAGCAAAACCAAGGAGATGATTGGGGTTTCCAGGAGAACAGAAACAGGTCCTTATTGAGGGATCTGAAGTGGAGAGGGTCACGAACTTCAAATTTTTGGGTGTCTGCATCTCTGTGGATCTGTCCTAGGGCCTCCATGTGGATGAAATAATGAGGAAGGCTCGCCAGCCGCTATACTTTGTGAGGAGTCACGAAATACTCTTGAAAATTTTTACAGGTGTATCACTGAGAGCATTCTGTCTGGCTGCATCACTGTCTGGTATGGACGTTCCAATGTACAGGACAGGTAAAAATGCCAGAGAGTTGTTAACTTGGATAGTGATATCATGGGCTCCAGTCTTCATTCCATTGAGGACATCTACAAGAGGTGGTGTCTTAAGAAAGCAGCCTCTATCCTCAAAGACCCTCACTACTCAGGCCATGCTCTCCACACTGGAAAAGGACACAGGAGCCTGAAGACGAACACCCAGCTTCTTCCCTTCTGCCACTAGATTCCTGAATGAACAATGAATCACAGACATGACCTCACTGTAACCTAATTTCTTGCACTTTTTATTTATTTTTTTGACAATTTATAGCAATATTTTCACTGTAATTCTTCTGCAAAATAATGAATTTCTTGATGTCCATGACAATAAATTCTGATTCTGATTCTGAATGATTTATCAGTCATTGGGAATCAATGACGGATTTATCCTTAAACGGCATTAGCATCAAAAATTAAAACATGTAACATAATGAACTGTTTATTAAATTATTGTCGGCAGGAGTCAAATAAACTAAAACAGGCATTAAATACATGAAAAAGATAGTTTGCTATCCAATAATCAGTAATTTATCAAGGTGATTAACATGTTACTACAAATGCGACAATGTAGCTCAAGGTGTTTACATACACTATGCCTTTAATTTGTTAATTAATTACTCATGAACTTAATAGCAAGTTAGCAATTATGGATAAACAATAATTTATAAATGCAAAAGTAACCCTGTGGGCAACACAGTTATTGCAATGCTGTTTCGGCGACAGCAACCGGCGCTTGAATCTATAAGGAGTTTGTATGCTCTCCCCATGTCTGCATGGGTTTCCTTGGAAAAGTGTCAACTTATTTGCCAACAGGAAGCTGATATTTATGATAATGGTAGACTATTCATAAATAGTACATTAATAAATATAAAAGGAGGCATATTTGGGGAATAGTTCTCTGCATCCATTTCAAGAAAGAAAGATTACCACCTTCTGCTGGACCATAACTCAGAAGGACTGATGCCATAGAGTCATGGATTCGTACAGTATGTAAACAGACCCTTCAGCCCTTGGGTCCATACTGACCAACACACGCCTATTTACATTATTCCCACACTGATCCTATTTTATTCTCCTCACACTCCTACCAACTTGTCCTCTCCCCTTCCCATATTTTCCCAATCACCTATACCCCAGGGCCAATCACCCGGATTACCGTGGTGAATCAGCAGGTCTTGTGGAGGGAAAATGGAACATTTGGAAGGAGCACGCCTGGTGAAAAGAAGGACGTGAACTCTACACAGAGACCACAGGAAATTAGGAAGGAGCCCTGGTTGCTGAGATTAGGATAGAAAATTGGGAGAAGTCACTTTCTATAGTCATCCATTATTTTCCATGAATAAAAAAATCAAAGAGATAGGAAAATGTGGTTATCGGGTCAGAACAGAATGTGCATGCAAACTAAGCAACAAAGGACCTTTTTGCTATTAGGCCTGTAGATAGATCCATGGATTGAATGTACTTAGTGAAGTGGTCCTGACACAGGCTAAGAAAAGATGTGAAAGGTACCTGTAAACTATATTTTTCAGCCACAGCCATTTCTTCCATGGTACAGACACTCTCCTGGAGGAACTCATCTTGACAAATGGCTCAGGCCTGAAATAATGGATACATATCAAAGCAGCATCAGTGAAAGGGGAAGACCTTTTGAGCTGAAGCCCTTTATCAAAACTGAAGAAATGTGGCGGGGGAAGCAAGTGTAAAGACAGCAAGGTGCTCTCTCCCCTTATCCTCTCTCCTCTGAAGCTGCCGACTTCCTACAGCAGAATGCATTGATTTTCATGTTCCAATATCAAGCAGCCTCCTGCAAGTCAACAGTTCTTGCTCTTTAAATTCAGGTCAATTTGATCGAACTGAGATTCTCAAACTGCCACGGTGGTATTGGAACTCTAGTCTTTTGATCAATTGGCCAGGTCCTTGGCTAGTTGTTCAGTAAGTTCACAAAACCTCAGCAGGTCCTGCAGCCATCCATGGGAGGCAAAGATACACAACCAATGTTTCAGGCCTGGCCCTTTATTAGGGTATGACCCTCGTATCTTGACAAAGGGCTCAGGCCTGAAACAATGGTTACCTATCTTTGCCTCCTATGGAGGCTGCAGGACTTGCTGAGTTTCTCTAGCACTTTCGTGTATCAACTACATGTGGTGATATGTAATTACACCACTAGATCACCAGGGGTCATCCCGGTGACCTTGTTTATAAAGCAGTCCAGAGCTTCAGTCTAGCCTTCCAGCTTTGTCTTGCAGAGAGACAAGACCTCTCAGTGTACATATTAGTTTATTAAAGCTGTCTTATACTCGCACTGCTGTTGTGGTTATTGTCAGTACACTGCAATCGCAACATCTGTGGACGTTCTTGTTTCATATTTTGTCCAGTAAGTTAGCAGCTTGGGCCTCCTACCTGTTGTCGTCATCCACAAACCAGTTTCACATTTAAAAAAGATTCAAACAATATTGGACAGAGGGGAAAAAAAACATCCACGGATTAGATCGCTGCAAACACTGGGTGTTTGGACAGACAACGCAGTTTACAGTTCATCTCCAGGGCTGGGGTTGGTACAAGTTTCAGTGTCTGAAGAAATGGGAACGTTCGGACTCTTTTTTGATTGTGGCATTGAGTGCGGCTGGATCCAGAGAAAATACAGCCAAGGTAAGGAGCGGAATTGATCTCACTGGGGACTGAAATGTTCCAGACACTATGTGAAAGAAGCTGAACATGGAAACAGTGATGTATTAATTTTCCTGCCCTGAGACTGAATCAACACTGACAGAACTTGACATAATCTTCTTCAGAAAAATTACTTCTGGCAGGTTGAATTTGCCCTTAAAAGAATAAGACAGAATAAAACACAACTAAATTTTTAAAAACCAAAGCAAGGTGAAAGAGACATACCATGCTGTATATATTCATGTAATCATTAATACCTTGTTTTTGACCCCAAAATCGGGTCTTTTTGTGTGACCTGTGTAAAAGCCGGCCTCCTATTTTTGGTACCGACCACTCACATATCCAAGCCCCCAACACCCTGATAGTGCACCTTCGACCTGGCCACCAACTGGAGCTCTTGACGCCCTGACAGTTGACTATAGCCCTGGCTACCTGCCCACTGGATTTCCTGATGCCCCAGCTAGCTGTCTGCCGAGCTCCCATCACATTCAGGATAGCACAGTTTGCATAAGATCACAATGATGTTCAAATGACCCTGGTTCAAATCCAGCACTATCTGTAAGAAATTCTCCCTATGTCTGCAGGGGCTTCCTATGGGTTCTCCGGTTTCTTTCCACCCTCCAAAAGAGTACAGGGTTTGTAGATTAATTGGTGTATTTGAGGTCACAAGCTCATGAGCCAAAACAGCCTGTTAACCTACATTAAAATTAACATGAAAAATTAAAATTGTGGCTGCCTGTTGGCTGGTGTTTCTGCGGTGCATATTGTGCTGAACTTTAGATGAGGAAACGTCAGACAGTCAACATACTGAAAGACCCATCACACCCTCTGTTCCCTCCTCCCATTGGGGAGTAGACACAAGACGGTGAATGCATGCACCTCCTGGCTTAAAGACAGATTCTTTCCCGCAGACATCAGGCTCCTGAATGAACCCCATAACTGTGCTCTCATTTTGTCCTTACTTGGGTAATTGATCTTCCATCATACCCTAAAACAGTGGTTCTCAACCTTTTTCTTTCCATTCACATACCACTTTAAATAATCCCTAAGCCATCGGTGCTCTGTGATTAGTAAGGGATTGATTAACGTGGTAAGTGAGTGAGAAGGGAAGGTTGAGAATCACTTCTCTAAACCCAATTGCTACTGAAATATTTTGCTTGAGAAAAATTGTCATTGGCCCATTTCCTTTGGAGTTATGAAACTGTGCACATAACGAGTCAATTAGGTACGATTAAAACAGTGGTTTTCAATCGTTTTCTTTCCACCTTAAGCAATCCCTTACTAATCACAGAGGAGCATTTATGGCATAGCGAGTATTTTAAGTGGTATGTGAGTGGAAATAAAAAGGTTGAGAACCACTGATCTATAATCATAATTCAAAACTTATGCAACCTTCAGCACACAACTGTCTAGATTACATTTTTGTTTAACATATAAACAACATAGAATAATTTGGAAGTCAAGAAATTTATGGTTAGAGTGAAGTCCTTTCAGAATAGAAGAGTCTTAGAACAGATATTTGCAGGAATTCAGTCTGCAGGAAGTCATTGTTCTCTATCACTTCTGAGCTGGGAGATAGTCATCTCCAGATACATTGTGATTTGGGGGAATCAATAACCCCATTTATGTGGAGTTGGGGGGAGATGTGACCTACAGACATGAGTCATCCTTCCCTATCTCTCTCATGCAGGCCATGCAAATCAGCCCAATTGCCAACGATAGGTCCATATCTATTTGGAAGAGGGTTCCGTAGTTTAATTGCTGTGGACATTGTACAATAACAGCATGGTTCCTTGTGAGTGGCCATGTTTTTAGAGAAGAAAAATAGACCAATATTAACTCAGCTCAGAAGTAAATAACAAAAATCTGCAGACACAGTGGTTAAAGAAAAAACATGCAATGCTGGAGAAGCTCAATTGGTCAAACAGTGTCCTCGATGTAGCAAAGGTAAAGATACATGACCGACATTTTGGGCTTGAGCCCTTCATCAAGGTATGAGAAAATGCCAGTGACCGACAGAATAAAAGAGTGGGAGGGGGAAGGGCGTGACAAAGGCAGGATTTGATAGGTGGAGAAAGGAGGGAGGAAACAGCAGCAGTGAGGAGGAGGAGGGATGGCTAGGTGGGTAGGATAACTGGAAAGACAGGAAAGGGGGAGGGGAAAGAAAAGGTGAGCAGGTTTAATGGAAAGCAGTAAGGTCCATTTGGCTGGAGAGCGCCTGAAAGGAAAATAAGGTATTATTCCTTCAATTTGTGAGTGGTCTGGGCGGGAAGAGTACAAAAGGCCATGGACAGACATGTGAATCTGGGAGTGTGACTTGGAATGGATGGCTACTAGGAGGCTGCTGTTGTGATTGGAGAGGAGGTGCTCAGCAAAGAGATTTCCCAATCTGCGACCAGTCTCTCTGATGTAGAGAACGCCACAAAGGGAGCACCGGATGCAGTAAGTAAGTTCGTTGGACGTACAAATGAAGGGTTGCTTCACGTGAAAGTCTTGTTTGGGGTCTTGTTTGGGTCCCTGAACTGCATTATGGAGGAGGTGTGGGCGCAAGTGTTGCATCTCATGTGGGCACAGGGAAAGGTGCCGGGGGTGCAATGGGTAGGGACAAATGAGTGCAGGAGGGAATCATGGAGGGAGCAGTCCCTGCAGAAGGCCAAGAGGAGAGGAGAAAGAAATATATATTGTAAAGAAATTCAGCAAGTGTAAATCAGAAATTCTGGCGGATAATATGTTGGATGTGGAGGCTGGTGGGGTGGTAGGTGAGGATGAGGGGGATTCTATGTTTGTTGCATCTGGGGGCAGAGGGGGTCAGGGCAGATGAGCGGGAAATGGAGGAGATGCAGGTGAAGGCTGAGTTGATGTTGGTAGAGGGGAAGCCATGTTTATTGTAGACATTTCAGAAGATCTGGACTGGAAGACCTCATCTTGGGAACAGATGCAGCTGAGACAGTGAAATTGAGAGAAGGGGATGGAATCCTTGCAGGAGACAGGGTGTGAGGAAGTGTAGTTGAGATAGTTGTGGGAGTTGGATGGTTTGTGGTATATATTGGTGGAAAGGTTGTCTCCTGAGATGGATTCAGAGAGATCCAGGAAGGAGAGAGTGTTGTTGGAGATGGACCAGGTGAATTTGAGACCAGAGTGAAAGTTGGCGAAGTGGATGAAGTTGACAAGCTCATCGCGGGTGTATGAGGCAGCCCCGATGAAGTTGTTGATATACTGGAAGAAGAATTGAGGGATCTTGCAGCAAGGATTGCTCCACAAAGCCCACAAACAGGCACGCATAGCAAAGATTCATGTGGGTACCCATGGCTACTCCTTTAATTTGGAGGAAGCAGGATGAGTTAAAGGAGACATTATTTACAGTGAATCAACTCAGCCCAAGCTTGAAACTTTTTATGGTGCTCCATGACCTGCTGAGTTTCTCCAGCATATTCACATATTGCAATATTGATTGAATATCTCGTAAAGTAGTGTTGGAGGATTCATGATGCTCAAAGCCCAGATTAAAAAATGCAATTGCCATTTCTGTCAATGTTTGGGGCATCTGGGTGTGCAGTGAACTGGGTTTCACTGGTACTGTGTTGTGCCTGATGACCGGCTCTGCCCCCATCTGCTCACAAATAACCCTGGTTTCCCACCTAAACCCAAAACCCTTCTGAAGACTATTGGGAGCCCCTACCTTTAGTTATAAGCTAATAAAAGAATATGTTCACTCTCCAGTCATGAGAGCTTTTACTCGTGCTACAATTTTATTAGCTTATTCCCTAACGATGGAATTGCTACTGAAGCCAGGGATGCTGCTAAAAGGCCCTCTGTGCCCTGATGCGGCTGAAGAGTTCACGTACTGGCTCGACTGCTTCCTGAATGTGACCAGAGACACCTTCCACACCAATGAACTCAGGAGGTCCGCACTCGTTTCAAGGGTAGGAACGCAAGTGTATGCAGTCATCAGGGACCGCACTACATATGACACTGCCATCGAGGCGCTGAAGGCTAGGTACCTGAAGTCACAAAACGAGGTCCTAGCGAGGCACCGACTAGGTACGTCACCAATGGCCAGGAGAGACCATCGACCACATGCAACCTCTCCACACTGAATATCAACCCCCCCCCCCCCCCCCACCTCTCTTCCTCAGTCTGTCCCCAGATTGCAAACCTATTTCTACCAGGATCAGGAGGTACAGTACAGCAGACTGAGATTTTATAAAGTCTGAGACACAACATCTGCTCGATGAAGGTATCATCGAACCTAGCACAAGCCTGTGGAGAGTGCAAGTGGTAAAACGGGAAAACAAGTCCAGACTAGTAATTGACTATAGCCAAACTATTAATCGGTACATAATCTTGGACACATACTCCCTCTGGCAAATTTCGGACATGGTGAATGATATTGCACAGTATCGGGTCTATTCAATCATTGACCTGAAAGCTGCTTATCACCAGCTGCCAATTCATTCCGATGACTGTCCATATACAGCATTTGAGGCTAATGGTTGTCTCTATCAATTCCAGAGGGTCCCATTGGTATTACTAATAGGGTTTCTATCTTCCAGGGGCAGATGGATAGAATGGTCAATGAGTATGGGTTGAAGGGTACCTTCCCCTACCTTGATAATGTCACTATCTGTGGCCACACCTTGGAAGACCATGACGCCAACCTCCAGAGTTTTCTCCACAAGGCGAAAGCCCTGAACCTAACTTATAACTCTAGCAAGCGCATGTTGAGGACTAAATGTCTGGCTATCCTTGGCTACGTGGTGGAGAATGGCATAATTGGCCCCGAACTAGATAGTATCCACCCCTTACAGCTCCCAATTCCCAGGACCACAAAAGCCTTGAGGAAATGCCTGGGATTTTCCTCATATTACGTCCAGTGGATCTCTCAATACGTTGTTAAAGTTCAACCTTTCTTAAAAGCCCCTAGTTTCCCCCTCTCGGCTGAAGCCAAAACGGTTTTTAACTACCTCCGAAATCGCATTGCAAAAGCTGCTATGCACACACTGGATGAGAATGTACCTTTCCTAGTGGAAAGGAACATTTCGGATGTAGCCTTGGCCGTTACCCTCAACCAGGTGGGCAGGCCAGTTGCATTCTTCTCTCGGACATTGCAAGGCCACAAGCTCCAGAACCCATCTGTATAATGAGCTCTGCATGGCTCATTTTGTCAAGGCACGCAATCTTCCCTACTCCATGGAAGACATCAGGGAAATTATCAGGTCTTGCCAGATCTGCGTGGAATGCAAGCTACATTTCTATCATTCTGCAAAGGCAAATCTGATCAAGTCATCCAGGCCCTTTGAAGGGCTCAGTGTCAATTTTAAGGGACCTCCCTCCCCACGAATGGGAACATCTTCTTCCTCTCTGTCATTGATGAGTAGTCCCACTTCCCGTTCACCATTCCATGTCCAGACACATCCACTTCGTCAGTCATAAAAGCCTCAGACTCCATTTTCACCCTGTTCTGGTATCCCAGCTATATTCATAGCAACCGTGGCTCATCCTTTATGAATGACAAACTACATCAGTACCTGCTGGCGAGGGGCATCTCATCCAGCAGGACTACTAGCTACAACCCCATGGGGAATGGGCAGATTTAAAAAGAGAATGCCACATTCTGGAAGGCTGTCAAACTAGCCCTGAAGTCAAATGGCCTTCCAGATTCATGCTGGCAGGTAGTCCTCCCTATGGTGCTCCATACTATCTGGACACTACTATGTACCATGACCAATGCTACTCCTCACAAGCTCCTATTCAATTTTAAAAGAAGGTTGGCTTCAGAAACTACACTCCCAACCTGGCTCACCACTCCTGGTCCAGTTCTTCTCAGGATGCATGAGAGGAGAAGCAAGACCGACCATCTGATGGAAAGGGTAAAACTGCTCCATGCTAATCCCACGTACACCAATGTGGAGTATCCTGATGGCAGGGAGAACTCCATCTCCATCAGGGACCTGGCACCTGCTGGAACAGCAGACAGGTGTCCTGCGAGCCACGGAGCTCATTCCTGCCACCCCCAGTCAGGGCCTCAGGGGAACCGGTTCAGGAGGAAAGTGTATCCCCCTCCACCTTTGAGCTGGAGACCCAGCCAGCCCCTCCTCCCTCATAATGGGAGCAGGAGCCCAAGACCCCCAGTGCTAAGGCACTCCACCAGGACCTCCAGTCCCCCAGACCACTTAAATCTGTAAATTTGTAAGTTACTGTATATTTTTCGACTTTTCTGAATCCATGCACTCTGTCTTCATTCACAGGAAGGGGTGAATGCAGTGAACTGGGATTCACTGGTTGTGTGTTGTGCTGATGTCTGGCTCCACCTCCCAACTCCACCCCCATCTGCTCACATATAACCCTGGTTTCCTGCCTAAACCCAGAACCCTTCTGAAGACTACTATCCTCAGTTACAAGCTCATAAAAGCGTCTGTTCTCCCTACAGTTGTGAGAGCTTTTATTCATGCTACAGGGTGTACAAGACAACCCCAGAATTTCCATTTAGGTTTTTAGCTACACTTGCTGTCTAAACGACCACAAGGCTGGAGCTTACTGCCCCAATAATCATTTACCAACCATCCCACTGACCAGTGGCATGATGCTGTTAAACACACTACCAAGCAATACAGTCTTGGTTATTTAAAATTTAGCCAATTCATTTCAAATAATGGCAAAATACTGCCAATTATCCACCACAATATGCATCAAATGTTCGCAGCTGGTGTAACGTAAACACTAGTGACGCCACTTAGGCAGGGACAAACATGGTGTCGAATTTAATTTTTCCATACACTTGAAATTTATTTACTGAATTACTTCTGCATAATATTATACTGTAATATATTAAAAATGTTTTCATAAAGTACACTGCGGGAATTTTCTTTAATTTATAAACTCAATCTTACTTCACGAGACAATTGGTAGGACTGTGTTCGGACAGTTTACACCAGTCTTTGATCTCGTCTATTCTAGTTCATTTGATTACGTTTCATAAATATGTGGGTGCTGAAGGCGACATGTTTAATTACCTGGTGAAGGTTTACATTTTATTAGCATATTTTAATAAAATGATTGCTACTTCAGCCATCGTATATTAAATTCTTCAAAGGGCACATTATCGTCAGCATCTGACATCAGAAATTTTTGCAGTACATCCTGAGATACATTTATCATTCAATAATGATTAAGATCCCTCTCAATTAGATGAAGTATCTTTGACTTCAGCTTCATTCTCATCCTTCCCCAGCACATCATCCTCAGTACCATGCAGTGAATTAGATAATCTATACTTTTTAAAAGACCTGATGACTGTTTCCACATTAAAATCATTCCAAGCCTTGAGAACAAAATTGCACAATACGTTCAGTTCCAGAGCATGCATATTTCCACCTTTTATGTATGTCATTTTGCCACTAATTGTCCACTTATTCCATTGTTCACAAACACAGTCCTTGAATGGTTTGCTCAGACAAATATCGAGTGGTTGTACAACTAAAGTTAATCCACCAGGAACAACTGCCATGTCATGTTGTTCCCTGCTATGTTCCCTCTGTTAAGTGACACCTGAACACGTCCCACACCAAAGAGCTCTGCTGTTTTTGAAAGCCATCAGGTTACCTACACCTATCCTTAACTTTATTCCTTCTTTGTCCATCCACCCCTTTTCATTGACATGAACAAAAACTCCAGCAGGGAACTGGATGAGTTTTTACAGTACCTGGAGATTAATGTTCACCCAGAGAGAGCGCTGTTGTTCGTGAAGGAGTGAAAACGTAAGCTTTTCCAAGAAGCCTTTGTCAACTGCTGCAACTGTTAGCTTCATTTGCAATTTTAACATTTAAGAAGAGTTTGAACAGGTACATGCATGGGAGGGGTTTGGAGGGCTATGGACTGGGTGCAGAAAAATATTTCGATACAAATTAGAAAGGTCGAAGGGGCCTGTTTCTGTACTACAATGTTCTGTTGTTCTATCGTTCTATGGAACCATAGTTGACTTGTTAACTGGAGACAGAAGATTGTTTTGTTTCTTATATATCAACCATACAGATAAGAATGTCAGCGATAGGCAAGTTTGCAGATGACACAAAAATTGAGTGTTACAAGGAAGGGAGGTAGTCTTTTGTTGCAGCAAAATATTGATCATTTGGTAAAATGGGCAGTGCAAAGGCAGATGGAATTTAATCCTGAGAAGGTATCATTGTCTCCCAGGTCATTGCCGGCAGTTTTTGATTTCTTTGGTCTCACCCGTACTTGTTTGCATTCTTGGATGGGCGGGTGGGCGGCTGGGACTGAGTGATAAGTCCACATTCGAGGCATTGGGAGCTTGGATAGGCAGGCGGCCAAAGTGAGGGGAGGTCGGAAGGGTGGACGGTCGGGGCCTAGGCGAGAGTCCGTGGTTGGTACGTTGGGTGCTCAGATGGGCGGGCAGCCAGGGCTTAAAATGGGGGGGGGTGGGGTCGACTTTTACACGAGGTATATGCAAAATACCAGATTTTTGGGCCCAAAATAGAGGGTTAACTTTTAAACAGTATAATTACTACACACATATATACAGTAAGAAACTCTTGAAAAATTCTATTGTACCTGCTTGCACCACATTGCTGGCAGCACATTCCATGCACCCACTATTCTCTGTAAGAAAAACACCTCTTACATTCCTCCTGTATTTACTCCCAACCATCTTAAAATGATGCCCCCTTGAGTTAGCCATTCCAGTGCTGGGGTAAAAAAAACTTCTGGCCATCCATATAATCAGTTCCTCTCATCATCTTGTACACCTCTATTAGGTCACCCTTCATCCTCCGTTGCTCCAAGTAGATCCATCCTCATAAGGCATGCTCTCCAATCCAGGCAGCATCCTTGTAAATCTCTTTGGCACCACCTCTATAACAACCACATCCTTCCTGTAGTGAGGTGACCAGAACAGAACACTATATTTCAAGTCAGGTCTAATCAACGTATTTGTATAGCTGCAACATTACCTCCCAGCTCTTGAATTCGATCCCATGTTTAATGAAAGGCAACACAATGTATGCCTTCTTAACAACGCTATCAAACTTTGAGTGTCCTTCCGACATAGACCTCAACATCTCTCAGTTCTTCCACACTGTTCAAATCTCTCATTAATGGTTCAAGTTGGATGAACCTCATCTGGTAAGTATCAGCCCACTCTTGGCTTTTAATCGAGAGTGGAAGGGGTTGCTTATTTATCACGACAGAGTGGGAAGAGAGTTAACTCATTGAGTCCAAACCAGCCTGCAGCAGAACAATCCCATCAGTTTCATTCCACCTCTTATTTCTCTGCACCTTAATCTCCCTCACATCTCTATCCATTCCCTTTGATTCTTTTCTCATCCACCTGCATGTTCAATTATTTATGGTGGCCAATTAATATAGCAGTTTGTGTGTGGGATGTAGATGGAAATTAGAATACCCAGAAGGAATAAAAGTGGTCACAAACTCCACACAGATAATATTAGGGGTCAGAATTGAACCCAAGTCATGGGGGCTGCAAGGAAGCTGCACTAACTGTTGCACCATTTTGTCATATGATTCAAGTGTAGCAGCGGCTCCATTGCTAACTGAAGGATCACACAACCAGACGGGTTGAGTTCAGTGAGCAAAACTGATTTATTGCAGGGTCCCTAGCTGGTCTTTTACTCTCAGACCAGAACTGGCCGAGAACCGCGCTGGGGGGCCCCGACGTCACCGGGGTGTCACGTGGGTTGCCAAGCGCGAGCTTCTGAGCCCGGTACCAAGGTTGGGAGGAAACCCCCAACAGCACCATTTTGGCTGGCTGCCCCACCACAAGCGTGACAAGTGGGGCCGGTTTGGATTATTTTATTGTCATGGTAATAAAACAGGAAATGTGATAGTTCACAAAATTTCCTTTTGTCCCCGTAAGACAGACAAAGATTCACCATCAGCAGAAATTTCCTGGCACTCTTTCCTGTAAGAGAAAGAGAAGCAAAAGGAGTTCACTGCCCAGAGACACTGTGGGTCCGTGGATTTGTTTCTGGTGCTCCTGCCACTTCTGCAGCCACACAGTTTTCAGTCCAAACCATCAGATCTCCAGATGGAAACCTCTGATCAGGAAGCCTTCAGCACCCTTGGGACTCTACCAATACTTGGTACCCCTTCAGCCAGTCTCAAGTTAGTCTCCAGCAGCCCCCAGTCTGGTGTGAGTCCCTTGATCATAGCTTCCAGCAGCTCGCAGCCTGCTTGGGTTCCTTGCCTTGAGTCACCACAACCCGCCACCTGTGTGTTCTTCAGCCTCAGAGCCCCTCAGTTGTCTGCCACCATGGTCACTATCCCAAGGGTTATCTCCTCTGCTTCTCCTTCTCAATCAGGGGGTGTTCTCCCAATTTTCTAGTGCCCTGTGTCAGTAAAGCAGGATCAACTTTAATGAAAACCATGACTACCATAATGACTACCATCAAAAACATGACTACCATCATGACTACCATCTGGATCTCATCACAGCCTTTGGGAAAATAAAGAAAAGAAAAAGTGCAGAATTCAAAGGATAATAGGTGAAGGAGTAGGCCATTTGACCCTTCAAGCCAGCACCGCCATTCACTGTGATCATGGCCGATCATTCATAATTAGTACCCCACTCCTGCCTCCTCCCCACATCCCTTGACTCAGCTATCTTTAAGAGCTTTATCTAACTCTTTCTTGAAATCATCCAGAGATTTGGCCTCCACTGACTTCTGAGGCAGAGCATTCCACAGATCTACAACTCTCTGGGTGAAAAAGTTCTTCCTCAACTCCATGCTAAATGGCCTACCCCTTATTTTTAAACTGTAGCTTCTGGTTCTGGACTCCCCTAACATCGGGAACATGTTTCCTATCCCTAGCGTGTCCAATCCCTTAATAATCTTATATGTTTCAATCATATCCCCTCTCATGATTCTAAATTCCAGTGTATACAAGCCCAGTCACTCCAATCTTTCAGCATATGACAGTGCCTCCATCCTGAGAATCCTTCAATAGCAAGGATGTCCTTCCTCAAACTTGGAGAACAAAACTGCACACAATACTCCAGGTGTGGTTTCACCAGGACCTTGTACAACTGCAGAAGGACCTCTTCTCCTATACTCAACTCCCCTTGTTATGAAGGCCAATGTGCCATTAGCTTTCTTTATTCCCTGTTGTATCTACGTGCTTACTTTCAGTGACTGATGAACAAGGACACGTAGATTTCATTGTACTTCCTCCTCTCCTTCCTTGACACCATTCAGATAGTAATCTGCCTTCCTGTTCTTACCACCAAAGTGTATAACTCATATTTATACACTGCATCTACCATGCGTCTGCCCACTCACCCAATGTGTCCAAGTCACCCTGCATTTTCATAACATCCTCCTCATATTCACACTGCCACCCAGCTTTGTGTCATCTGCAAATTTGCTAATGTTCTTGTTAATCCCTTCCTCTAAATCATTAATGTCTATTGTAAATAGCTGTGGTCCCAGCACCAAGCCTTGTGCTACACTGTCTGCCATTCTGAAAGTGACCCGTTAATCCCTACTCTTTGTTTCCTTTCTGCCAACCAATTTTCTATCCATGTCAGTACCCTACCCCCAATACCATGTGTTCTAATTTTGCCACTAATCTCCTATGTGGGACCTTACCAAAGACTTTCTGAAAGTCTAAGTACACTACATCCACTGGCTTTTTCTTGTCCAAATTCCAGAAAATTAGTCAAGCATGATTTCCCCTTCGTAAATCCATGCTGACTTGGACCAATTCTGTTACTGCTATCCAAATGTGCCACTATTTCATCTTTTATAATTGACCATCATCTTCCCCAACACAGATGTCAGGCTAACTGGTCTATAATTCCCTGTTTTTTCTCTCCCTCCTTTCTTAGAAAGTGGGATAACATTAGCTACCCTCCAATCCTCAGGAACTGATCCTGAATCTATAGAACATTGGAAAATGCTTACCCAATATGTCCTTGATTTCTAGTCCCATTTCCTTAAGTACCCTGAGATGCAAACCATCAGGTCCTGATCAGCCTTCAGTCCCATCAGTCTACCCAACACCATTTTCTACCTCGTGAATTTCCTTCAGCTCTTTCATTACCCTCAGTCCTCTGTCCACTATTACATCTGGGAGATTATTTATGTCTTCCCTAGTGAAGACAGATCTAAAGTACCTGATCAACTTGTCTGCTATTTCCTTGTTCCCAATAATAATTACATCTGTTTCTGTCTATAAGGGCCCAACTTTGATCTCTTTGTCCCCTTCACATACCTAAAGAAGCTTTTACTATCCTTTATATTCCTGGCTAGCTTCCCTTCGTACTCCATTTTTTCTCCCCGTATTGGCTTTTAGTTATCTTCTGTTGCTCTTTCAAATTTTCCCAATCCTATGGCTTCCCGCTTATCTTTGCTTTGTTATACTTCTTTTATTTTTATACTGTCCTTGACTTCCCTCATCAGCCACATCAATGGCAGTATAAAAATAAAAGAGAAGTACATTTCCTGAGGTGAATGAGGTGATAATGACAGGGGGTCCTGTTTGATTGAATGTAGCTTTAAGGAACTCAGCTAAAACTGAAACTGCAATCAGTGGAAACTGTAAGTGGGCTTGTCAGACCTCATGCAAAGAAGCCTTGATCATTGCAGGTCATTAATCCTATTCTCATGGCATTGGGCGGACAATGTCCTAGAACTGACCTGTACTCTTAAATCAGGTTGCTGTTTGATGGTGACTGTGGAGTGGCCAGTTCCAGTCACTTCTCCTGAGGTAATGAAGCTGTCCCTACTCATGTTCAGTAACATCTGTGCACTATTAAACAGGCAGATAAATAGCAAATCATATTCATTCCATTCAAGGGCTCAACAATGACCATCTTTGAAGATGCCTGAGGGATGATCTGCAAATACTACACCACACCAGAACTCAAGAAAGTAGATGCAGGAGTGGGTTACCAGACCCCCAACACTGCTCCACCATTCAATATGATCTACAGTTTCCAATAACTCTTAATTTCCTGGTCTTTCAATTATTTATGCACCTCCAATTTAAATACAGTCTTCCAAAATTCTGATCTCCACCACCGTCTGGGAAAGAGAATTCCAGGGATTCATAACCCTCTGCGTAAAATACTTGTCCAAAATCTTGTGGAGCTAAAAAAAAGGTAGCTTAAACATCAAACAAGTACATAATATCTTCTGGAGGCAGGGAAAGCAGTAAACCCAG
Organism: Narcine bancroftii; assembly: GCF_036971445.1. NCBI lineage: Eukaryota > Metazoa > Chordata > Chondrichthyes > Torpediniformes > Narcinidae > Narcine > Narcine bancroftii. The sequence goes on along the minus strand of NC_091474.1, from coordinate 222,304,983 downwards.
ATATAAACCAAATTTTGTCTCCATCTTAACCTGCTTAGTTGTCCTTTGAGACAGATTGGTTTCTGAATGTTGTTTGTGATGTAGTGCCTGTTACCATGGAGACTATAATCTGCTGCTTCCTTGCCTAAGCGGTTTCAACATATGTGGGGCTGTGCTAATCTAACAGGGAACTAGATAAGAGATTGCAGCACCAATGAGATCTTTGTTGTTTTATCAAAACCTTCAAGCCAAGAGTGCAGATGACTCTTGCCCTGAGGAATTACTTTTTAACAGCTCTGAACAATATCGAGGTCTGTGAAAGAAATATGAGGGACCTGTTAGCTCCTGTTGTAATAAGCATGGCTTATCTCCCAGGGAGCAGTGGGTCATAGTCATTGGGCAGGGCAGAGACTAGTGATGCTTTATGCAGTCTCATCGGTTTTTACAGGGAATAGACAGCATATCTGGCAACACCAAATTTAATTGACATTTTTTTTCAATTAAAGCATATATTTGTTGAGGAATATTTCCTTGGCAATATAAAAATGTTGGTGTTAACCGAGCAGCACAGTTAGAGTAGCGGTTAACGCAACACTATTACAGCACCTGCAACCTGGGTTTGAATCCACTTCTGTCTGTAAGGAGTTTGTACGTTCTCCTCATGACTGCATGGGCTTTCCCTGGGTGCTCCAGTTTCCCCCAGCATTCCAAAAATGTACAGGTTAGTAGGTTAATTGGGTTAATTGGTCAGATAGGTGTATTTTGGTGGCACGGGCTTGTGGGTAGGAAAAGCCTGTTACCGTGTGTTTGCAGGAAATAGACTAAAGATAAAAAAGAATTCCAACAATGAGGAGCTTTTGAATTCAGATTGAATACCTGCGATAACCTTGGGAAGCCCTGTGTCCCTTTTATGATTACTGGATTATCAGAAAGCTCAATATGATTATTTTCAGAATACTTTTAATCACAAAACTTATTACACCCATTATCCTATGGACATGGACACCAACAACTCTTAATTTATCCGCACTGGTTAGGGTCCGCCCATTAACATTGTATTCAGCCCTCAAAATTGACCTATTGGAATGAACCACCACACTCTTTTGGGTTACATTCCATCTGCTACATCTTAGTCCAGTTCTGCATCCTACCAATATCCCTTTGGCAACCATCCAGACTATCCACAACACCACCCATTTTCATGTCATCCACAAACTTACGAACCCACAGTTCCACTTCCACATTCAGGATATTCAGGATTTAAGAAACCTTTATTGTCATTGTAATGGTCCATGTGCCTAGAAAACCTGAGCAATATTTAGTCTTCTGGTCATGGTCCATCACTGGACGGTTATAGAGGAGATCCTCCGAACATCAAACTTTCATGCTTATGGTTCATCACATAGGTAATCTGCAGCATGTAGCCAATGAATCAAACTTGTTCAAAAACTTTAAATAGGAAATCGTAGGTGGTTAAACAGGCTCACAAATTAAACGCTGAGAGGATGCTTGCTTGTTTTCCATCATGCTCACCTGACTCTGGAGATCCTGATAGATAGGATTTATGAGCATTTAGAGGCTTTGTCAGGGGAAGGTCGCATCCCACAAGCCTGATAACATTCTTTGAGGATGTAACAAAAAAACATTGATGAAGATCCAGTGTATATGATAGTTAGCAAGGCATTTGATAAAAGGTCCGCATGCAAGGCTTATTCGGAAAGTCAGGAGACATGAAATTCAAGTACAGAATTAGCTTGTCCAGAGAAGGGAGCAGGTGTTTGTAGATGTTTTGCATTCTGCAAAGAGGTCGGTGACCAGTGGTTGTCCACGGGGATCTGTTCTGGAAGAAGAAAAGATGGCAGCGCTGCCGGAGCTACTGTCACGGTAGTACTGCCACTGGTGTTGTCCCTGGACAGCAGAGACATGGCACTGCTCTGAAGGATTCAGTCACCCGACAGCTCTAAACAGGCTTTAAATTCCCTGTTAGAGGAGCTGAGTGTTTTAAAGCTAAAATCCAACTGCAGGGTCTGAGCCCAAGGTGCCTGTGCTCGGCAGTGGCCATGAGGGGTTGCAGATTCCGGGGATCAGTGGACCAGAATAGGGCACCAGAAACAGGAAGACGCCCCTCCCCACTTCCCCGCCATCAAATCTGTCCATGGCCTCATGTACTGTCAAAGTAAGACCACCTATAAATTGGAGGAGTTGGAGGAGTGACATTTAACTCTCTGCCTTGGCACTCCCCAAACGGATGGCATTTGCATCAATTTCTCTGGTTTCTGCTAGCCTACTTCATGTCCTCCCCCTCTCTTCTCCGTCCATCTGTTTTCTCTCCTCCAGCTCTCCACCCCCTTCCCTTTCTATTCACTGAGCCATCCCTCCCTTAACCACCTGTGACCTCCTATCTGTGGGACAGTGCTGCTCCCCCTGCTCTTCTCCCACACCCCCCACCATTTTGTTCAGGCATCTGCTTACATTTTGCCCATACCTTGATGAACGGCTCAAACCCAAAATGTGGGTATGTATCTTTATCTTTGCTATGTCAGGGACACTATTTGACCTGCTGAGTTTCTACAGCAATCTGATTTTACTAGAACGCCCACCCCCACCCCCCTCCTGTTGAGAAGGAGAAAGAGAGGTGATGACATTGCAGGACAGTGACCATGACGGCAAGACCAGTGAGGGGCTCAGTGGCTCCAGCCCCACACAGGGTGAGGGAGATGTGGTAGGGGTGGGGGGGGGGGGTGGGGGACAGATGTCCCACATAAGCTGCAGGCTGCTGGAGACTGGCCACGGGAACCAGGTATCAGAGCTGGGATTTGAGATGATGCTGAGGTCAAGTAAGGACACTGAAGGGCTTCGGGTGCTGAAGGCTTCCTGATCATTTCAGAGATTTGCATCTGGAGCTCGGGTATCCAATGGATCGAATAGGAATCTGTGCAGCTGCAGGGGCTGTGGGAGTCGAATCCACGGGCACTCACCATCTCTGAGGGGACGCTCTTTTGCTTCTAAGGGGCGCCAGGGAACACTCTCTGTCTGCCTTACAACAGGCAGAAGGCAATTTCATGTAACCTTACATGTTCTGTGCTATTACATGACAATAAAGGAATCTTAAATCCTAAATATCCTGAATGTGGAAGTGGAACTGTGGGTTCATAAGTTTGTGGATGACATGAAAATGGGTGGTGTTGTGGATAGTCTGGATGGTTGCCAGAGATTACAAAGGGATATTGGTAGGATGCAGAACTGGACTAAGATGTGGCAGATGGAATGTAACCCAAAAAAGTGTGGTGGTTCATTCCAAAAATGTCCAAAATAGACAACCTGACTCCGGTTGTTTTTCCAAGACAATAGTCTATTCATTTCATGACATCATTTCAATTAGCACCTACTTGTGAAATGTGCATAGCATTCTCCATAGTTTATATAAAGTCACTGAATATGAATTCTTCAGTATTTCAAATAAGATCTGTTTTAAAGTGTGTGTACATATGTAACCTACTCTAATTTTACCAATTTATCTCCAAAAAACATCTCCAAATATTCCATCACACTATCACTGACACATTTACTTCGGTTCAATATGTAAGTGTAAAATTATAGTTACTGCTCTACATTTACAGCAGATAGATATATAAATGATAGAGTATTCAGTGTTAGTTTGTACCTTTCTTGCAGTAATGAAATGTTACTGCTTATATTCCCCAGAGATGCATCTTTCTGCAGAACATGCTCTCAATTAATTAGCACTGAAATATATTCAATGAAGTGAATTTGAATTAGGTTTCCTCTCTGAACCATCTATTGTTACATGGTCCTCTTTGTATCAACAAGCCAAGTTTTAACTTGACACCAGCTAATTACCTATTCCCCTTGGAATATCATGTCTGAGGCAACCATGCCTCACTCCTTACTCTTTGTGAGTTTCTGATTGTTCACTCCCTGGCGTTCTACTTGCTTTGTTATGTTCAATGTTCACTTCCCTACCTGTTTCTGACAGTTGCTGCCACTCAATCCCAGGTCTCTGCTTCTCATCCTGTGAAATGAATGATGAATTGTGCATATGGATTTTATTAAAGTCCCCCTTGGTAGACTCAATCAGAAAATCACGAGGCATGAGATCCATGGAACCTTGGCTGTGTGGATTCAGAATTAGCATGCTTGCAGAAAGCAGATGGCAGAAGTCATTAGAACATATTCTGCCTGGAGGTTAGTAGCTAGTGGAGTTCCTCAGCATCTGCTCTCAGCCCCTGCTCTTTGTGACCTGGATGAAGAACTGGAAGGACATGTCAGTAAGTTTGCAGATAGCAAGGAGGCTGGAGGTGCTGTGGATAGTGTAGAAGGTTGTCATAGGTGACAATAAAATAAACACAGAATATGGAGTTGGGTGGAGAAGTGGCAGATGGAGTTCAATCCGAATAAATGTGAAGTAATACATTTTGGAAGGTTGAACTTGAAGATGGTTTTCATGGTTAATGGCAGAATTGTTAACAGTGTGGAAGAACCGAAGGACCTTAGGTACAAATCCATTGATCACTCAAAGTTTCCATACAGGTTGATAGAATAATTTTAAATGCTTATGGTATTCTGGCCCGTCATGTGCGGGGTTGACCCGGCCTACTACACCACCCCCCGACCCCTCCCCTCCCAGAATCGCAGTATCTTTGGGTGAGGTATGGGAGATTGTCTTTGGGTTGGCACCCCTGATGCCGTAGTGTAGGAGCAGGGAAAGGCTTTGAACAAATGGGCTTTCTTGAGATAGTTGACTGTAAACATGTTGTGTCTGTCTCCAATGTCTAGAGTATATACAACCCCCTCCTTTTTCAGTATTTTGGGTTACTTGGTTTGCCCTTACAAAGACAGGCTTTGAGTTTTTGTGGGACATGGCTGGTTGATGTCCCATGGGTGGTGGTAGGATGTGGGCATGGTTAGGCAGTGTGGTTCCTCAGCCACTGTAGGATGTCCAGGGCGTTAGGTGGTGTTTCTGTGAAGCCGAAATATACGTCGCCTGGGAAGGAGAGCGGTGCACCATAGACCATTTCGGCCGATGAGTTGGGGAGGCCCTCTTTAGATGGTGTGCAGATGTCGAGCAGGATCCATGGGAGTTCATCCATCCAGTTGGGCCCTTGCAGCCGTTATTTGAGAGCTGCTTTTAGATGGCGGTGAAAGCGTTCTACCAGCCCATTGGATTGGAGGTGGTAGGCGGTTGTGTGGTGCAGCTGGCTGCCTCAGAATTTGGCCATGGTCGCTTGGAGGGAAGAGGTAAACTGGGCTCCCTGGTCCAAGGTTATGTGGGAAAGGACACCAAAACTGGCGACCCACTGTGAGGTAAAGTCTCTCGCACAGATCTCCGTGTCACAGGCCAGCAAGGGCACCGCTTCTGGCCAGCAGGTAAAGCTGTTGACCATGGTGAAAAGGTACCTCATCCCCAGGCTGATGGGAAGGGGCCCTACAATGTCCTTGTGCACTTGGTCGAATCTGTTCACTGCAGGTGGGAAACATTGCACTCGGCCTTTCGTGTGCCAATGGACTTTGGTTCGCTGGCATTGTACACAAGTTTTTGCCCAAAGTGAAACTGCATCAAAACCTGTGCCATACGAACCTGTCTGAAATAAGGTGAACTGTTGACTGGATGGAAGGATGAGAGAATCCATGCACTTGATTGAATACCTGCCATCTCCAGGTCGTGGGCAGGATTAGCCTGGGGTGGCCTGTCGACATATCACACAAGAGTGTTGGGCCTCCTGGGTCTGGCGCGATCTCCTCAATTTGTAAGCTGGTGATGGTGGTGCGGTATGCCTGTGTGTTGGCATCTTCAACCTGGTTTCTGGTGAGCTAAGCTGTGTCGTTGCCACCTGTCACCTCCGAGATCAGTGTATCAGCTACCACGTTGGACTTCCTTGCTACATGGCGGATGCCCATTGTATATTTGGAGATGTATGAAAGATGCCGTTGTTGCTTCGCCGACTAGGGGTCCGAGACTTTGCCAAACGCCTGCACCAGCGGCTTGTGGTCAGTGTAGGCCATGAACATTTGGCCTTCAAGGATGTACTGGAAATGGCCAGGTACATTGCCAGCAGTTCACGATCAAAAGCACTGTATTTCAGCTCGGGTGGTCAGAGGTGTTTGCTGAAGAAAGCAAGTGGCCGCCACTGGTGATCTACCCACTGTTGCAGCACTGCACCCACTGCCCAGTCTGAGGCATCCGTTATTAACGACAGGGGTAAGTCTGGATCCGGGTGTGCCAGGAATGTGGCTTTGGAAAGTGCTGTTTTGGTCTCCTCAAATGCTGGAGTGTCTCCACAGACCAGCCGGGCTCCTTGTTACCTGCCTTAACGAGGTCAAAGAGAGGCCGCACGGTGGCTGCTGCTCCTGGGAGGAAGCAATAATAGAAATTCACCATCCCAAGGAATTCCTGCAGGATTTTGAGGAGTTTTGGGCCTGGAAAAGTTCCGAATGACCTCGACCTTGTCAGGCAATGGTGTTGCTCCTTCGCTGGAGATGCGGTGCCCAAGGAAGTCAAACTGGTACTTGAACGGGTTGATGGTTAACCTGAAAGTCTGCAACCAGGTATACAGGCGTTTTAAATGTTCTTTGTAGGTCCTGTTGTCTGGGCTGGCAATGCGGATGTCATCCAGTTACATGAAAATCCCCTCCAGGTCTCTTGCCGCTATGTCAATGAGATGCTGGAATGTTTGGGCCACGTTTTTCAGCCCAAATGGCATTCTCAGAAACTCGAAGAGGCCAAACAGGGTGATTATGACTGTTTTCTGGACGTCATCCTGGAGCCCTTCACCAGATCGACTTTGGAAAAAATCTGGGCATCTTGGAGCATTGCGGCAAAGTCCTGTGTGTGTGCAGGATGGGGTATCTGTCCAGTACCATTACATCATTGAGCCTGCGGTAGTCTCCGTAGAGGCGCCAGCCATCAGAGTACTTTGGGACCATGTGTAGTGGACGATCCCCAATTCCTCCATCATGGCAAACTCGGCCTTGGCTTGGAGGAACTGAACTTGGGGCAATCGCCTTGCCCGCACATACACGGGTGGTCTTGTGGTCTCAAAGTGATGTTGCACACCATGTCATGGAGGTTTGGGGCCAGTAGAGCAGGGAAGTCAGCAATCAGTGCAGTGTACTCGCTTTGTTCGAGAGCGTGAACTCCCAAATGCTGGAAGGTGCATTGGCACAGTGTGAGGGGGAAAACCTGGAAGGTGGTGGCATTAACCAGCCAGCATCAGTTGAGGTCGACCAAGAGTTCGTTCATCCAAAGGAAATCTGCTTCTAGGAGAGCCTGGCCTACTGAGGCCATGGTACAGTCCCACCTGAAAACAGCATTCCCGGTGTGAATGGTCACGCAACGTGTTTTATAAGTTGAACTGTTGGCAGCCTGTAGGGGTAGGCCTCTGGCATTGTTCTTCCGCTCAAAAAATGTGAATGGAACTAGGCTGATTTCTGCATTGGTGTCTATCAGGAATTCCTGCTGGGCCTTCCGGTTGCAAAGGTAAAGCCGGCCTTTTCTGGTGCCAACTGCTGAGGCCACTAATGGCAGCTGGCTTGCTCATTTCCCTGCATCGGACTGTTTACTGCCTGAAGAGGAGCAGGGCGGTACACACCACTGGGCATTGTGGCCCCCTACGGTGGGGGCCCTGCTGTTTTGTTGCTGCGGTTGACATGTTGTGGCTGCACGACTGCGATGATTGCCATGGGGGCACACGAGGCAGCCGAGGTTTGTGCAGTTGCTCCCGCTGAGCAAATGGGCTGCACGTGGATGGAGTCGGGATGCGGAATGTGGAATGCGGAGGACCCCTTGTAGATGCCCTTAATGAAGTGAAGGCTAATGCTGAGTTGACAACACTCTATAGTCTTTTCCTACCATGTGCATCAGGCACCCCCAAAGAAAACTATAGATCACTACAGCACAGAAAACAGGCCATTTGGCCCATCTAGTCTGTTCCAACCATCATCTCCCTAGTCCACGCTAACCTGCTCTCATTCCATAACCCTCCAGGCTTCTCCCATCCGTGTATCTATCCAATTTATTCTTAAAACACATTATTGAGCCTGCATTCACCACATCAGATGGCAGGCTATTCCACACTCCCACCAGTCTCTGACTTCCCACTAATGTTCCTCAAAACATTTCCCCTTTCAGCTTAAAGCTGTGACCTTGTATTTACCTCCCCCAATCTAAGTGGAAAAAGCCGATTCGCATCCACTCTGCCTTTTCATCTCATAATCTTGTAAACTACCAAATCTCCCCTCATTCTTCTTCGCTCCAGACTCTTTCAATCTTATTGATATCCTTCCTGTAGTTAGGCAACCAGAACTGCACACATTATTCCAAATTTGGCCTCAGCAATGTCTTAAACAACTTCAACATAACATCCCAACTCCTGTACTCAATACTTTGATTTATAAATAAATTATGATTACAACCAGTAAGAATACGCTCCATGTAGAAATTTGCATTTTTTTTTGGTGATATACCAAATCTCTTCAACTCTTCATGAAGTATGGCCACTTCTTCATGAGCGTGCCAACATGGAGGCCCCAGGACAGATCTTCAGAGATGTTGACATCAAAGAATTTGATGTTCTTAACCCTTTCCACTGCTAAACCCCTCAATGGGGACTAGTTTGTGTTCTCCTGATTCCCCCCCCCCCCCCCTGAAGTCAACAATCACCTTTTTCATTTTACTACTGCTGAGTGCAGGGTTGTCGTTGTGGCATCACTATCCAGCTGATCTATCTTGCTCCTGTATGTTTCTTCACTGCCCTTTGTGATCCTGGCAACAACCATTGGCAAATTTTGTAGATGGCATTTAAATTATGCCTTGCCACACAGTCATGGTGTAGAACAGTCATTTTGAAAGTGGGCGGTGGAAAGATCCAAGGGGGCAGTGAGGAAAAAGGGGGCATGTTGTAGCCCTTGGCGCCCAGCAGCATCTTGAGGGCGGCCAGCAAGAGGTCGTGCTGCTTCTTGGTGGCTGCTGCTGCCGACAGGAACTACACAGTCACCATGGGGCCTCCCTCCCTTGTGGCTCCGCTGCCACTTCCTCTTGCTCCTGGTCACCTTGTCTACTCCGCTGCCCCCTCCGCCAAGATTGCTGACTTCTTCAGCCCTGGGGTTCTGAGCTGTGGCAGGTCCCTCTACATGTCTGTCTCCTCCTTGCTTGCTCTTCCCACAACTGAAATACCAGCAATCTCGCCCTCCCCAACCCACCAAAGCAGCTGCATGCTGACCCATCGACTGTAGCGCATCAGAATCCCCCAGCGTCTCCACCCACATTTGCTTGAACTCGCCCAAATCTCTGTCCAGTTCAAAAACTCTTCAGGCCCCTTAACATTTTACCAATTCCTCAGCAGAAATTGGGCATTGTACTCGACGCTTATGAAATACTTATGCTTGTTTATAGTGTTAGATTGGTTGTTTTTTTAAATTTGCAGTAAACTAGCATCAAGAAAGAGGTGTGTGTTCGTTGTATGTGGAGGGGGGGGGGGAGGGAAAGCTAGATTTGTGGCCTCAAGGAGCAAAGGGGGCAGCAGCCTAAAAAAGTTTGGGAACCACTGGTATAGAGCGCATAGAGCTGTGGGATCAGCATGTATCCTTGAGGTGAGCCTGCGGTTGATTGTTCAGTGAGGTGGCGACATTATTGCCAATTTGTACTGAAGTCAAAAGGATCCAGTTGCAGAGGGAGGTGAAGAGCCTCAGCGTTTGAAGCTTGCTGACCAGCACTGAGGGTATAATGGTATTGAAAGCTAAGTTGCCGTACCCTGATATACATGTTGCTGTTGTTTAGGTGATCCAGGTCTGAGTGGAGAGTCAATGAGATTTCATCTGTTGTGGAGCAATTATGGCAGTCGGCAAATTGCAGAGGTACGAGTTGATTCTGGCCATGACCAACCTCCCAAAGCATTTAATCACTGGGCGATAGTCATTGAGGCAGTTCACTCAGCTCTTCTTGGATGATGCCCTTTTGAAGCAGGTGGGAATCTTTGATGGCAGCAATAAGAAACTGAAAATGATATGCAAATTAAATGCCATACACAATGTACCAGAGAATTGATACATCATTTGTATCATAAGATTAAAAAAATAATAACATGTTAAATGCTACAATTGTTAATATTATTTTTATTAGCTTGAACAGCCATTGATTAGCTTTGGAAGAATTATTAAAGAATTATGATGTACATGCCTTATTTAAGTTTAGAGAAAATTATATATAATATTAAAGATAGAAGGTTTCAATTTATGAAATTGTGGGGCTTATTTTTAGAATTTGTTTTATAATTGGAAGAATTAACAATTACTGAATGTCTCGATGGTTCATTGCCTGTTCTCTGGGGGTCGCCAACCGTACTACATTATTGATTTTTTAAAATTAATTTATAATGTAATCTTGATTCGAGAGAGGGGGTAATAATAATTGAATTATTATGTAATTTTCAGTTCTATATTTATGCTTATATGTTAAACTCTAAGAATATTTTAAAAAGAAAGAAATATGATTAAGAACCTTTGACAACCAGCTTACATCACATTCTTTGACACAAGTGCACAGAAGACTGCTACTCACTCACTTCTCTGCACTTAAGTTCTGTGTTTAGTGAGTAAGATGATTGCATTCCATTTCCTTGGAAGTTGTTGGTCATCATTCTCTCCAAATTCATTCCAAGTTCATAACATTCTCAGCAGAGTTCTCAGGGGATGTGCGGCTCAGCTTGCAGATGTTCCCACCGACATCCTTAAATCTCCCTGAGTAGCGCTGTGGTCCCAACGTGCTTCAAAACCACCACTATTGTCCCCGTGCTGAAGAAGCCATCTGTGTCTTAATGACTACCGCCCTGAAACACTCACATCCATCGTCATGAAGTGCTTCAAGAAGCTCATTGTGGGGCACATCAGGCTCCTGCTCCCCCCCCATCACTTGAACCCCCCTGCATTTCCCATGCAGATCTAACCATTCTATGCATGATACCATTGCCACCACCCTCCATCTAACCCTCACCCATCTGAAAAGCAAGGGCTGTATGTTCAACTGTTCTTTATCAACTTCAGCCTTCAGTACCTCAGTATCTGATAAGGAAGTGGAGCCTGTTGGATCTAAACATCTCCCTTTGCAATTGGATGGTGCACTTCCTGTCAGGGAGACACCAAGCAATCCAGATTGGTAGCAGCTCTTCCAAGACCATCACACTCCCAGGGCTGCATTCTTAGTCCACTGCTTTTCACTCTGCTGACGCACGACTGTGCAGCTAAACACAGCTCGAACTACATCATCAAGTTTGCTGACGACACAATATTGGTGGGTCTTATTAGTAAGAATGCTGAGCCAGCGTACAGGGATGAGGTGCGTCACGAACAGACTGGTGTAGAGCCAACAACCTGTATTTGAGCATTAAAAGAAAGAGATAGTTGTCGACTTCAGGAGGGCCTGTGGGCAAGGGGAGGGGGAACACACTCTGCTGACCATTGACAGCTCGACCATTGAGGTGGTCAAGAATATCAAGTTCCTTGGAGTGCAGCAGTTTCACCAAGTCCCACTAATAACATTGACTGCAATAAAGCTTAAAGGATAGTCTCACTAGATACACCGAACAGACTTAAGGAAAAAGGCCCATTTACCACATGAGAACTTTATTGTTATGCCTTTTATTGCCTTGACATTTGAACTGAATACCAGAGTCATGACTGAAAAGAGGTATATTTGGTGACAACATATAGCTTTTTAAATATGTCTTACTTGTATGTTGATAAGATGAATGTTTTTAGCTGTTGAATCTATTCCCATATTCAAACCAATTCAATGGGAGGTACCCCCTCAAAACCCACCCCCTACCCCATACAGAAAATGATAGAATGGATTTTGAGACAGACCAGTCTACAGAGAAGTGTAAGTATGGATATAAGCCTGTGGAGGACAGCAGGGTATAACATGACATCTTTTATTAAATGCTACCTACAGTCATATAGCCATAATAAAGGTGGGAGAAAGTTGATGTAAGATTCTTAGTGTATACAATGAGACATTTACTTTGACATAAAGTATATCCATGGCTGACTACTAATTGGATAGGGTCCTGTTAATTTTCCTCTGCATATAATGTACAGAAACTTGTCCGTGAACTACTCTTTGCAGACGATGCTGCTTTAGTTGCCCATTCAGAGCCAGCTCTTCAGCGCTTGACGTCCTGCTTTGCGGAAACTGCCAAAATGTTTGGCCTGGAAGTCAGCCTGAAGAAAACTGAGGTCCTCCATCAGCCAGCTACCCACCATGACTACCAGCCCCCCCACATCTCCATCGGGCACACAAAACTCAAAACGGTCAACCAGTTTACCTATCTCGGCTGCACCATATCATCAGACGCAAGGATCGACAATGAGATAGACAACAGACTCGCCAAGGCAAATAGCGCCTTTGGAAGACTACACAAAAGAGTCTGGAAAAACAACCAACTGAAAAACCTCACAAAGATAAGCGTATACAGAGCCGTTGTCATACCCACACTCCTGTTCGGCTCCGAATCATGGGTCCTCTACCGGCATCACCTACGGCTCCTAGAACACTTCCACCAGCGTTGTCTCCGCTCTATCCTCAACATCCATTGGAGCGCTTTCATCCCTAACGTCGAAGTACTCGAGATGGCAGAGGTCGACAGCATCGAGTCCACGCTGCTGAAGATCCAGCTGCGCTGGGTGGGTCACGTCTCCAGAATGGAGGACCATCACCTTCCCAAGATCGTGTTATATGGCGAGCTCTCCACTGGCCACCGTGACAGAGGTGCACCAAAGAAAAGGTACAAGGACTGCCTAAAGAAATCTCTTGGTGCCTGCCACATTGACCACCGCCAGAGGGCTGATATCGCCTCAAACCGTGCATCTTGGCGCCTCACAGTTTGGCGGGCAGCAACCTCCTTTGAAGAAGACCGCAGAGCCCACCTCACTGTCAAAAGGCAAAGGAGGAAAAACCCAACACCCAACTCCAACCAACCAATTTTCCCCTGCAGCCGCTGCAACCGTGTCTGCCTGTCCCGCATCGGACTTGTCAGCCACAAACGAGCCTGCAGCTGACGTGGACTTTTACCCCCTCCATAAATCTTCGTCCGCGAAGCCAAGCCAAAGAAAAGAAATGTACAGAAGCTATACCAATACACTGATTGGCCAGATGTAACCAGATACAGGACAAAGAGAGCTATCTTTAAGATGGAGCAGGTCTTTATGATTCTGTTGCCCTTTGACAGTACAAGAAAGGCATCCAAAGGTATGGCTCGCTGAACTCAGAAGCTGGGGTTATTGGCTAACGAAACGGCTAAGAGGTCCCAAGCAGTTGGGAAGGTGGTGTCAGCAGAGATAGTTGCCATCCATATAGTGACAATCCAGGAATGGAGACTATTCTGGCTGGTCGGGGTGGAGAGCTGTATGGGCTAAGGCTTCTGTACAAGCAGCTCTGACAACATCACTAAATGGGTGAACCACATGAAAAAAGAGAGATACAGGACTCCCAAGAAATTGATACGAAATGCCTGACTGTCACACTGGTCCCTTTTCACAATCCTTTGCTTACTGTTTCTATAGTATCCATGTATCCTCCACAGTCCTTTTAGTCGTTATCATGACATGATAAAAAGAAGGAATGTAGTATTAAAGTGAATATTAAAATAATTAAAGTGAATTAAAGCACAAAATGGAAGCCTGATGTCTGAGAGATTAAGGGAAGGCACCGTGATTATGATACAGACTAGTACGACCTTCATAAGGCTCCAACAGATGGCTTTGGAATGCAGGCAGTGCAGATAAGGTATGAGTGTTTTTGCTGAATGTGGAGTAAATGTAACCTGGTGTTATTATTCATCCTTGATACAGGGATATTAGGGAGGGGGGAACAAGGGGTGTTACTTATCTTATTTGTAGAATAAATCTTTTAGATTGATTTGTTTACTCAAGTGTATAAAAGTTGATGCATCCCTTTGTTGAATGGAGACCCCTGGAGACTGCTTTCGAGTCTGAAAGCAGTAAGGATTCTCTTAGGTTAACTTGGTATCCAATAGAGAGTTAACTGTACCAGTTCTGTGTGCTGTGTACTTTGCATCGGCAGTTTCAATACAACAATCTCACCTGGTCCCTTAACACCAGCTCCATAGCCAAGAAAGCCCAGCAGCACCTCTCCTTCCTGTGAAGGTTCATCTCCCACTCTCCATCTTCACTACATTCTACAGAGGTTGTATTGAGAGCATCCTGTGCAACTGCATCACCGCCTGGTTTGGAAGTTGCACCTCCTTGGACCGCAAGACCCTGCAGAAGATAGTGAAGTCAGTGGAAAAGATCTTCCTACCGTGTAGGACATCTACAACACTCGATTCAGGCAAAAGATGATTAACCTTGTGAAGGACTCCACACACCCCTCATGTAAACTGATCTCCTTTCTGCCATCTGGTAGGAGGTACCGTAGCACTCGGGCCCTTATATCCAGATTGGGCAATAGTTATTTTTACCCCAAGCCATCAGACTCCTGAATTCCCAGAACATATGTGGATAGTGGATAGTACTGTGGACTTTTACTGTACAAGTGTAAATATTTTAATATTTCTATGTGTTTAAATTCTATTTTAACTTATTTATGTAAATATGCTCCATGGTCCTGGAGAAATACTATCTCGTCTTTGCCATGCAAGCATGGTATGAACGATAAAGAAAGGTGACTTGATTTGAGTTGTTCATTTGTCCCCTCCTACATTCCTTCAAATATGTGCAACCCTGTGGAGTGAATGGAGACTCATGGTGCCCTCTGCTGTCTGCTTTCTCGCTGTTCATATTATGACTTTAATGTTAACTTTTTGAAAAAAAAGTTTTTTTTTGCTAACATGGAACCTGGGCATCATTGGGCCTGCTCATCATGTGTTGACCCTTCCCAATTTCCTGTGAGACTGTGGTGGTGTGCAGCTTCTTTCACTGATGCCATCTCTCTGGTGAAGATCCAACCACAATGGTATTGGGTGGTATGTTCCAGGATGCAGAGCAGCATCAGTGAAGGACTGCTGATGTATTTTCAAATCAAGAAAGAAAGCAGCCAAGAGAGGAACCTGCCAGCTGTGGAGTTCCCAAGGGCCCGAAGTTCACAGATCTCTCCATGGAGAAGTCTGATGTTGTCGATTGTACCCAATGCAGCCATGGGGTTCCAGTGGTGGACAGGACTAATGTTAAGGAAGGGCTGTAGTACCAGTGAAGTACGCTACATTGGCCTGCATTCTCTTATTTGAACCAATGAGCTTTGAAGGTGTGGGGCTACTTGCTGTTAATCAGACTATACCTGAAGTTTAGAGTCACATGAGAGACTGGAATCTGAAGCCAACCACATCAATGGGAGAAAAATAATCATCAAGGCTTCAAGTTGAAACTCTTCATCAGGTCCTGGTGCAGAGCTTCAGCTTGCAATTTCGATCATTCTTTTTCTTCACTGATAGAATATTGAACATTACAACACAGAACAGAACCTTTGGCCCACGATGTTGTGCTGACCTCTATAAATCTACTCCACAATACACTGTTCTTTCCTTACCATACGCCTAAAACCCTTTTTTTTAGTTTCTTGTGCCTATCTAAGAGTATTTTATATGCCCCTGCTATATACTGAGGAAATCTGGGACTATTTTATGCTAGAGCATGAACACTAACACTGCAAGAGCCACATCACACTTGAGAGTGGTGTAAGTGCGGTGAGAAACATTGTATCAATATGCAACCCAATAGCCTGATGTGAGTAAAGAACCGTGCTGTAAATTTGCAAGCCTTTCTTGTGTTTATTAAGACTTCAGATGGTACAAACTGGACACAACAGTCCCTATTGAACTAGCCTCCACCACCATCACTGGCAATACATTCCAGGCATTCACCACACTGTGAAATAATGATTCTGACTTCTCCTATAAGCTTTCCTCCACTCACCTTAAACAGATACACTTTAGTACATGCTGTTGAGCTACTTTATGCTGTCTGACCCGCTGAGTTCCTCAGCAGATTATGTTTATGCCTGAATGTTGTCTGGATCTTATTCTTGGAAACGATGACTCCACTTTCACCCCTCATTAAGATGAGCTATCTTTGCTTCATGCCTGAACCAAGATTTTACTAATTAATTTTAGTGAAAGTATTATATCATTGGATCATAAAGAGACACAGCACAGAATCAGACCATTCGGCCCATCGAGTCCACGATGATCGACTACCATCATTTACACCAATTCTATGCTAACCTAACTTACTTCTCTCTCACCACATCCTCATCAAATCTCCCTGGATTCTACCACTCACCAGAAGCAATTTACAGGGGATGGTTAATCCACCAACTCACTTGACTTTGGGATGTGGGAGGAAAGTTTAAACACTAGGTTCTCCTTCTTAAACAAATCTCAGACCATTGTTTGTTACCATGGCATTGTTGAACAGCAAGCCAGGGTGTCACCCATATTCACCATGTTGAGTTAAGCAGCATCTGTTTGTCCAACATAATTTGGGGATTTCAGGACATTAATCAGACTATTGTCCCTCTCTCTTTGCGTTTACTTGATCAGACTTGTACAAATAAAGCAGCATGGCAAATTGCTCTCAGACAAAAGAGGCCACAAATGCTAGAATCTGGAACAAAAAACAGTGCTGGAAGAATTCAGCTGTCAATGTTTTGGGTCGAGACCTC
This sequence comes from Narcine bancroftii, assembly GCF_036971445.1. Taxonomy (NCBI): domain Eukaryota; kingdom Metazoa; phylum Chordata; class Chondrichthyes; order Torpediniformes; family Narcinidae; genus Narcine; species Narcine bancroftii. The sequence continues at coordinate 222,288,314 of NC_091474.1, read as the reverse complement.
CCAATCCCTCTCACTCTTGATCCAGGGCCTTGAGTCAATTGACTTGCACCTTTTACCTCCACAGGTGCCTTCTTGACCTGCTGAGTTCTTCCAACTTCTGTTTTTATTGTTCACAGATCTCTTTAATTTCCCTCTTCAGCAGTAAAAGCCCAGCCAGCTTTAGACCCAATTATTATCTCCAAATCAGTGTTTCTACCTGCCCATATTTTATTCAACATTTGGACAGACCATTCACAGCACTGTCCTATATCCAGCAACAATGAGCATGAAACTTATACAGCGCATTCAACATATTGAAATCCTTATCAATGAAACATTTATAAACAACATATGGCATATAATGAGATATTAGTGAACATAATCTTGATTTTTTGATAGAATTATGAAATGATGACAGAGAGGTGAAAAAGTGAAAAGGTTCACTCAAGTATAAAGAGTTTTTCGGATATGGTAGCTGAGGGCATAAGTGCCAACAATGGAGCTATAAATCTAGAAATAACAAGAACTGGTAAAGAGCGATATATTGAAGGGGTGTAGGACTGGGGAGGGTAAAAACCAAAGAGGGGTGTAAAATGAGAAATAAGAGTTTCAAATCGAGATATTGACTTGAAGGAGCATGAAGATCCATAAACACAGGGTGATGGGGAAAAAGAGCTCCATACAAGTAAGGTATGGGTTGAAGACTTATGGGTGACCTCAAAGTACGCCACTCAGGCACCTTCAGCCCTTGATTTTGTGCTGACCCATATATTCCTTAAAAAAATACTAAACCCTCCTTACCCTATAACCCTCAATATTTCTTCCATCCATGTGCCAGTCTAAGAGTCTCTTAAATGCCCCTGATGTTTCAGCCTCCACCACCATCCCTGGCAAGGCATTCCAGACACCCACAACTCTCTGTGTAAAAACATTACCCTGATGTCTCTCCAAAACTTCCCTCCCTTCACTTTGTACTCATGACCTCTGGTGTTTTCTATGGCTGCCCTGGGAAACAGGCACTGGCTGTCCACCTTATAATCTTGTAGCCCTCTATTAAGTATCCTCTCGACCTTCTACGCTCCAAAGAGGAAAGTCCCAGTTCTGCTAACCTTGCCTCATAAGATGTATTTTCCAATCCAGGTAACATCCTGGTAAATCTCCTCTGCACTCTCTCCATAGCTTTCACATCCTTCCTGTAGTGAGATGATGAGAACTCAATACAATGTGTGGTCTCACCAGAGAATTGTAGAATTGCAACATGACCTATCTACTCTTGAACTCAATCCCCCTATTAATGAAGCCCAGTATCCCTTAGGCCTTCTCAACTATTCTAACTCATTGACCTTGAGGGATTTGGTCCCTAAGGTCCCTCTGTTCACCCACACTCTTAAGTCTTCTGGTTTGTCCTTCCAAAATACATCACCTCACACTTAACTGGATTGAAATTCATCTGCCACTTTTTTGCTCAACTCTGCATCCCGTCTTTATCCTCTTGTAACCTTTGACAACCTTCAGGTCCATCCACAACTCCTCCAACCTTTGTATCATCCGCAAACTTACTGACTCATCCTTCCGCCTCTTCATCTATGTCACTTGTAAAAATCACTAAGAGCATGGGTTCCAGAACAAATCCTTGCAGAATTCCACTAGTCACTGACCTCCAGGCAGAATACTTTCCTTCCACTACTACTCTCTGCCAATTTTTTTATCCACACAGCCAAGGTTCCATGGATCCCATGCCTCAAGACTTTCTGAACGAGCCTCTCATGGGGGACCTTGTCAAATGCCTTACTAAAATCCATGTAAACCACATCTACAGCCCTACCCTTATCAATTTCTTTTGTTACCTTGACTTGACCTATGTTCTGACTATTTGAAGGATACTAGATAATCTAGATGTCATGACCCAAAACTGAAGGGTTCTCAGACAATCCTTACATTTTGGAAGGCCACACAATCTTTTTTTATGAAGGGAGAGAGTAAATAGAGATTCTACACAAGTTTGAAGGGAAAAAGCTAGAATCTATTATTAAATGATGTGACAGACACATTGAAGTAATAGGAGGATTGGGCAGAGTTGGTATTGATTTGAGGAAAGGAAATCTTGTTTGACGGATCTGTTGATGTACTTTGAGGTTGCGGCTAGGCAAGACAAAGCAATAAATGTGGTGCATTTGGAATGACACGAAGTCTTCAATTAGATGTCCCAAGAATCAATCAAAACCAAATCAGTGTGCATGCTGTTGTGGTGACATGTTGGTGTGGATTAAACATTGGTTTAAAATATAAGAACATATGAAATAAGAGCAGCAGCTCAATTGTTGGGGGGGGGGTGAGGGGGTGAGGGGGTGAGGGGGTGAGGGGGTGGGCCCAGCCCACCATCACACCACCTCCTCCCCCCACAACTGAACTTCATCTGACCATTGACTCAACTCCACATACCTGCCTTTTCAATGTAACCCTTCATTCCTCCACTATCTAACTCTGTATTAAATATATTTAATGAGGCAGCTGCATCTGCTTTATTGGGCAGAAGTTCCCACAGATTCATTACACTCTGGGAAAAGCAGTTCCTCCTTGTCTCTGCCACCGAATCTGGAGGTTGTGTCCCATAATCCTAGTCTAACCTACCAGTGGAAACAACTTCCCTGCATCTTATCTGTCCCTTTCATAATTTTAAATGTTTTAGTAAGATCCTGCCCATTCTTCTGAATTCTAGCAAGTATAATCCAGGTGCTTCAAACTCTTCTCATGGGCTAACACTCTCATCCCCAGAATCAACCTGGTGAACCTTCTCTACCCAACCCCCAAACCTAGTACATCTATTCCCCATTAAGGAGACCAGAAATGCACACAGTTCTCCAAAAGTGGCCTCACCAGGACCCCGATCTTTAATTCAACTCCTCTAGCAATGAAGGCCAACATTTCATTTGCCTTCTTAATTACTTGATGCACCTGCAAACCAAGCTTTTGTGATTCTTGCATGAACATTCAACAGAATGGTGCAATATTTCACCATTTTAATAATCTGACTGACTATTTTGTCTTCCAAAGTGGATGATTATGCATTTACAAACACTGTACTGCATCTGACTCTTGGCCACTCGTACATCCCATCTCAATCTCTCTGCAGACTCTCCACATCCTCTGCCCAGTTTGTTTTTCCACTCAATTTAGTGTTGTCAGCAAACTTAGATACGCAACACTGATTCCTCTCTTCCAAATCATTCATTCGTATTGTCAGCATTTCCAGGCTTAGCACTGACCCCTGCAGCCCTCCAATCACCACTGATTGCCAACTGGAGAAACACTCACATGTCGTAAATCTCTACCTTCAAATTAAGGAATTCTCCATCCATGCTAATCCATTATCCCCAACTCTAAGCATCTTATCCTTTTGGGTGTCTCTTATGCAGCATCTTATCAACAGTCTCTGGAAATTCAAGTATACAACATCCACCTGTTTCCCTCTATCTACCACACTCATTATAATCTCAAAGAACTCCTGTAAATTTGTCAGGCATTACCTGCTAATAGTGACTTGCTTTGTCAGTAGGGCAAAGTTGGATGTATATCGCGTATATTTCATTTTTTTGTATTATTACATAGCAATAAAGGAATCTTGAACCTTGAACTTTGAACCATTCCTGAATCCATGCTGCATCTGCCTGACAGAATAATTTCTATCCAGATGTCTCGCTATTTCTTCCATAATGATAGCATCAAGCATTTTCATAGCTACAGACATTACACTAACTGACTTTTGCCCACATTCTTTTTTAAACATGGGAAAACATTTACTGTCTTGCTATCTTCCAGGACCTACCAGAGTCCAGAGAATTTTTGTCAATGTCCACAAACTATAACTTACGCCATTTCTGACAGGAACCTGGGATGCATTCTGTCAGGATGAGTGGGTTTATCTAGCTTTAGCGAAAACACGCCGAAATATTTGAGGAACTCAGTCGTCTTTTCAGCATCAATAGGAGACAAAGATATATTGCCAACGTTTCGGGCCTGAGCCCTTCTTCAAGGATTAAGCAGAATGAGCCGGAAGCAGGAAATCTCAGAAAGATCTCAGAATTTAGACAATGCCGGGTGGGGGAGGAATCCAGACCAACAAAAGGATATGATAAAGGAGCAGGTAAGAATTTATCATGTCTGTGCAAAGGAAGAAAGAGAGCTATGGGAAAGAGAGCTGGGGAAGGGTGATGGAGGAAAAAGTGGGGGGGTTTAATGAAAGCCAGTGAAGTTGATATTAATGCATCTAGTTGGAGGGTGCCTAGTCAGAAGATAAGGTGGTCTCAGTCTGGCAGTGCATGAGACCATGCATGAACTTTTCAGCAAGGAAATGGGATAGGGATTGAAATGATGGCCACCAGGAGATCCATGCTATTGCAGTGGGGAGGTAGGAGTGTACAAGGGAATCACGGAGGGAGCGCGCCCTGCAGAAGGTGGAGAGGGGAATAAGTGGTGGGATCATGTGGTAGGTGGCAGAAATGGCAGAGGAGGATGTGCTGGATGTGGAGTCTGGTGGGGTGGTAGGTGAGGACAAGAGGAATCCTGCCCTTGTAGCATGTAGGGGCGGAGAGGACCAGGGCAGATGTGCAGGGAATGGAGGATTTGCAGGGCAGTGCCAAATTGATGGCGGTAGAGAGAAAGCCATGTTGTTTGAAGAAGGAGGACATCTCTAATGGTCTGCCATGGAAGTTCTCATCCTGAGTGCAGATACGATGGAGACGGAGGAATTAAAAGAATGGAATGGAATCCTTACAGGGATAGGGTGGGAAGAGATGTAGTCGAGGTAGCTGTGGAAGTTGGAGGGTTTGTAGAAAATGTCTGTTAAGAGTTTGTCTCCCAAGATGGAGGCAGAGAGATTGAGAAAACCACAAAAACAGCAGATGCTGGAAATCTAAAATGTTAAGAAAATAGATGACACGATCTCTGAAGGAATGTAACTGGGAAAATACGAGATCATACATTTTGGTGGAAAAAAGGATGTTCTTTAAATCATGATGCCTTACAAGTTGTGATGTTCAGAGAGATATGAGTCCTTTTGGCATAGGAGAAATCAAAGCTAATACATGCAGATTTTTTGCATCTGCAGTTTATTGATTTAGAGCCAATATTTTGATCAGATTCGGTCAATCCCCTCACCGGTCTGTCTAGAGATGAAGGCTACAGTCTTGTATAAGGTAGTCATAGAAAGATAAGCGGAAAACCTCTTCACCCAGCGGGTGGTGAAGCTTTGAAGTTCTTTACCCAATGGGACTGCAGCGGTTCAGTCACAGTCTGTATTTGGGACAGATATTGATACACTGTTAGATAAAAAAGGGAAGCAATAGGGTTGGTACAGGGCACGGCATTGAGGTAAAAAGATTAATCTTGATCTTATTAAATAGCAAATGGCTGATCCTACTTCTATTGGCTCTGTTCTTGCATTTTGAGCCACAAGTTTGGTCACCAATGCTTGTCTGAATATTTCTTCGCCTGAACACAGGATGTTTGTCTGAATGGAAATACACCACCTCATGGGGTGAAGCGAATATGGAGAATCCCTAGGTTTCAAAGTGGGCAACAGTCGCTTCTCGTTCTGCCGACTCTACAATCCAACGAGCAGAACGCAATTATTTTAAGCATCTTTCACTTGCAAGGGCATCAATTATTTACTGTACAAGGCTCCAAGGAAACAAAGTGTCTGACAGAAATAGCAATAAGATTCTTTCATGTGGTGGCTGATCATGGCTGGGGAGATTTATTAATTTGCCCATTTAGTGTTAGGCATTAATCCTGATGGTAAGGAAATAATAAATGATGCCTGGCTTCCCTTTTGAAACATAGTACTCATAGCTGTCCAATTTCTGACAGCCACTGGCCAAGTCAGCAATAGTCTTTTCTTAGCCGATCACCTGCCACATACCTTCCACCCTCCCACATCTTGGTTTAAGACACATCAATTACCACTTTAGAAACAAAACCCTTGACTCTGCTGTATTTGTATGCAAGGTTTTTGTTCCTACTCAATGAAATACAGAAGTGCTGCTTCATGAAACCGATGATGACAGATATCATCTTGTCGGTTATCTCCATTGATCCTGCTGGACCAAGAATGGTAAGAATTTCTCAATGAGACAGTCTACAAAAGCAAATCAGTGTTCACAATCTTTTCCTGATAATTAACTGAAAACACAATAGTTGTTTTCTATCATGTGTTAGCAGGTTACTACTCAATAACTCAAATGCAAACAGTCAGCTCATGCGTTTTTCAAGATGCAATTTATTATCATAGCAATAAAACATGAAATTCTTTTTTGCCTGCTGCAAGGCAGACAGATTTGCCTCTGGCAGGAATTGCCTAAGCGCATCTTACAGTCAAACTTACAGTCAGAGAAAGAGAAGCAAAAGACAGTCCCCCAGAGTCACCGAGTGTCCGTAGATTTCCCTCCAGCGCTTCCACAGCTCTGCAGCCACACAGAGTCCAGACAAAGCCATTGACGAACCGAGCTCCAGATCCGCATCTCCGACACGGTCAGAAACTCTTCAGCGCCCTTGGCACCCTCTTGCATCCCAGTTCTGATATCTGTTACCCATCGCACCTGGAAATCCATCACCAAAGTCATATGGGGAGAGGCTGTAAACCTGCTGTGTGTGGATGAATGTTCATTTTGGGCCTGGTTCTTCACCCAGCATTTCAACCTGCAGGATCAGAAAAGAGAATGTTCATGAGCGAATTCACAGTCAAGAGGGGCTCTTCACCTGTCCCCAGTGTGGGAAAGGATTCTTGCATGCACATGGCCTAACATTGCACCAGCGAGTTCACTCAGGGGTAAAGTTTTGAGTTTGGGAACAATGGTGTGAATCCATTCTTAAGCAATGTAATCATTCGCTGGAGCAACGAGCGAGCTGGTTAATGATCTCAATGGGCCAGGCAGCATCTGTGGAGGATAAGTTGAGACAGGGGTCAGTAAGGGTTTGGTGGACAAAGCAGGGGTGATGATGGACAGAAGGAGCCATGTAGGGGAGGGAGAGGGATAGTGGAGTTGGGAGACAGAGGCAGGTGAATAATTGGTGGAAGGAAAACAGAGAGAGAGAGAGAGAGAGAGAGAGAGAAATGCTCTAGATTACAGCATCTGCCGTCTCCTGTACCTCCAACCATTCCTCGTTTTGGATCACCTTTTTGCCCTGCAATTCCTCACAACCATCTTGTGTCATGTCACCTGAAAAAAAAATCTGGGAGAGATGCCAGCAAAATGTTCACTTTGCTCATGCTATGTGTGGATTGTGGAGGGCCTCCCTGTTTGAAACTTATTCGAAAGTCACTTCACCTGCCAATCAAGATTTGTCTCTGGACACCCATTTAGTGCCCACCTTACCCCATGGCTCATTTAAATGACTCAGTATCATTATTGGGCAGACCCCCAGCTCAGAACAATGCAAAATATTGATGCATACAACATTTCTCTCTCTCTCTCTCTCTCTCTCTCTCTCTCTCTCTCTCTCTCTGCCTCTTGGTCCGGGCATCACTCCACACCAGGTCACCACTATGGCCATCACTGGAGGAGTCAAGGGTAAGGTGTGCACTACACTGAAGTTGAGCCGTAGTACTGCAATAGATCAGTGGTTGTAGAGAGCTGCACCCCCGTAGGTACGGGGAGTTGGGAGTATGTTTGAAAATCCCCATCTGCGAAGTGTGTACACATGCAGAAGTGTGTAGAGAAGATAGGCAGCCACTGGTATCGGAGTCCAACCTGGGACCAATGTGAATGTCTATATCATTGTTTAGTAGTGTAGAAATGTATTATTCCCTTTCTACATAGGCCCAAACTCAACGCTTCTCCTTCCCATCACTCCAGCAACATAAAATGACTATTGATGTCTCTTTGTCCCAGTTCTGTGACCTGAAACATTAACTGTTTCTTTTTCCACAGTTGCTGCCTGACCTGGTGACCATGTTTCCTGTATTTTAAGTTTTTATTTCAAATTTCCAGCATCTGCAGTTTTTCTCTGATTTTACAAGTCTTTGCTGCTTTAACGAGAAATAGTCCAAGTAACCAGTTGTCACGGTCAAAATGAGAGGTGATAATTTGGACTGAAGACCTACGCTTTTGCAGGAATGTAAGATTGCTTTTGAAAAACCTGCACCGCATTTTAGATTTAGCATTAATGGATTGGAAATGTTTTGAAGGATAGTCACAGCTCAGGAAGGCAACTCATGGACAGATTGGGCCAAAGGTGCCGTGTCTGTGCTGTACAACTGTGACACTGTGAATGATGCTGTGCCCTGAGTGACAAAATGCCAGGGGTGAGCAGTCCAAGCTCATCTATGTACATCTGCATTGTGAATGGGGCAGGGAGACGCTGCTAATATATAGCTGCACTCTTTTTGCCAGACAAATCATGAAGCAGCTGTTGTAGAAACTCTAGGCACTAGTATGTGCTTTACAGTTCAGTCCCTCACTATTTGAATGCCTCGTTCACTGGGATAACAAATGCTAGGAATACAGTGAGCACTTGTCCGCTATGCTCTCTGACTCACTACGTTCTGGATTTCAAAACAGTTGTTCTCTTCTGAGGGGGCATAGTTTCTCTTTAATTTTATGAACATCCTCAGTTGGATTAGTGCCCGCACTGGTAAACAGACAGGTGAACAGATGGGAGAGACCTCAGCTCTCAATGGATGAGAGTAAAGGACGGGCATATGCAAACACACAGTGACAACAACCCGGCTTGTTTTATATTGATTCAGCTATTGAACGTGTTTTGTTCATATCCCGAGATATTGCAGATGTTATCATTCTCAATTAGAGATACAGTGGAAACAAATTTAGGAAGCTGACAAGGGCATCGTGTTGGTAAGCACTTCCTGGACTTGGAGAAGAAATGTGCACAGTGGAATTGAAACCATTAAAACCCACCACGGTTGAACTGTCACCATTTACTTATGGACCCAGGTTATAGGTGCAGATCAAAATTATTATCCATTGAAAAGCCCAGAATGCAAACAAAGCTCAGCGACAAACTGTGAAATCATTCCATGTGGTAACAAAGCAAAAGCACTTGAAAATATTCACAGGAACAAATCTGCCTGTTACTTTAGCAAAAGCTTCAGTAAAAGCTGCTGCCAGATGTTTTTACTGTGGTCACGATGACATATTCAGATGAAATTCTGTCTGCAATGTTTCATCACATGTGAAATCTATAATATCCGATCCATAATGTGCTACCTGCAGCATTTACTAATTTTCATAATAAGGACTCCCTGCGTTTTCCCTGCTTTATATATCCGAGCAAAGGACTCACTGCTCTGTTCCAGTTTTAGGACTGGTCCCTTGCTTTGTCCCAATTATGCTCAGTGACATGGCTATCCATGCCACGTCTCTGCAATTTTCTGCTGTGCTTTTCCCTCTGAGCACCACAGTCAGTACATCCATTAAAACTGCTGCTTCACTGCAACTGAGACCTCGTTTCGAAACTGACTTCCGGTCTTGTCTCCTGTCTGTAAGGAGTTTGCGCGTTCTCCCTGTGACAGTATGGGCTTCCTCCCAGAGCTTTGTTTTCCTCCCAAAGATTGAAGTAATAGGCCTTTGTGACCCATGAGCCCATGCCACCCAATTACAATTAACCCACTAACCCCATCCGTCTTTGGAACGTGGGAGGAAGCCAGAGCACCCTGAGGAAACAGACAAGCTCCTTATGGACAGTGCCGCATTCAAACCCTTCTGTGGGTTGGTAGGTTAATTGGCTACTACACGTAACCTACCTTGTATAAGTGAGTGGCAGTATCTAGGAGAAGCAGATGAGAGTTAAAAAATGGAACGACTGTTTGTCAGAGTACATACATGACATCACATACAACCCTGAGATTCTTTTTCCTGTGGGCGCGGCAGAATTACCACTCACTGGCAGTGTAAAATAAAACTGTATAAGATGTATACATGTAAACAAATAAAGAACTATAAACAACTGTCTGTGTTATCCAGAGAGGAGAAGAAAAACAATAAAGTACATAAGTAAGAGTCTTTAAATGAGGCTCTGATTGAGTTTGTCGTTGAGGAGTCTGAAGGTGGAGGGGGAGCAGCTCTTCCTGAACCTGATGGTGCGAGTCTTGTGGCACCTCCACCTCTTTCCTGATGGCAGCCAGTGAGAACAGAGGATGTGCTGAGTGGTGTGAATCCTTGACGATTGCTTCTGTTCTCCATCAGCAGTGTTCCTCGTAGATGTTCTTGATGGTTGGAAGGGTTGCCCTGTGATGTCCTGGGCTATATCCATTACCTTTTGGAGGGTTTTATGCAAGGTGGTATTAGTGTCCCCATACCACTCCATGATGCAGCTGGTCAGCACACATTTACTAGTGTTATACCAAACCTCCGCAAATTCCTGAGAAAGTAGACGTGCTGATGTGCTTTCTTCATGATGCCATTAGTGTGTTGGCTGCAGGAAAGATCCTCTGAGATAGTGATTCCCAAGAACTAAATTTGCTCTCCCTCTCCACCTCTGATCCCCCAATGATCATGGGATCATACACATCTGGCTTTCCCTTCCTGAGGTGAACAATTAGCTCCTGGGTTTTGGTGACATTAAGTATGAGGTTATTGTGGTGCACCATTCAGCCAAGTTTTCAATCTCCCACCTGCAGGCTGACTCATCACCTCTTTTTATACAATCCATTTCCGTGGTATCATTCAGTGAACTTGTAGGTGGTGTTATTGTTGTACCGAGCCACACAGTCATAGGTGTAAAGCAAGTAGAGCCGGGGGCTAAGAATGTAGCCCTGTGGTGCTCCATTTCTGATGGAGAATATCAATCCTCACTGATTGTGGTCTACAGGTGAGGAAATCAACGATCCAATTACACAGTAGGGTGTTGAATCCCAGGTCTTGGATTTTGCTGATCAGTTTTGCGGCATGATGGTGTTAAATGCCAAACTGAAGTCGATGAAGAGCATCCTGACCTATGCATCTTCGCTGACCAGGTGTTGCAGGGCTTTGTGTTGAGCCAGTGAAATGGTATTGGCCATAGACCTATTGCTACAACAGAAAATTGGAGCAGATCCATGTCGCTGCTGAGACAGGAGCTGATATATTTCAACACCAGCCTTTCTTTTTCTTTTTTAAAAATATTTTTATTGATTTTAGTGAAGAACTTCTACAAACCAAAAGGGTACAATTCAGTAAGGTAGTATAGACCGATACATAAAGGGGTTTTCTCCTCTACTATTTTCTTCTTTCCTTGTTTTGTATTATTAATGTTTTATTTTCTAAAAATAGGTATATATTATTTAGAATATGATTTACATTTTATTTATGTTAGTGATATACAGAATATCTTATTTAGTTTATGTAACACCCGCTTTTCAAAACATTTCATCACTGTTGATGTAAGTGCCATTGGTCGATAGTCATTAAGGCAGGTCACCACCCTCTTCTTGGACACTGGTAAATGTGTAAATAGGTGCTTGATACTCAGTGCAGACGCCATGTGTCAAAGGGCCGGTTTCATTGCTAATACATCAATGGCATGCATTATTCGGTTTTTAAGGATGATCTGGTATAGTAACCTCAATGTATTTTGTGTAGCTAATAACCCTAGACCAAGATAGAAATGTGTTTGAAAGGGCCAGAATAGCATACTATTTTACTTGAGCAACCTATAAGTTAGCAGGAGCAACTTGATGGGTTAGCAGCATCTGGGAGGAGAAATGCACCAGGTCTGCTGCCTGTCCTGCAGAGTTCCTCCAGCAGCTCATTTTTTTCTCAGGATTGCAGCATCTGCATTTTTTTGTGTTTCCATATAATTTTACTTAACCATTTTGACAAAACATAAGATACAGTATATGAACCTAAGAAACAGGAGCCCTTTGAGTGCTTCTGCCGTGGCTAGTCATCTGCGGCATTTTCATTTTCCTGCAATACTTCCCTTTACGTCCAGAAATCTCTTGATCTTTATTATGAGTGAATGAATGCCTCCCTGGGGTGGAGAATTCCAAAAGTTCAATGCCCTTTGTGTAACGAAATTGCTCTTCATCTATGACCTGAATGGCCTACCTGTTATTCTGGAAATGAACCACAATGGTTTTGGACAACACCGGCAGAGTAAACATCGTCTCTGTAGAGGTCTGTAAGATATTTGTAAGTTTCAATGGGATCTTCTCTCATTCTTCTAAAGTGGAGAAAACACAGTTTGAGTGAAGCCAGTGTTCCCTGGAACCAGAGTGGTGATTCTTTGCTGTGCTCCCTCTGGCAGGTATATTTTTTTTAGGTAAAGAAACTAAATTATATGCTATACCTGAAGTGTGGGCTCACCAAGGCCCTATGTAAATAGCACAAGGAGAAAATGGGATTGACCACATAGAGACTTAGTTCATATACCTCGTTGAGCTGACCTTGAAAAATCCATCTTAAAAAATCTGAGGCTTTGTGACTTAAATAAAGAGAGCTGTCCTCTTGACTCATCAGGCTTGTCTTCCCATAGTCAAGGAATCATTCCTTTAGACTAATGCCCTGGACCTCGCTTGAAATCCGTGTATTGTCCTTCACACTGGAGCAGGCATCAGAGCAATCTAGAGTGATAATTGATGGTTCATCATTGACTCTAGATTTTTTTGCACTCCCATGGCTTCAGGTCAGACAGAAGTGCTGCTACTCCTCACCTGCAAGTGGTTGACAGAATCTAGCTAGATGACAGGAAGTACTCTGAGTAGAGGATATCTCAGCAGCACCAGCACTGACTAGAAAGATAGGTGGACCTCAGTCTACTTCTGAGATCCACCTATCTCCACCCTATAACATTACTCACACAAGTCCTGCTTTTAGGTCAGGGGCTTTCAACCTATTATCACCTCAAACTTCCTTTACTTATCATGAATGTCCGATAAGAAACCAGTGGACCACCAGTGGTCAGTGAGCTGCAGGTTGAGAAATACTGCTTTAGATCATTTACTACTGTAATCTTCATCCATTCCCTTGTTACCATGCCCCCTCCCCAGATTTCATTACCTCACTTCCTCTCTGCTGTCTGTGTCAGATCTCCCACCTCATCCATCATGCCTGGGTTTGCTGATCTTCATTGCCTCACTGTGAAGCAACATGTTCAGCTTTGATTGGTCATCCTGATTTTCAAGTAAAGACAAGTCAAGTTTGTTGTCATCTGATGGCACAAGTACATCTGAACAAAACAGCATTCTCCAGTCCTCAGGGCAAAACATGGAGGTGCACAACAGACATATAACACAGATGCAGCCAAACAATACATATGCAGGACAAGTATTCTTATATACAAATAAATATTGTTTCGGAAATATGAGAGTCTCGGATGGTTAATGTGAGCAGTTCCTTGGGTCACTCAGCTTTCTCACTGACCGTGGTAATAAACTGCACCACAGCCTGGTGGTGCTGGCTCTGGTCCTCCTGTATCTCTTCCCTGACGGGAGCAGCTGAAAGGTCCTGTGTAGGGGTCCTCAATGATTTTGTGCTAACTGCTACTCCAACTGTGCCACCCTAAAGGCATTATATTATACATTTTTTGTTATTTTGACCTACTGAACATCTAGCAAAGTGATACGTGCCACAACAGTGTGATCAAGTAGCATTTACTCACCAGGGCTTGTGTTCGACATAAACCACACAGCTACTCATTACTGCTTCATTCTTATCTGGTACAGCACTGCTTGCATTGTTTAGGGCAAGTTTTGAGAGGGCAGAGAAGTGTTCCACTGATGAGAGACTCACCTTGCTCGACATATTTGTCTATGACTGAAAGCAATTTATCCTCCATTGGATACCTTGGATTATTAAGAGGAATTATATAATCTTTAACACTCCTCAAGCTGGGATCATAAAAATTCTCCGCTCCAGCTCTAGGGACTGCTTTAACTCAATTAGTGGGATGCAGAGTTGTCTGAAATTTGATGATTAAATTCCTGCTGATTTTATAATCACAATCTTGCAACTTTCTGAAAGGTTTCAGCGACAGATAGCTGCATCATTTGAGGTTATCAGCAACTGCAGGAACTCTCCTCTACGTTACCAGAATTCACACACACAAGCCTATTTCACTCCTTGTTTACATCACACTTGGAAATAATTGCTTCTTTTAACATGGCATCTCCTTGGAGGGTGCAGGATGATTTTCTAACTATACGTGGATTTGTAACTGTGCTCACCCTCCCCAAAATAAATGCATGCACACGCGCAGCACACGCGCACACCCACACCCACACATCAACACACACACACCAACACACTCACACACACACCCACACACACACCCACACACCAACACACACACCCACACACCAACACACACACACCAACACACTCACCCACACACCAACACACACACCCACACACCAACACATACACACCAACACACTCACCCACACCCCAACACACACACCCACACACAAACACACACACCAACACACTCACACACACATACCCACACACCAACACACACACCCAGACACCAACACACACACACCAACACACCCACACCCACACACACACCCACACACCAACACGCCCACACACCAACACACACCAACACACACACACGCCCACACACCCACACCCACACACCAACACACCCACACCCACACACCAACACACACCAACACACACCAACACACACCCACACAACAACACACACACACTCACACACACACACACACACACACCCCGACATCCACACACCCACACACACACACACAAACACACACACCCATACACCAACACACACACCCACACACCAACACACACACCCACACACCCACACACACACCAACACACCCACACACCAACACACACCAACACACCCACACACCAACACACACCAACACACACCAACACACACACGTACCCACACCCACACACCAACACACCCACACCCACACACCAACACACACCAACACACCCACACACCCACACACCAACACTCACACACACACACACACACACACACACACACACACACCCACACCCACTCACCCACATGCCCACCCACACACACACACACACACACACACACACACACACACACACACACCCACACCCACTCACCCACATGCCCACCCACACACCCACACACCCACATTCTCTGTTGATCCTTAATTTGAGTGCATTGCTTTGGACAGAGTGGTAAATGTCATCCCTATAACTGGCAGAAACAAAACAAAGTAAAAGAATTAATTAAGTTTATTCCATTCCTGTAAGTTTGACTCCTGGATGCAAGGGTCAGGGATGTCTCGGGGTGGCTGCAGGACATTCTGGAAGAGAAGGTTGAACAGCCAGCTGTTGTGGTCCATATTGGTACCACTGATATAGGGAAAAAGCAGGATGAGGTCCTACAAGCTGAATTTAGGGAGTTAGGAGATAAATTAAGGAGTAGGACCTCAAAAGTAATAATCTCAGGATTATTACTGATGCCACGAGCTAGTCAGAGTAGAAATAGCAGGATAGTTAGAATGAATATGTGGCTTGAACGGTGGTGCACGAGGGAGGGTTTCAGATTCTTGAGGCATTGGAACCGGTTCTGGAGCAGGTGGGACCAGTACAAATTGGATGGTCCACATCTGGGCAGGGCCAGGATCAATGTCCTAGGGAGATTGTTTGCTAGTAGGGTTGGGGAAGGTTTAAACTAATGGGACGGGGGATGGGAACCTACAAAGAAAGAATGAGAAAGGTGGTACAGTGACCAAAGCTAGAGTTAGGAAAGAGAAAAAGTCAAAACCAAAAGATGCAGAGACGACTAGATTCTAAAAGGACAATGAGCTTTATCTGAATGCCCATAGAATTAGAAACAAGGTTAGTGAACTTCAGGTGCAAATCAGTCCCCAGGCAGATGATTTAGTGGCCATCACAGAAACACGGATACAAGGTGGGCATGATTGGGAGTTAAATATTCAAGGGTATCACATAGTATGAAAAGATAGACAGGAAGGTAAAGGTGGTGGGGTGGCACTCTTAATCAAGGAGGAGATCAGGGCAATAATGAGAGACGATATAAGGAGCAGAATGTTCAGTCCATCTGGGTAGAGATTAAGAATAGTAAAGGGGAAAAAATCACAGGTGTGAGTTGTCTATCGTCCACCAAATAATAGTAGCACAGTGGCACAGGCAATTAACCGAGAGATAACTGAGGCATGTAAGAATGGAACAGCAGTTGTCATGAGGGACTTTAACTTCCATGTTGATTGGAAAATCAAGTTGGTTGAGGGAGTTTGGAGGGTGACTTCATAGAATGCATCCGTGATAGCTTTCTTGAGCAGCATGTTAAGGAACCAACATTTTAGACCTAGTATTGTGCAATGAGATAGGTAAAATTAATGATCTAGTAGCTAGGGTCCCTCTTAGAAAGAGCGATCATAGTATGATTGGATTTCACATATAAATGGAGGGTGCAATAATTAGATCTAAAACTAGTGTATTATGCTTGAATAGGGAAGAATGCAGGTCTTGTTTGACAAACTTACTGGAGTTCTTTGAGGATATAATGGGTGTGGTAGAAAGAGGGGAACAGGATGATGTTGTACATTTGGATTTCCAGAAGGCGTTTGATAAGGTGCCGCACAAGAGACTTCTCAATAAGATACAGATGAATGGATTGAGGATTGGTTAACTATCAGAAGGCAGAGAGTCAGGATAAATGGGTGTTTTTCTGATTGGCAGACAGTGGTAAGTGGGGGGCTGTAGGGGTCGAGGCTGGGCCCACAGCTGTTCATCATTTACATTGATGATTTAGAAGAGGGGACAGAGTGTTGTGGAGCCAAGTTTGCAGGTGATACTAAATTGAGAGGAAAAGCAAATTGTACAGTGGATTGGAAAGGCTGCAGAAGGATTTGTTAAGTTAGGTGAGTGGGCAAAGATCTGGCAGATAGAGTACAATGTTAGTAAATGCAAGGTCATCCACTTTGTAGGAAAAATAAAAGTGCAGATTATTTAAATAGTGAAAAACTGCATCACACTGTAGTGCAGAAGGATTTGGGAGTGCTTATGGATGAATTTCAAAAATTGGGTTGTGTGATAGTACAGATTCTATCATCAATGTGTATATGTACAGATGGTAGTGTAGGATGACTGTGATTGGCTGAGAGTGTAGCCACACCTACTGGCAAATCTTAAAGGATTGCTCCTAGCCAGACCAGGTGATTCTGGACTGGTCGACCTACTTGTGATACGCTCCAGTCTTTTAGTTAATAAAAGCCTTGGTTTGGATCAACAAGTCTTTGGTTCTTTCGACGCGCTCTACAATTTTATTAACTAAAAAATTTTGAAGAGATGGAGCATATGCCTCGACATCGACCCACAGTCAGCTACAGCCTCGAATGACTTCAAGCACTAGGTGAGATGCTTTGAAACATACTTACAGCTCTCTGATCCTGCCGTGATAGAGGACAACCATTGACTACTAATATTGATGACTATAGTGTCCCCAAGAGTCTACCGGAGAGTCCAGGATGCGACCACTTACACTGCAGCCATGAAGGTGCTCTACGAGCGACCAGCAAACAGGGTCTATCCTCGATACAAACTTGTTACAAGGAGGCAACAGCCCGGTGAGTCCTGTAAGGCTTATATTCAGGCACTAAGGGCAATGGGCAGGGACTGTGCCTGCACAGACAGAACTGCTGCGGAGACCACAGACGATCTCATTCAGGATGCCTATGTGGCCGGGGTTTGATTGAATGAGGTGAGGCAGTGCCTGCTAGAGCACGGGAGAGGAAACTTAGAGGATGTGATCTGGATTGCAGAGACGATGGAGGCTGCAGTTTTAAATATGAACATGTACTCTCGGGGCTGGACCCCACACTCTGATGTGAGTAGGATGCCCTCCCTCTACTCTACTACTGCCGCTATGCTGCCTGATGCAACCTCAAAGTGTTATTTCTGCGGGAGGAACAAGCACAGCAGGTCCCAGTGCCCGGCAAGAAAAGCCAGGTGCCAGAAGTCCTTTAAAAACAGCCACTTTGCTGTCGTCTGTCACTCCAAAATGGCCACCGTCAAACTCAGTGCCTTGTTTGAAGCCAAATCGCCACTCTCCATTTCAAACACTTCTTTCTCAGAGCTCTCGTCCAATGAGAGTGAGGACTCCACTGTGCGGCAGCGCCTGACATCACAGGGCAGACCCCGAGTGCGGAAGGTATAACCCACCCTCGCCGCAATGACATTCAACCTAACTTACACCGCCACTGCCAACCAGGGACCCGCTGCTGCCGACAAGTGACCCGTCGCTGCCGACCAGGGACCTGCCGCCACCACTGCTGACCAGGGACCCGACGCTGCCGACCAGGGACCCACCACCGCTGACCGCCCCACCACTGTCCGCCCCACCACCGACAGCAAGCAGCGACCCCCAACACTTACCTTTGGCTGCAGGCAGCAACACCAACTCCCCGACACTGTTTTTTAAGGTCCAACTGTTTGCGTGACGTCATCATCCAGGACTCCACTGTCTACATTACAAGTCTCTGCATCCATAACCCTGGACCAGAACTTCCCCAACCCCTCTCAAAAGCAATGGAACTGATTAAAGTGCATGGACACTATACCAATTGCTGATTTGACTCGGGGTCAACTGACAGTTTTTCTGCCCGGACCTGGCCCACCGTTGCGGACTGGCTATTCTCCCCACTGCACAGAGAATTTAATTGGCGACCAGATCGCTCTCGACTGGGGTAAAGGGGTACTGCGTTGTGACCCTGAAAGTCCAGGGATCACGTTCACAGACTTCAAACTATTAGTCCTTCCCCAACTCTGCGCCCTTGCTCTGCTGGGACTGGATTTTCAGTGCCAGTTTCAAACCATTTCCCTGTACTTTGGGGGGGGGGGGGCCTCACACTCCGCTCTCTGACTGTAACCACTCCACCCCGGAAACCTTCTGCCAGCGGCAGCCCGAGCCACCCGGCCCCGCACCCAGGGGCCTCAAATGTAGTCTCTCCACCCTCCGAGTTGCTCTGCCAGCATTTTCCGCAAATCTCACCCCTGGCTGGAAGCCTATGGCGACCAAAAGCCAGCAATATAGTTCTGAACACAGGAAATTTATCACAAGCGAGTTGCACAGACTGCTGGATGAGGGCATTATTGAACCTAGCTCGAGTCCATGGAGGGCCCAGGTAGTGATTGTCAAAAACGGGGAGAAGCCGCAGATGATGGTTGACTTCAGCCAGACAATCAACTGCTTCACGCTCCTGGATGCGTACCCCCTTCCACAGATCATGGATGTGGTGAATCAAATCGCCCAATACTGTGTATTTTCCACCATTGACTTACGTTCGGCCTATCATCAAACCCCGATCTGCCGAGAAGACCAACCTTTCAAGGCCTTCGAACCGAATGGGCGGCTGCATCAATTCCTCAGGGTACCCTTGAGGTTACTAATGGCATCGCGGTCTTCCACCGGGAAATGGACCGGATGGTGGACCAGAATGGGTTGCCTGCTACTTTCCCGTATCTGGACAATGTCACCGTCTGCGACCATGACACGGAGGATCATGATGCCAACCTTGAGAAATTTTTTCAGACTGCAACTCGGCTGCACTTGACCTACAATTTCGACAAGTGCATCTTCCGAACCACTCGGCTCGCAATTCTGGGTTGTGTGGTGGAGAACAGGGTGGTCATGCTGGACCCTGACCGCATGCGTCCTCTCATGGACTTGCCCGCACCACCCCCCCACCCCACCACACCCAGAAAGCACTCAGACGCTGCCTGGATTTTTTTTCTTACTATGCCCAATGGGTTCCACACTATGCCGACAAGGCACGGCCACTCATCAAAACCACATCCTTCCCCCTGTCAACCAAAGCCAGAGCAGCCTTTAACCGCAACAAATCAGACATCGCTGCTGGAACGCTGCATGCCATCGACGAGTCCATTCTTTTCCAAGTCGAAAGCGATGTGTCTGACTTTGCACTGGCAGCCACTTTGAACCAGGCTGGCCGGTTGAACCCTCTAGGGTCCTGAGAGCCAACACTCCTCTTTCAAGAAGGAGGCCCAGGTCATAGTCGAAGTAGTACGTTGTTGGAGACACTACCTCGCTGGCAGGTGCTTTACGCTGCTGATCGGCCAACGCGCGGTCTCCTTCATGTTTAGCAATACCAGCGAGGTAAGATCAAGAATGACAAAATCGCCAGGTGGAGAATCGAGCTCTCCACCTTTAATTATGACATACTGTATCGGACAGGTACACTTAACGACCCTCCAGATGCGCTCTCCAGGGGGACTTGCACCAACATACAACTGGACAAGCTGCAGAAATTCCACGAGGAGCTCTGTCATCCAGGGGTCACTAGGTTCGCGCATTTTGTCAAAGCTCGCAACCTGCCCTACACGGTCGAGGAGATTCGCTCCATGACCCGAGCCTGCCCAGTGCGCATTGAGTGCAAGCCCCACTTCTTCTGACTGGAGAACACCCACATCATCAAAGCCACCCACCCCTTTGAGCGTCTCAGCGTAGACTTCAAGGGGCACCTACCGTCGACCAACCATAACACCTACATCCTTGCGCCCATCGACGAGTACTCCCGCTTCCCGTTCATTGTGTCCTGCTCGGACATGACTTCCTCCTCAGTTATAGAGGCCCTGCACAGCATCTTCACCATCTTCGGGTACCCCAGTTACATCCACAGTGACAGAGGGTCCTTGTTTATGACCGCGGAGCTGCGGCAGTACCTTCTGGAGCATGATATCGCTTCAAGCAGGACCACCAGCTATAACCCACACGGTAATGAGCAAGTCGAAAGAGAAAATGCCACCGTCTGGAAAGCGGTTACGCTTGCCCTCCGGTCCAAAGGTCTCTCCACCTCTTGCTGGCAGGACGTGCCCACTAGTGGCCGACACTCCATCCGCTCCCTCCTATGCACCGCGACCAATGCCACCCCCCATGAAAGGATGTTCTCTTTCCTGAGGAAATCCGAGTCCAGTCCTTTTACAATGCCACATCCAGTACTCTAAGAATGACCCCTTGGTTGACCGAGTGACTCTGCTCCATGTGAACCCGCATTATACCTACATTGAGTACCCGGATGGATGGGAGGACACAGTCTTGGAAAGGGACCTAGCCCAAGCCGGATCAGGCACAGCAGTGCCTTTAACGCAACCTCCCCCTATTCCTTCTCCCCCAAGTCATGTGCTTGAACAGAGGGACCATCACCACCCCATCAGCTCAGGCCAGACTGTCGACAACGTCGTTGGGGAATTGAGCAAAGTAGTGGCTGCACCCTACGGGCCTGCCAATGACACGACTCCAGCGACCCCAATCCTGGTGCCACGGCGGTCACGCCGGATGGTCAGACCCCCTGACCGATACAGCCTCCATCCATCCTGGGGTTGGTTCTCAAAGAAGGGGTGAATGTGATAGTGCAGTTTCTATAACTAATGTACATATGTACAGATGGTAGTGTAGGATGACTGTGATTGGCTGAGAGTGTAGCCACACCTACTGCCAGGTCTTAAAGGATTGCTCCTAGCCAGACCAGGTCATTCTGGACTGGTCGACCTACTTGTGATATGCTCCAGTCTTCTTGTTAATAAAAGCCATGGTTTGGATCAACAAGTCTTTGGTTCTTTTGACGTGCACTACAGGTTGCAGATACAACAGGTTAAGAAGGCAAATAGAATGTTGGCCTTCATCGCTAGAGGAATTGAATTCAAGAGCAGGGATGTCATGCAGCAACTATACAAGGTGCAGGTGAGGCCATACCTAGAATACTGTGTGCAATTCTGGTCTCCATAATTGAGGCAGTCCAGAGGAGGTTCACCAGGTTGATCCCGGAGATGAGGGGACTGACCTACGAGGAGAGACTAAATCATCTGGAATAATATTCACTCGAATTCTGAAAAATGAGAGGAGAACTTATAGAAGCATATAAAATTATAAAAGGGATAGATAACGCTGCAGAAAGAACATTTCTCTTCATCTCCTCCCTGGTTATTTGTCATTCTCTTTGAAGCAGAGCTATTGGAATTCCATCCATGTTTCAAACCAAAATAAACTAATGAATTTATCTCAAATTAAATTAGAATTGAAGCAATTATCAAATACCAACGTGTAAAATAATCAAGGGTGGATGCAGTAATTAGATTCCCAAAGGATTTGATTAACTTTTTCAGTGATTTCTGAATAGCTGGTAGACTTTTTTTGCAAACAGAACAGTGGTTCAGTGGGAAACCGGAGGAGCAGCTTTCGTCATGAACAGAACTTGTGTTGTTGCACACTTTGCAAGTTTGAACTTTTGCTGATCATTCATAGAATATGCAATGAGCTCTTCTGTCATATCACTGTCAGCTTTAAGCTGGGGCAATCCTTTTGAAATGTGATGGGATTAAAATTTACAAACGCAAAATAATAATGCAGCCAAAATAGAAATTGAACTGCTTGCATTTATTCAATGCCCTGACTAACAAACCTTGTGGGATTCAGTTCTTATTGATGCTCTATATTTTTTTAGTCAAAAGTATTTTAACACATCACCGGGGCTAAAATCCATATGACAAGAACATTCTGCTATTTTATTTTTGCAGACTGTAGAGAACTGCTGGGTTTAAATTAAGTGAGAGGTGAAAGCTGGGAGAGTTGATGGGAATGTTGGGTTAGCTGGAGAGGGTGCAAAAAAGATTCACAAGGATGTTACTGGGAAGGCTTGAGTAAACAAAGAGTACCTGAGTGGCAGGTTTTTCGCATTGAGGGTGGGTGGGTGTATGGAATGAGCTGCCAGAGGAAGTGCCAGAATCTGGTACATTTACAATGTTTAAAAGACATTTGGGCAGGTTCATTGGAGAGAAAAGGGTTCGCCGGATGTGGCCCAAATGCAGGCAAATGGTGCTAATTCAGCTAGGCACCTGGGTTGGCATGGATGAATGGGGCTGAAGAGTTTGTTTCTGTAGTGAATGAGGGAGAAGGGTTTACAGGGTGATAAGTGGGAAAAGGGAATGCTCTAGGAGTTGGCATCAATCATATAGACTAAATGGCCTTAAGAAAGAGAAGCCAGAATAGACTGTTTGGCCCATCAAGCCAACTCTGGCATTCAATGTGATTATGGCTGATCTGATGATCGCTCATCTCCACCTACCTGCCTTTCCCTCCATATCTCTTAATTCCCCTACTATATAAAAATCTATCCAACCTTGTCTCAAATATGTTTACTGAGGACTGCTTCAATGGGCAGTGAATTCCATAGATTCACAACCCTCTGGTAAAAGCAGTTCCTCCTCATCTCCTTCCTAAATCGACTACCCTTACCCTTGAGGCAATGTCCCCTAGTTCTAGTCTCCCTCAGCAATGGAAACAACTTACTTACCTCTATTTTATCTGGGCCTTTCATAATTTTGTAAGACTGTAAGATCTCTTATCGTTTTTCTAAATTCCAGCGAATACAGTCCAAAGAGACTCAAACTCTCCTGCGAGGTTAACTCATCTCTGGAATCAACTTGGTAAACCTCCTCTGCACCACCTCCAAGCTAGTGGATCTTTCTTCAATTAAGGAGACCAGATCTGCTTGCAGAACTCCAGATGCAGCCTCACCAGTACCTGTACAATTGCATCATAATCTTCAGTCCCTCTAGCAATGAAGGCCAATATATCATTTGCATTCTAGATAGCCTGCTGCACTGGCAAACCTACCTTTTGCAATTCATGCACAAGCCCTCTAAAGTTCTTCTGCATGGCATCAGGCTGAAATCACTTGCCATTTAAGCAATGACCTTTCTACTTTCTATGTCAAAATGAAATACAAGAAATAAAATATAATCACATAAAGATAGACTTGAAGGAATCCTTTCTTTCTTTTGCTGAGAAGTTATGCTTTGTATTTACATACTCTGTTGAGTATAATGGTTTGAAAAGTATTTGTGCAATAACCACTGATACTGAGTAACAGATAAAGGGTCCCAACTCAAAACAATGACCATTCTTTTTATCCCACTGTTGCTGCTCGACCGACAAGGGTTCCTCCAGAGGCAGCTTTATTATAATGGCATGCTTCCTGATGTTATGGTCATACACATCCCCTTTGGCTATTTGCTTCCTTTCCCCAGATCACAGGAGAACTGGTTTCCATTTATACTGGAACACAAATAGTAGCACAGGAAAGTGTGAAGCATTGGAAGCCGAACATTGTGTGGAAACTGTGATTGCTGACTGATTGAACGAGTTAGGGACGGTAACATCCATTGTCTGAAGGATGTTAGACTTCCAGCTGAGGTTTTAATGCTGACACAACTCATTGTTATTTTACAACACTTGTCAATTTTTTAAAAATTTAAATGTTTTAAAATTTTAGACATACCACATGGTGCAGAATCTTTCCGTTTAAGTAAAATGGCACGCCTCGTCAAAAGAGAGGCAAAATAAATGAACCAGAGATAAAGAAGGATCATTCCCTCCTGTTGTACTGAAGAGGCCACCAAAGGATCCAGTGTTAAATCTAGATTGAAAGTTTTTAATAAAGTATGGAAAATCTCTCTCCAGTATTTTTCTGGACTTAATGATGCTTACATCTCTCACACCAGGGAGTCATATCGAATAAAAGCAAGACAATTTAGCCCACTCATGATCAGTGGCTGTGTGGCATCATGTCCTGTTTGAACATGGAAAAAATTTGTTATCCAAATAATAATTTGTATACAAGATTCCAGAAGTTATGGGGATCATTTATGACTCACTATCTTACTTTATAATTTTACTCAAATGTAATTTAATTGTCTGACTTGTATCTTTTTCATATTCCTTACAAAGATTTCTTTTACGTTCATTTTTCTTTTAGTACAGTACTAAAAGTACTATATATAGCATGTGGCAACAGGATTAGGTAAGGGATTTGAGCTTTTGTCCTCTACTTTTGCCTTCTTTCCTCTTTTTTAAATATTATTAGCGGCATTTTCTCAAACAGTAATATATTATTTAGAATATGAATTATGGATATGATTTACAATTTATGAATGTTAATGATATACGGAATGTCTTATTTGGTTTATGTAACTGTCCATGCTATCTTATTGAATCGTACCTTTTTGTTTGTATAAGTTATTTATATATTTTTTTAAATTTTATTTAAAATGCTTTCCATACATGTAATCATATCCAAAAACAAAATACAATAATTAAATATTAATATTGAGTCCATAATGCATAATGGCGTAAAACCCCAACCTCCCACCCCCTCCCCTAAATAAAACCCCAAGAAAAGAAAAAAAGAAATATGAAAAGCACAACAAAGAGAAATAAGGAAAGGTAAGAAAAACAAGAATAGAAACCTTGTTGTCAGAGGCCACCCCTCACCACATGGCTCTGACCATTTGTATCTTTTAATACTTCCAAGGAGATTAACAAGATTTAGAAGTTTAGGGAGAACATCTATAAATTAATTCCCGCAATTTGTAAATATGGGGGCCCACTTTTCAAAATTACATCATATTTATTTTTCAGGTTTTAAGTAATCTTCTCAAGAGGAACACAACTATGCATTTCCTTCGCTCCAGACCTAAATGGGTGTCTGATTTCCATGTTACTGCTATACATTTCCTTGCAATCTTTACAAATTCTTTTAGATATATAGATAATTTCAATTTTGGTCTTATCCCTTCAATTTTATCTAATAAAAATAACATTGGGCTTTGTGGGAGTTTAATTCCTGTAACCTGTTCTAAAAAAGTTGCCAAATTTATCCAAAAGGGTCTCATTTTGGGACGGGGCCAAGTAGAATGTAAAAAAAGTACGTATCTCCTGGCCACATCTAAAACACTGGTCCAATAAGTTTGATTTCAATCTATTTAACTTCTGTGGTGTGAGATATAATTGATGTAAAAAATGATATTGAACTAATCTATAACTAACATTTATAGTGTTTGTCACACCATCTCGATACAACTCCGACCAATTATGGTCATTAATGTTAATATTTAAATCCATCTCCCATCGCTGTCTGGACCAAGGTACCCCTTGTTTGAGAGTCCCCTTCTGCAATAAAGTGTACATAAGTATAAGTTCTTTATTAAAATCAATAAAAATATTTTAAAAAGGAAGACAAACAGCCTGTTAACAGGCCATTTCAGTTCATGAATCCGTCCTGCCCAATTTACACCCCATTAACCTACAACCCCGGTACATTTTGAACAGTGGGAGAAAACTGGAGCCCCTGGGGAAAATCCACCCACACACAGGGAGAATGTACAAACTCCTTACAGACAGCACAGCATTCTAACCCTATCCCGATCCCTGGTTTTGTAAAGAGATTGCACTGACCGCTACGCCAACCATACCACCCACATATAATTTCACAGGTTGCTGGAACGGTAGTGCTAATTCACTGGCTCAGGCCTCCATCTCTCAATGTTGAGAATATTGGATTGCAGAATTTATTTTTGTTTAATTTATGGGTGTGAGAGACACAAGAGACTGCCAAAAACAATCTGCATGTTGAACAGCATCAGTGGGAAGAAAAAATAATCTCAAGGGCTCAACCTACCCAGTGCTGTAGAAGAGGACCATTTAAAGATGAGCTAAGGGCACAGAGCATGGGGCACTCACCTAACTTGTCAAAGCTTATCTCACAGTACATTAAATGCCACTATACCAGTGGTTCTCAACTGCTTTTTTTCCATTCAAATACAACTTTACATAAACCCTTACTAACCACAGAGGACCCATGGCATCCTATGCCCTAGGCATTCTGTGGTTAATAAACGGTTATTTAAGGTGGTATGTGAGTGGAAAAAAGGGGTTGAGAACCACTGCACTATACAATGCACATTTAGTTCCAACAACATTGCCACAGGACCCACAGTGCAATAATCTTTGATAGGAAGCTCAGTGGAACCTGAGCTAAAATTAAAATGGGACAGAAACTCCAATTCCCCTTTTACACAGCCATTAAAGAATGGGAATTATCTGCCTTTTAACTGCTTCCCTTATCTGTGTAAATGCAATGAATGCGGGATGGGTTCATCCCACGTATTACCCACCAAGGTAAGTAGTATCAGAGCTAATGCCTTTCATATCAGCTCCTATCTAAAAGGGGTACCCAGCTTCCTGGGTCCAGGACGGTCAAAAGCTGTGACACATTGATGATGTTGAATGCGTGCAACTTCCCAGCGGCAGATTCAAACTTGAAATGGCAGCTACGAGGTCATGGCGAAGTCACTGCCTGGCACAGATGTTATAAATCACAAAGGATTCTGACCCTGTAAT
Source organism: Narcine bancroftii (assembly GCF_036971445.1). Classification (NCBI taxonomy): domain Eukaryota; kingdom Metazoa; phylum Chordata; class Chondrichthyes; order Torpediniformes; family Narcinidae; genus Narcine; species Narcine bancroftii. The sequence goes on along the minus strand of NC_091474.1, from coordinate 222,261,155 downwards.
GCTGCAGGCCCCGCCTACTTTTGCTCTGGGATGCCAGGTTGTTGTGTAAAAGGTCGCACTGACCTGGCTTTCCTTGGTTCAGTGTGAACGACCTGAGCTGTCTTTAAATTTCAATTTAAGAGTGTTCCACTCTCCCTGAAATTTGGACTCAAATTTGTTTGAGCTGATATTGCCCACCTCTTCCAAAATTTCATCCTTTTGAAGTCATAGGAGCTTCACTTCAAAAGCAGAAAACAACATTTAGTACCTATTATATTGAATGTTCGGCATAAGTGACTGAAGACCAGTGAAAATTGATTGGAACCTGTCCAAACCCAAACTTTAGATTAATCCCTGCATCTTTCCGTGACCAAGGAACAAAGAAAACCTGATGCCAGATATGTTTGAGAGATCTTTCAGTTGTCTCCTGAAGGATGCTGGCAGAAGCATTGTTCAGGGTTACAGTGACCTAACACTCTCTGTGGGCATGCTAGAGTAGAGAACTAGCAGGAAGCGACTTGAGTCATCCTGAGTCTCTCTGGAAAACCAACGTACCTGCGACATCCACTGTTGCTCTGAGAATGTTTCAAAAGTATCTTGAATTGCCAAGGCACAGAAGGCTACAGGCGAAGTCCTCGTAAATGGGAAGTGGTGTAATAATAATTAAGCTCAGTGAGTCCATAAATTTGCAATCATATTGTGACCATAAGATATTTATAATCAGCAGACGATTTTATCCACACTCCAGATACATATATCTTACCTCGAAAGGCCATAGCATAAAACTGGCTGGTGAGACGGTTTATGAAGCAAACAATGAATTGCTGGAAGAACTCAGTCAGCACCAATGGACAGAAGTGGTCGGGTGACTCTTTGGGTCTGAACCCTTTATCAAGACCAAGAAAGAGTCGGCAAAATTACATCTATAAAGGAGGAAGGAAGCTGGGGGAGGGACCCAGAGGAGATATAGGTCAGAAGGTGCGGAGAGACAGGTCAAAGGAGAAACCATTAGGAAGGAGAGTGGGGACAAAAGTTAGAGAAAATAATAAATACAGGAGTATGAAAAGGAAATAGTGGAGCCACTTGGGGTTAAGGGTTACCTAGAATTAAATTGTTCATGCCACTATGTTTAAAGTTGTCCAGGGAGAATATGATGCGTTGTTCCCCAGGTTTATTTTGTGCCTTGTATCACAGTAGATGTCTGTACCTCAAATCATTAAGTCAGGTCACCTTGCTCTTCTTGGAATGATGGATGTCCTTTTGAAGCAGGTAGGGATCTCTTACTGCTGTAGTGAGAGGTTAAATATATCTGTTTTGGACAAGTTCAGGAGGGCTCATAGTCGTTTTATCTTTTGAAGCAAGCATCGAGCTCATCTGGAAGAGATCTATTGCTTTATTTCATCTATAGGATGTAATGGTGTACAAGCCCTGCCACAGCTGTCTGGCATCTGTCTGAGACTGCAAATGGGTCCAGAATTGTCACTTTGTGTGGGTGATGGTCTTCCAGAGGTTGTACCTTGACTTCCTGTACATTTCTGAATCTCCTCCCCAAAACACCATGGACCTGGTCATTTGTAGATCCTTTGGTTCATCCATGACTTCTGATTTGGATATCCCTGGATAATCTTTGTTGGAACACACTCCTCCACACAAGTGAGAAACCACTATGACATACTCATTCAGATCCACCACCAATTCTATGAATGTTGTTCAGTTCACCAACTCCACACAGTCACAAAGTCATTCTTCTTCCTCCCCGGACCACCTCTGTACAGCCTTCGCTGCTGGATCCGTGTTTTTCAGCTTTTCTCTGTGTGCGGGAAGGAGGAGTAGACTTTCCGGAGGGCTGGCATGGAACGGGCCAATCGGCATCCTTGGTGGTGGTGTTGGAGCAATGTCCAAGACTTCCCCCAGCTGTAACCCTGCTTTACCTCAACAGGATGCCGCTGTAGTTTCTCAGAGCAGACACTAAATCTAAATCAGCAATGTAAAACAAGGTTCCTGGATCCCCATCTGCTTTGGACAGGAGATTCACCCACCTGCACGTCAAAAATGCTTCCCCATCAGTAATCCCTGATGCTCTCAAGCTTTATGGCCATATACTCATCCAGACTCTCTTCCACACCCATGTTTCCTTCCTCTCTACTTTCCCTTGCTGCCATCTTGTGTCTCATAGCTTCCAATTCCGGTTTCAGGCCTCCTGGTTTGGCCTCCAGGAGGACCTCAAGTACCTGCCCAGCACCGACTGTTCTTCTCTTCACTTCTAATTCAATACCCACGTTTCCTTCCTCTCTACTTTCCCTTGCTGCCATCTTGTGTCTCATAGCTTCCAATTCCAGTTTCAGGCCTCCTGGTTTGGCCTCCAGGAGGACCTCAAGTATCTGCCCAGCACTAACTGTTCTTCTCTTCACTTCTCTCACCAAATTCTACGGACCGCCCTCACCTCAATGCAAAGATATCAGCAGCCCTCTGCACCTCCCTCCTCCCCCCATCATTTTGTTCATCTGCCAGCCGACATTTTTTATAACCTTGATAAAGGCCTCAAGCCTGTAAAGTTGCTTATGTATCTTTATCTTTGCAACATAAAGAACATTATTTGACCTGCTGAGTTTCTCCAGCATTGTGTTTTTACTTTTTTTTTATATTTTATTTTTTTAAAGCCAAATATGCAATCAACAAGAAAAAAAGACAATATTTCAAATACAGGAAAGAGCTAATGATGACTAAAATCCCTCATCCAACCCACCCCCCACCCTCTCAAAGAAAGGAAAAGAGAGAATTAGTAAAGAAAGAAATCCCAAGAAAAAAAAACATAAGAAGAAAAGTAAGAAAAAAGAGAGAAAGGAAGAGTAGTAGCCAGGGATCCATCGTTTACTCCACAGGCTTCAAATTTCCATGACTTACCTAGATCTCGAGGGGACATTGATGCAGGTCTTGAGGAGGGTGGGGAGGGTGTGGTGGGGGGGGGGAGCACAGCTAAAGATTTGTACCCACATTTTGTAGAAATGGCTGCCATATTTTTAAAAACGTGCCATACTCATTTCTTAGGTTATAGGTAATCTTCTCAAGGGGAATACAACTATTCATTTCCACATTCCAACAAGCTCTACAGAGATGGGCATCAGACTTCCAAGTAACCACTATACATTTCCTGGTAATTGCCAATGCAGTTTTAACAAATGTGTTTGTTACAAACCCAGAAGACCCCAAAACCCAGCAGCAATAGATATTCACCAAGACAAATGGTTACTTCAACAAAAGTTGCTTTTAATTATCTTTAAACATGAAAACAGAATCACACTTTAACTTATCACTGTTGACTTAACTAACCTAACTTAACCCCCTTCTAATTCTAAGCGCACGTGTGTGTAATGTGTGTGTAAGTTCTGAAAAGTTCTTTGGTTCATAGTCCAATCTCATTTCTCATTCCTCCAAGTTCACTGGTTGCAGGCAATTCTTCTACTGTGCCCAGAATTTAACATTTATAAAGTTCACAAGGCTTTGGTGCTTGAAAGATAAACAGTTACCACTCAGGAAGTTTCTTGTCGGTTTTCAGAGAGAGATTCATTGTATGCTGGACACCCACAACTGATTCCTTTTTTAAATCAGTCACTTCAGTGTCTTGCCGAAGAAACTTTCCCCCTTAGAGTTCTCCAGATGAAAACCTCTTGCTTTCAGATCACTACAGAGTTCCTCTTATTCCAAGTGAAACATTAGATAGCCAATCATCTCCTGTTGCATGAACCACAAGGGCTTTGACCAGGCTGAACTAAGCACTCACAACCGATCTTCCAAGTGGGGTTTTCCATAATCTGGCCAGCTTGTCCTGTTCCAGTTCCAGTTGCTGCTGCTGACTGTAAAACTGTAGAACTGATCTCTGTCTCTCTCTCTGTCTCTGTCTCCCTCTCTCTCTCTCTCTCTCTCTCACACACACACACACACACACACACACACACACACACACACACACACACGCACACACACACACACACACACGCACACACACACACACACGCACACACACACACACACACACACACGCACACACAGAAAGCCTGTTTGACTCTCTCTGCTTGCAAAACTACATGACCCTCCTAGAACAGCAAGTTCCACTCCAGACAGATTGCGGCTCTGATAAGCTCTTTCATCTGTTGCCTTTTTGTAAACAGCAATCATTAATGAAATCTCTTGGGCACTCTCCAAATCTTTTGCCATGACTGTTGGCCCCAACATGTCTAGCATGAGCAAAGCTCCAGTATTGTAAATAAGATCTGTTTTAAAGTGTTTGTATGTGACCTACACTAAAAAGCCTGCCCCGATTTATCTCCCAAAAACATATCTGTATTCTGTCACAAATTCAGTCACAGTGTCTGCAGACATTTGTGTTTTACACCTGCACAAGTTACCACTTCAATTCAGAGATAATACAAATGGATTCCACTATAAGCCAGAAGGTAACTTGTTTGATTTTGTGTGCCTGCCCATTCAGTATCTGCTTCATGCACCAGGTCAGAACTGACCTGCAGTAGATCGCATAACACTTAAATGTTAGTAATAAACTTTTCACAAATTCTATCACAGCTGTGTCTGCCATCATCTAATTTTACTTTAATTTGTAATTTACTTTGCTAATCCACAGAGCATTATTCTTGAATTAAAATGCTGAATCAAATCAGCAGGCAAATCCACCTTCGTCATCAAGGGTTAGGGTTAACCATACAATCAATTTACCTTTCAATCACCAGCAAAATAATGCAAGTGGTTGAAACCATTGTGGAGCCTCACCACAAGGCAGGCGAACCGGCCCCACTTGTAAGCCACGCAGTGGGGCAATCAGCCAAAATGGCGTCATTGGGGGTTTCCCTTCTTTCCAGCTCTGGACTCAGAAACCCGCGCTTGGGGACTATGTGATGCCCGGATGACGTCAGCGTCCTCCAGCACAGTTCTCAGCCAGGTGCAGGCTGGGAGTTTAAGTGCAGACCAGCAGCCTGCAATAAACGAGTCTGCTCACTGAGCTCAACCTGTGTGGTTGTGTGTGTTATTGCAGGAGCAGTGTAGCCGCTGCTACACCATGATCCTTAACCGTGTGATCAGATTGTAAGTAACTCACAGATGACCATTTTGGGTTCTGGCAGAACCACTCAGCTCTAGACCCCATCATAGCCTTGGTTTACACATGGACTAAAGAGCTAAATTTCAGAAGATGAACATTGTCATTAACATCAAATCAGCATTTGATTCATTGTGGTATTAAAGCACCTGGTAGCATTGGTTAATGGGGATCAAAGAGAAAGCAGTAAAAACACAGTAAATGCTGGAAGATCTCAGCCGGACTCACAGCATCCATAGGAAGTAAATATATATTACCAACTTTTCGGACCCGAGACTTTCTTCAAAGTATAAGCAAAAAGCAGGCAGGTGCCTGCTTGACACCTACTCCATGACTGCAGAAGATGCTCATTTAAGCCCACATCTCCTTCCTCACCACCATTCACGGCCCCAAACAGTCCTTCCAAGAGAAGCAACGTTTCACTTGTGAATCTGCAGGGATCATCCACCGTATCTGTGCTCCCATTGTGGTCTGATCTACATTGGAGAGACTGGGCACAGACTAGGAGTTTGCTTCATTGAGCATCTCAGCTCTGTCCGTCACAATAGCGTGGATCTCCCATTTCAATTCTCCATCCCATTCCCTTGCTAGCATGTTTGTCCATGGTCTCATACTGCCAGGCTGAGACCACCCGCAAATTGGAGGAGGAACACCTCACCTTCTGATTGGGGACCTTCCAACTGGATGGCACTAACATCGACCTCCAATTTTCATTAAACCCCACCCCACCCTCATCCCCCACCTACAATCTTCTTTCCCATCTCCTTTCTTCTAGTTCTGTCTCTCTCTCTCTTCCCTTTTCTCTCTGTCTCCTTTCACAGAGCCAAAATCAATTCTCACCTTTCCCCTTATCATATCCAATTAACATATTTTGTTCATCTGGACTCCTCCCCTTGCCAGTGTTCAGTCTTCCTCTCCACAGTCTTTATTCAGACGCTTGCTTGCTTTTAGCTCATACGTTGAAAAATGGTTCAGGCCCAAAACATTGGTCATATAGGTAGTCACCGACATATATCATACTGGTTCTGATGGGCCAGTCGGATCTCGAAATGGACGTAAATTGGACCTATGTTAACCTCAGGTGTCCTGCAGTTGGGCGCATGCTGTGGTATCCAGCTACAGTAATTTTATATATGGCTCATTATTATTTTTTCAGCTGTATGTTCAGATGGCCGTAAGTCACTTTGGTTGTACATCTTTACCTCCAGTGGACGCTGTGAGACTGGCTGAGTTCCTTCAGCATTTCTGCAGACTTTCATGTTTCACATCACAGGGAAAGCATTTTGGTTGGAGTCAGAGCTTGCACAAAGGAAGACGACTGGAATTCCATTGTGCCAGCACCAGGACATCATTGCAGGAGTTCCTTAGGGAGGAATACTGGCCTCAGCTGCTTCAACAGTAACCTTCTTTGCTTTCTTCAACAACAGACACTCTAATCACTAAGTCCTGACATTCAACAACATTACCACTGCTGAATCCCGACCATCTCAATATTCTGAGAGGCACCAATGACTGAAACTCAAATGGATCAGCTGCACAAGCCTTTGACTAAAGATCAGGCCAGAGGCTCTCACTTCCTGACACCCCAAAGTCTTTCCAGGATCCACAAAGTATGTACAAGGTGTGATGGAATATTCTCCACGTGCCTGGATGAGCGCAAAGGCAACGACCCGAAATACATCGACACCCATCCTGCTGAAGAGGTTTCCCCATCAATCACATTAACCAGTGGTTGTAATGCATTACATCTACAAAACACACTGCAGTTGCTTCTCCAGGCTACACCAATAGTTCCCCCCAAAGCCACAACATCCTCCACCAAAAAGGGCAATGACAGCAGGTGTGTGGAAAACACCACCACCTACAGGTTCCTATCCAAGCTGCTCAGCATTATGTGCTGCAAAAAAATCAGGCCTATTGACCCGCTCTTCCATTCTATAAGACCATGGCTGATCTGGGATGAACCATAGAACACTACAGCACAGAAATGGGCCCCTGCGGCCCTTCTAGTCTGTAACTAACTATTTTTTTTGCCAAGTCCCACTGGCTGCACACTGTCCATAGCCCTACATACCTCTCCCGTTCTTTTATCTGTCCAAATTTTTCTTAAATGTTAAAATTCCAGCCTGCATTTACCATTTCAGCTGGAAGCTCATTCCGCACTCCCACCACTCTCTGTGTGACGGTTCCACCTCGTGTTCCCCCTAAACTTTTCCCCTTTCACTCTTAACCCATGTCCTCTGGTTTGTATCTCACCTACCCTCAGTGGAAAAGGCCGATCTACAGTTACTCTGTCTCTCTTCCTCACAATTTTAAATACCTCAATCAAATCTCCTCTCATTCTTCCGCGCTCCAGGGAATAAAGTCCTAAACAGTTTAACCTTTCCCTGTAACTCAGTTCCTGAAGCCCAGGCAACATCCTAGTAAATCTTCTCTGCACTCTTTCTATCCTATTGATATATTTTCTGTAGTTAGGTGAACAAAAATGCACACAACACTCCAAATCTAGCCTCACCAATGTCTTGTACAACTTTACCTTAACATCCTAACTTCTACACTTAATACTTTGATTTATGAAGGCCAATATGTCAAAAGCTCTCTTACCACCCTATCCACCTGTGATGCCACTTTCAGATAATTATGTATCCGTATTCCCAGATCCCTCTGTTCTGCCATACGCCTCAGTGCCCTACCATTTACATATCTTATTTGTCTTTCCAAAATGCAACACCTCACACAATTTAATGCAGACAAGCATTAAATTCCATCTGCCATTTTTCAGCCAATTTTTCCAGCTGATCCAGATCCCTCAGCAACCTTTGAAAACCTTCTTCACTGCCCAAAATACCTCCAAATCTTAGTGCCATCTGCAAACTTGCTGATCCAATTTACCACATTGATATAGATAACAATCAACAATGGTGCCAGCACAGATCCCTGAGGTACACCACCAGACACAGGCCTCCAGTCTGAGAAGCAATCATCCACCACTATTCAACTTCCAATAATTTACCTACTACTGGCTCAGCAGGCTCACCAGCCTATAATTTCCAAAGTTATTTTTGGAGCCTTTTTTAAACAACGGAACAACATGAGCTACCCTGCAATCCTATAAAACCATATAACAATTAGATCATAAAAAGAGGCCAACTTGGCCTTTCAAGTCCAAGTTTCTCCCACCTAATCCCACTGACCTACACTCAACCCATAACCCTCCATTCCTTTCCCTTCCATATACATATCCAACTTCTCTTTAAATACTATTATTGAGCTACCTCTGTCACTTGGTCTGGAAGCTCATTCCACCCCCTCTGAGTAAAGAAATCCCCCCTCATGTTTCCTCTAAACTTTTGCCCTCTAACTCTCAACTCATGTCCTCTCATTTGTATCTCCCCCTTTCTTGAAGGAAAAAGCCTCTCCACGTCAACTCTACCTATACCCCTAATAATTTTAAATACTTCAATCAAATCCTCTCTCAATCTTCTATGCTTCAAAGAATAAAGACCTAACTTATTTAACCTTTCCCTATAATTTAGACCCAGTAACCCCATCAACATGCTCGTAAATCTTCTCTGCTCTCTCTTCGATTTGTTGATATCTTTCCTATACTTTGGTGACCAAAACTGTACACAATGCTCCAAGTTTGGCATCACCAATGCCTTGTATAATTTTAACATAACATCCCAGCTCCTCTACTGAATGCTCTAATTTATAAAGGCCAACATAAAGCTTTCTTTACCATCCAATCCACATGTGACCTCACCTTCAGGGAACCACGTATCATTATTCCTAGATCCCTCTGTTCTACTGCACTCATCAATGCTCTACTATTGTATGTCCTATTTTGATTAACCCTGTGGCATCACAGGTGGATAGGGTGGTAAGAGAGCTTTTGACATATTGTAACAGCTCACACTTCTGCATTAAACTCCATCTGCCATCTTACAGCCCACTCTTCTAACTGGCCCAAATCCCTCTGCAAGCTTTGAAACCCTTCTTCACTCTCCACAGTTCCACCTATCTTAGTATCATCTGCATACTTACTAATCCATTTTACCGCCCCATTTTCCAGATCATTAATGTATATGACAAATAGTAATGGACCAAATACTGAAACCTGAGGCACACCACGAGTCACTGGCTTCCAATCTGACAAACCAGTTATCTACCACTACTTTCTGGCATCTCCCATTCAACCATTATTGAATCCATTTTACTACTTTAATCTTAATGCCTAATGATTGAACCTTCCTAACGAACCTTCCCTGAGGAACCTTATCAAAGGACTTACTAAAGTCCATAGATGGAACACCCACTGCATTACCCTCATCAATTTTCCTAGTAACCTCCTCAAAAAAATTGATAAAGTTTGCCAACCATGATCTTCCCCTCACAAATCCATGTTGACTGTTCCAAATCAAACCCTGACTATCCAAATATTTATATATACCATCTCTAAGAATGCTTAGATGGTGGCCAGAGTTAACATAGGACCCTTGGAGGATGAGAAAGGAATACTGGTAGCAAAAAATGAGGAAATGGCCGAGGCATTAAACAAATATTTTGTGTCAGTCTTCACTGTGGAAGACACGTCCAGCATGCCCAAGTGCGGAGTTAAGGATGCGAATGTTGGGGAGGGCCTTGATAAAATAGTTGTAACAAAGGAAGTAGTGATGGAGAAACTAATGGGACTAAAGCCAGACAAATCACCTGGTCCTGATGATATGCATCCAAGGGTTCTGAAGGAAATGGCAGAAGTTATACTTGATGCATTGGTGGTCATATACCAAAATTCCTTGGATTCTGGGTAGGATCGCGGCAGACTGGAAGACAGCAAATGTCACGCCACTTTTTAAGAAGGGATGTAGGCAGAAGACTGGAAATTATCAGCCAATTAGCTTGACATCTGTAGTTAGAAAAATGTTTGAAGCTGTCATTAAAGATGAAATAGTGAAACTTTTGGAACGTAAGGGTTCAATCAGGCAGACGCAGCATGGTTTTAGAAAGGGAAGATCTTGTTTGACAAACTTGTTAGGATTCTTTGAGGATATAATGGGTGCGGTGGATAGAGGGGAACAGGTTGATGTTGTATATTTGGATTTCCAGAAAGCGTTTGATAAGATGCCACACAAGAGACTTATCAGTAAGTTACAGGAAAGTGGAGTCCGGGGAAGTATATTGGCCTGGATTGAAAATTGGTTGTCTGACAGGAGGCAGAGAGTCGGGATAAGTGGGAGTTTTTCAGGTTGGCAGAGAGTGGTAAGTGGGGTGCCGCAGGGGTCAGTGTTAGGCCCACAACTGTTCATCATTTACATTGATGACTTGGAGGAGGGGACAAAATGTGGTGTCGTCAAGTTTGCGGATGACACCAAATTGAATGGAAGAGCAAATTGTAATGAGGATGTGGAGAGTCTGCAGAGGGATATAGTTAAGCTGGATGAGTGGGCAAAGGTCTGGCAGATGGAGTACAATGTTAGTAAGTGTGAGATTATCCACTTTGGCAAGAAAAATAAAAGAGCTGAATATTATTTAAAGGGAGAAAAGCTACAGCATACTGTTGTGCAGAGGGACTTGGGAGTGCTTGTGCATGAATCGCAAAAAGTTAGGTTGCAGGTGCAGCAGGTTATTAAGAAGGCAAATGGAATGTTGGCCTTCATCGCTAGAGGAATTGAATTCAGGAGTAGGGAGGTAATGTTGCAACTGTATAAGGTACTGGTGAGACTGCACCTGGAGTACTGTGTCCAGTTCTGGTCTCCATATTTGAGGAAGGATATACTGGCTTTGGAGACGGTCCAGAGGAGGTGTACTAAGTTGATCCCTGGGATGAAGGGGTTGACTTATGATGAAAGATTAAATCGTCTAGGATTGTATTCGCTCGAGTCCAGAAGAATGAGAGGAGATCTTATAGAAACATATAGGATTATGAAGGGTATGGATAGGATAGATGTAGGAAGGTTTTTTGAGCTGGCCGGGGAAACTAAAATGAGAGGACACAGTCTCAAGATTCGGGGGAGTAGATTTAGGACAGAGATGAGGAAAAATAGTTTTTCCCAGAGAGTAGTGAATGTTTGGAATTCTCTAACCGGGGAAATGGTTGAGGCTGCCTCATTAAACATATTTAAAATTTGGTTAGATAAATTTTTACATGATAGAGAAATTAGGGGATATGGGGAGAAGGCAGGTAGGTGAAGTTAGGTCATAACTTAGATCAGCCATGATCGTATTGAATGGCGGAGCAGGCTCGATGGGCCATTTTTGGCCTACTCCTGTTCCTACTTCCTATGTTCCTATGTTCCTATGTTCCTTTCCACCACTGACATCAAACTTACAGGCCTATAATTACTAGATTTACTCTGAGCACCTTTTTTAAACAATGGATCTACATGAGCTACCCTCCAGTCCTCCAGCACCATTCCTATTACTAATGACATTTTAAACATCTCTGTCAAAGCCTGTGCTTTTTCTACACTAACATTCCTCAAGGCCCGAAGGAATATCTTTCCAGGACCTGGAGACTTATCCAGCTTTATTTTCCTTAAAAACACCAGTACTTTCTCTTCTTCAATCATCATAATTTCCATAACTTCCCTTCTTATTTCCCTTCCTTTACACAGATCAATAGCCTTCTTAGTAAATACTGAAGAAAAAATATTGTTTAAAATCTCCCCCAGATCTTTTGGCTCCACGCATAGCTATCCACTCTCATCCTCCAGGGGGCCAGTTTTATCCCTAATATATCCATAGAAACTCTTTGGATTTATTTTCACCTTCCTCTGGCATCACACCCATAGCTAAGGACATTTTAAATATTGCTGGCAGAGCCCCTACATTTTCTACACTAGCCTCACTCAAGGACCAAGGGAATATCTTGTCAGGCCCTGGGGATTTGTCCATCGTTATTTGTTTGAAGACAACAAGCACTTCCTCTTCTTTAATCTACACAAGTTCCATGACTTCACTGCTTGCTTTCCTTACTTCCCACGACTCTGTGGCCATTTCCTGAGTGAAAACTAATGAAATAGAAACAGCTCCTTTTTGAACTCAGCTCCTTTTTCCTGCCTTTTTCCCATAATCCCTAATTCCCATCCTATGTAAGAATCTATTTAACTGTGTCTTAAGTATATTGAATGAGGCTGCTTCTTCTGCTTCCTTGGGCAAATAATTCCACAGGTTGACTACTCTCTTGGAGAAGCAGTTCCTCCTCATCCCCATCCTAAATCTACTCCCCAAATCTTGATGCTTTGCTCCCTAGTTCTAGTCTCAACTTTCCTGCCTCTATTTTATCTATTTCTTTCATAATTTTATGTGTTTATAAGATTCGCTCTCATTCTTCTGGATTCCCTTCTGTACAATTTCTCCTCATAGGCTAATCTTCTCATCTCTGCAATCAACCTGATGAACCTCCTCTGCACCGCCTCCAAAGACAGTTAAGTAGGGAGACTAGAACTGCATATAGTACCCCAGGTGTAGCCTCACCTGTACCATAGAGCCATAAAACATTACAGCACAGAAAACAGGCCTTGTTTGTGCCAAGCTATTATTCTGCCTAGTCCCACTGACCTGCACCCAGTCCATATCACTCTATATCCCTCCCATACATGTACCTGTCCAAATTTTTATTAAATGTTAAAATTAATCCCACATTCACCAATTCAACTGGCATCTCATTCCAAACACCCACTACACTCTGTGTAAAGAATTTGATCTTTAATTTCCTTCCAAGGTGGATAACCTCACATTTACCAACATCATTATCTATCTGCCAGACCCCTGCTCACTCATTTCACCTATCCGTAATCTCTCTGCAGATTCTCCAGATCCTTAACCATTTGCTTTTCCATTCAATTTAGCATCACCACTGCATTTCGATACGCTACACTTGGCCCCTTCCAAATTGTTAATGTACATTCAAGAACACTTGCGGGCCCAGCTCTAGCCTCTGCGGTACTCCACTCACCACTGGTTGCCAACCAGAGAAACGCCTATTTATCCCAACTCTCTCCCTTCTGTTGGTTAACCCATCCTTGATCCATGCTAATACTTTATTCCCAGCCTCATGCATTCTTAACTGATGGATGTCTTTTATACGGCAGCTTATCAAATGGCTTCATTAAATCCAATGATTAGACATCCACCTGTTCGCCTCTACCCACTATGCTCATTATATCCTCAGAAAACTCCAGTAACTTTGTCATACATGACCTTCCCTTCCAGAATCCATGCTGTGTCTGCCTGATGGAGCAATCTCTATCCATGTCCCACAATTTCTTCCTTAATGACAGCTATTTTCCTGACTACAGATGTTAAGCTAACTGGCCCATGGTAACCTTCCTTTTGCCTACGTTCTTTGTCAAACAGCGGTGTGACATTTGCCACCCCATGCCAGAAATACATCACCAATCATACATTGTGGCTGAGTTTAAAGCCAATAATTCACTGCTCAATAGCAGGGTGGGAAGGACTCTAGCAGGTCAAGATGGAAGCACACAACTATTTTCTACAGGGCTTCACCAGATGAGCAATAAATGATGGAGGAACACAAATGCTGCAGCTGCTGGAGTCTTGAACTGACAAAGAATTGCTGGAGGAACTCAACGGTATCCAATGGGGAGAAAGTCAGTTAACGTTTCAAGGTGGAATTCTTTATCAAGACTCAGGCGAAAAGGTGCAATTACACATATAAAGGGGGAAAGAAGCTGGGAGAAGGGCCTAGTGGTGATTGGACAGAAGTTGCAAAAGGTGGAGAAACAGGTAATGGGAGAACTATTTGGAAGGAGGATGGAAAAAAATGAGAGAGAGGAAAAAGTTGAGCACAGGAGAAGGTAAAGAAGAGTTGGAGACAGAGGAACTCAGTGCTAATGTGGCCACATGCAATTTGAATGGACAACACGTTAAATGCTGTCTTGGCATCAGATGGCATCAAAATTGACCTCCAATATCTGGCAAATCTCTCTTTGCTTTCCCCTATCTCTTTGACCTTAATCTTCCTTCTCCTTTCTTTCTCTTTTCCTACACCACCCTCTCTTCCTGCCTGTCACCCACTCCTTCCTTCCTCCAGCTCCCCACCCCCTTCACTGTCTTCCTTCTATAAGAGTGAATCTTCCTCAGCCCTGTGCCTCTTCCTCCCATAACTTCTCAGCTTCCTATATTTTTTCATTTCTTCCGCACCCCCCCCCCACCTGTATTCACCTGTCATCTTGTGCTCCTCTCCCCCTCGCCCCAATTTAATGGGACACCTGCTCATTTCTTGCTATTCCTGATGTAGATTTTTGACTCTCTTTTGCCTTCCATGTCTTGCTGAGTTCCTCCAGCATTTTGTGTGCTTCTCCAGCGTTTCCAGCAGCGGCAATCTCTCTAGTTCACTTCAATGTTCATGCCGTTAAGTTTAAGGCTGTCCATGAGGAATATAACGTGTTGTTCCTCAGGGTGATAAAAGGCAGCCTGGAAACGTTGCCCAGATCTATAAGTGAATTAAAAGATTGTAAAGAGAATGTTTTCCACATGTATAAAAATACTGGAGACCATGATTCTAGAATGGTTAGCAAGAAACAGGTTTCCCCAAAGATTGGTATGAATGCAGAACTTGTTGCCACAGGGAGCATTTGAGTGATTAATATACACAAAAGACACTGAGAAAACTTACAAAAGGAGAACGAGGGATCATATGAGATTCAGATTTGTTGCCAGAGTACATACCTGACATTACATACAAACCTGAGATTCCTTTTCCTGCAGGCCAGGCATAATTACCATTTACTGGCAGTGCAAAAAATATGACTCAATGTACACATGTAAACAAACAAGACATGTAAACAAACTAACTATAATACAGAGAAAAACATCAATAAAGTGTAAAAGTAAGAGTCCTTAAATAAGTCCCCAAATCGATTTGCTCTTGAGGAGTCTGATGGTAGAGGGTGACTGTGGTGCAGGTCTTGTGGCATCTGTACCTCTTTGCTGATGGTAGCAGCGAGAACAGAGCGTGTGCGGGGAGGTGTGGATCCTTGATGATTGCTGCTGCCCTCTTTTGGCAGCATTCCCTGTAGATGTTCTCAATAGTGTGGAGGGTTTTGCCTGTGATGTCATGGGTGTGTCCACTACTTTTTGTAAGGATTTTTGCTCGGGGGTATTGTTATCCCCAGTCCAGGCACAGGGTGAACTGCGGCGGCCTCGGCCCCGGTCCGGGCAGTATGGACCGACCTAGGAGGGGAGGCAGACCCCTCCAGCCCGGGTAAGAAACCTGCATAGGAGAAGGCCACTCCGATATAAAACCTACGACCCAAGGACCTCGCTGCCACGTCCCAGCTTGCTTTGCCACGGCACACGAACCATGGGTGTAAAGGGTGGGGCGAGTACTGCGCGCACTGCACTCCACCTAAAAGCTCCTTTGCGCAGGCCCGAGGACAGGTCCACGTCCTCCCCCTCAACGTCCTCCCCCTCCACGTCCTCCCCCTCCACGTCCTCCCCCTCAAAAGATGCTCACAAACTCAAGCTAGCATGCTGGAACATCAGAACCATGCTAGACAAGACTGACAGCCACCGACCTGAACGTCGGTCTGCCCTCATTGCACATGAACTCCTCAGACTTGACATCGACATAGCCGCTCTCAGTGAAGTCCGCCTGGCAGATGTAGGCAGCCTCCAAGAACGCGGCGCGGGCTACACACTCTACTGGTCTGGCAAGCCTTCGGATGAACGACGCCTATCTGGTGTAGGCTTCATGGTCAAGAGCTTCATTGCCTCCAAACTCGAAAACCTTCCGACAGGCCTCTCGGACCGAATCATGTCCATGCGACTCCCACTTCAAAACAAGCATCACATCACCCTCATCAGTGTCTATGCTCCAACCCTCCAGGCGGAACCAGCAGAAAAGAACAAGTTCTACACCGACCTGCGCAACCTCATCCAACGTACCCCTACAGCCGACAAGGTTGTCATCCTGGGCGACTTCAACGCTCGTGTCGGCAAAGACTCAGAAACCTGGCCAGGAATCCTGGGCAAGCATGGCGTCGGCAAGTGCAACGACAATGGGCGCCTCCTGTTGGAGCTCTGCGCAGAACAGCGGCTTGTCATTACAAACACCCTTTTTCAGCAGAGGGACAGCCTTAAGACTACCTGGATGCATCCCCGATCCAAACACTGGCACCTCCTGGACTACATCCTGGTGCGAGAAAGTGACAAACAAGATGTGCTCCACACCAGGGTCATGCCTAGCGCGGAATGCCACACTGACCACCGGCTGGTTCGCTGCAAGCTCAACCTTCACTTCAAGCCAAAGCCCAGGAACAATAAAGCCCCCAGAAAGAGGTTCAATGTTGGAAAACTGCAGTCAGACGAAGCGAGAGGAAACTTCCAGGCAAACCTCAAAGCAAAGCTCGACGTTGCAACCCGCCTCACGGACCCGTCCCCTGAAACCCTCTGGGATCAGTTGAAGACTACCATACTGCAATCCACTGAAGAGGTACTGGGCTTCTCCTCCAGGAAAAACAAGGACTGGTTTGACGAAAACAGCCAGGAAATCCAGGAGCTGCTGGCAAAGAAGCGAGCTGCCCACCAGGCTCACCTTACAAAGCCGTCCTGTCCAGAGAAAAAACAAGCCTTCCGTCGCGCATGCAGCCATCTTCAGCGCAAACTCCGGGAGATCCAAAATGAGTGGTGGACTAGCCTCGCCAAACGAACACAGCTCAGCGCGGACATTGGCGACTTCAGGGGTTTCTACGAGGCTCTAAAGGCTGTGTACGGCCCCTCACCCCAAGTCCAAAGCCCGCTGCGCAGCTCAGATGGCAAAGTCCTCCTCAGCGACAAGATCTCCATCCTCAACCGATGGTCAGAACACTTCCAATCTCTTTTCAGTACCAACCGCTCAGTCCAAGATTCCGCCCTGCTCCAGCTCCCTCAACAGCCCCTAAGGCTAGAGCTGGATGAGGTTCCCACCCTGGATGAGACATATAAGGCAATCGAACAACTGAAAAGTGGCAAAGCAGCAGGTATGGATGGAATCCCCCCAGAAGTCTGGAAGGCTGGCGGCAAAACTCTGCATGCCAAACTGCATGAGTTTTTCAAGCTTTGTTGGGACCAAGGTAAACTGCCTCAGGATCTTCGTGATGCCACCATCATCACCCTGTACAAAAACAAAGGCGAGAAATCAGACTGCTCAAACTACAGGGGAATCACGTTGCTCTCCATTGCAGGCAAAATCTTCGCTAGGATTCTACTAAACAGAATAATACCTAGTGTCGCCGAGAATATTCTCCCAGAATCACAGTGCGGCTTTCGCGCAAACAGAGGAACCACTGACATGGTCTTTGCCCTCAGACAGCTCCAAGAAAAGTGCAGAGAACAAAACAAAGGACTCTACATCACCTTTGTTGACCTCACCAAAGCCTTCGACACCGTGAGCAGGAAAGGGCTTTGGCAAATACTAGAGCGCATCGGATGTCCCCCAAAGTTCCTCAACATGATTATCCAACTGCACGAAAACCAACAAGGTCGGGTCAGATACAGCAATGAGCTCTCTGAACCCTTCTCCATTAACAATGGCGTGAAGCAAGGCTGTGTTCTCGCACCAACCCTCTTTTCAATCTTCTTCAGCATGATGCTGAACCAAGCCATGAAAGACCCCAACAATGAAGACGCTGTTTACATCCGGTACCGCACGGATGGCAGTCTCTTCAATCTGAGGCGCCTGCAAGCTCACACCAAGACACAAGAGAAACTTGTCCGTGAACTACTCTTTGCAGATGATGCCGCTTTAGTTGCCCATTCAGAGCCAGCTCTTCAGCGCTTGACATCCTGCTTTGCGGAAACTGCCAAAATGTTTGGCCTGGAAGTCAGCCTGAAGAAAACTGAGGTCCTCCATCAGCCAGCTCCCCACCATGACTACCAGCCCCCCCACATCTCCATCGGGCACACAAAACTCAAAACGGTCAACCAGTTTACCTATCTCGGCTGCACCATTTCATCAGATGCAAGGATCGACAATGAGATAGACAACAGACTCGCCAAGGCAAATAGCGCCTTTGGAAGACTACACAAAAGAGTCTGGAAAAACAACCAACTGAAATACCTCACAAAGATAAGCGTATACAGAGCCGTTGTCATACCCACACTCCTGTTCGGCTCCGAATCATGGGTCCTCTACCGGCACCACCTACGGCTCCTAGAACGCTTCCACCAGCGTTGTCTCCGCTCCATCCTCAACATCCATTGGAGCGCTCACACCCCTAACGTCGAGGTACTCGAGATGGCAGAGGTCGACAGCATCGAGTCCACGCTGCTGAAGATCCAGCTGCGCTGGATGGGTCACGTCTCCAGAATGGAGGACCATCGCCTTCCCAAGATCGTATTATATGGCGAGCTCTCCACTGGCCACCGTGACAGAGGTGCACCAAAGAAAAGGTACAAGGACTGCCTAAAGAAATCTCTTGGTGCCTGCCACATTGACCACCGCCAGTGGGCTGATAACGCCTCAAACCGTGCATCTTGGCGCCTCACAGTTTGGCGGGCAGCAGCCTCCTTTGAAGAAGACCGCAGAGCCCACCTCACTGACAAAAGGCAAAGGAGGAAAAACCCAACACCCAACCCCAACCAACCAATTTTCCCTTGCAACCGCTGCAATCGTGTCTGCCTGTCCCGCATCGGACTGGTCAGCCACAAACGAGCCTGCAGCTGACGTGGACTTTTTTACCCCCTCCATAAATCTTCGTCCGCGAAGCCAAGCCAAAGAAGACCAGGCAATGATGCAGCTGGTCAGCCACACATCGCTAGAAATTTGCCAGGGTTTCCAAATTTATGCCAAACCTCCACAAAGTCCTGAAGAAGTAGAAGCACTGACATGCTTTCTTCATGATGCCATTAGGGTGTTGGGCCAGGAAAGTCCTCAGAGACAGTGACTCTCAAGAACTTAAATTTGCTCACCCTCTCCACCTCTTATTCCCCCAATGGTAACTGGATCATACACCTCTGGTTTTCCCTTCCTTAAATCAACAACCAGCTCCTTAGTTTTGGTGACATTGAGTGCAAGGTTATTGGTGGGCTCCATTCAGCCAAGTTTTCAATCTCCCTCTTGTAGGCTGACTCATCGCCCCTTTTTCCATAGTATCATAAGGGAACTTGCAGATAGTGTTGCTGTCGTACCGAACCACATAGTCAGAAGTGTAAAGTGAGTCGAGCAGGGGGCTAAGGTACTACGGTACTGATGGAGATTGTGGAGGAGATGTTCTTACCAAGCCACACTGATTATGATCTGGAGGTGAGGAAACCCAAGATCCAATTACACAGAGGGTTTTGAGTCCCAGATCTTGGAGTTTGCTGATCATGTTAAGGGGATGATGGTGTTAAATGCTGAACTGCAGTCGATAAAATACATCCTGATATATGCATCTTTGCTGTCCAAGTGTTCCAGGGTGTTGTGTAGAGTAAGTGAGATGGCATCCGCTGAAGACCTGTTGCTACCATAGGCGAAGTGGAATGGATCATGTCACTACTCAAACAGGAGTAGTGATATCCTTCAACGTCAGCCTTTCAAAACGCTTCATCATTGTTGATGTGAGTGCCACTGGTCAATAGTGGGCGTGGATGTGGAAAGGGAAAGCATAAATGTGAGTGGTTGGGCTGAATGATCTGTTCCTGTGTTATACATCTTTGGACTCCTAAGAGAAAGTCTCCCAATCAATGAGAAATTGAATAGAGCATATTTTGCAATAAGAATAAATGAATGCCAAACTGAAACTGGGTCCATTATGAAACATGTATATATAACCCTCTCGTACTGCAATAATAATTTGCCATGTATAAAATTGCACTTTTTTTTAGCATTGTTCTAACGGCTTCTAATCTCTTCTCTCTACCTGACTATGTGCACATAATGGGTTGTTTAAGATTTTCAAATAATCTTTGACAAGAGTAATGGCAGTGTTACACTGTAATATATCAAAGATTATTTCTCACAGGGAACTTGGTTATTATAAACGAATAACTAGATTTTCTAGCCACGCAATTTTCGCTAATAACCACTGGAAGTTGTGTGAAAAGCAATAACATTATGACATAGCTCCATCACACTCAGAAAATAACCTTAAACAAGTCGGTTGGAAAGATGAAATAGTTGTCAAGTATACCCATGGTTTGGAGTTTCTTGCCTCATCCATCACATTTTATTCAGTAATCAGAATTACAATTTTTTTTCCCCTGAGATGTAGAATGGATTCAGAGATATCCTTGGAAAGCTTTCCAGCCTCAAGCGAGTTATTATATTTTAATATTTTATTTAATTTTTCCCTGTACATGAAATTAATAAATGTTTATGAAAAACATTTAAAACATAAGTTTTAAAACTTACAATGGTTACATGATGGTTTTTACCCTGCCCTTTCCCTCCCCTCCCTCCCTCCCTCCTGCACAAAAACTATACAAAAAATATAAATGAGATATATAGTTTTATATGAAATATAGAAAAGGAAGAAGAAAATAGTTTCCTGGATTGGTGGAAGGATCAGTTCATACACTGGGATCCCGAGCTAGTTATGATTAAGGACAGTGCCAAATCTGTTTTAGGGCTTGACGCGCATGCGTGAGAACTCATGGCATGGATAAGATCCCATGCAGCTAATTCTGCATTTTATCTAGACCAATATTATAAATAAATATAACATTAATTTTTCTTGTGGCCAATTCCATCTTAATTTCTATGAACTGATATGAATTGTGTTTATAAAAAAAAGAACTGGTTATCACAATAAGACAAGGTTATTGGTTATTTTTGGCGGTGGGGTGAAGAAATGTCCTGGCTGGTCTAACACTAGAGAGAGAGAGAGAGATGCTGAAGTGTCCTCGTTGATTTAAATCAAAGGTCTCTCACTTTAGATCTCAAGATATTGGATACTTGATATGAAAAGAATTAAGCAGTTATGAAATAAAATGCATTACTTTATTAATATAAACCCCTGAAATCAATAATATTTCACCAATTGATCTATTAATAAAGTAATGTAATCCACTTAATTTCATCGCTGTCTCACCTCTCTCCTACTGCAAAAATAATTCCTCAGAAATTCAATTGTACATTTTTATTTGAAGCGTTTTGAATCCACATTTTTGGGTTGGTTGACAATCTCAAAATGTTTCATCAGGTCACCTCGTCAGTCGACAAAGAAATACATTGGTTCCTTGTACTTTTTCTCCTTCTGTGTGTGGCAGAGGAACACATTGCTTCATAGTCTTCCTAGTTCAGTCCATACAGATAAATTATTTTTTAGGCAATGTGACAACGAATTCCATAGATTTACCACTCTCTGACTGAAGAAATTGCAATGCATCTCTGTTCCAAGTGGCCGCCTTTCAATCTTGAAGTTGTGCCCTCTAGTCCTAGACTCTCCCACCATGAAAAACAACCTTTCTACATCTACTATGCCTTTCAACATTCAAAATGTTTCAATGAGATCGTGCCATTCTCCTAAATTCTGATGAGTAGAGGCCAAGGACTGTCAAAACACTCCTCATAACCCTTTCATTCACGGAATCATCCATGTGAATCTCCTCTGCACTCCAACGTCTCCTTAAACTACCTATCCTTACCACTTTCTGACCTCCAACCCAATGCCATCATTCCCAAACCCCTTGTTCCCAATTTCCTTCACCAATTGTAATCTCTCTGGACTCAATATGTTGGCAAAGAATACCATCAAACGGCACATAATATCTTCCATACACCAGCACCTTGATGCTTCTTTGCAGACTTGTTGCCCTCTCCTCCCTGTTCACTTTCAACCTCACTTTTTATCAGCAGAAAACTTAATTACATTATGGGGAGCATTTCCCCTAATTTGCTAAATTTCAAAAAATTTTATTAGCAACAGTCTGCTAAGATGTAAGTGACCCCTATATTCTGATTCTGCTTTTTGACCTTTAACAAACCTATCTCTGTGCTAGCATACTGTACATTCTTGTGAAATTGTTGAATTTTTTGGACCACTTTTTTAGGCCAAATAAAGGGAGTGGGGGAGTCAACTTTTACATGGATCATACTTTTGACTTTGATAAGTACCCGCGTCATTCAAGGTATTGGGAGCTCAGATGTCCAAGACCGGGTGGTAAGTCTGTGGTCGGGGCATTGGAAGCTCGGTTGGGTGGGTGATCAAGGCTCAAGAGGAGTTCCAAAATTGTGGTGATAACAGATGTTAAAGACACAAGAACCACAAATACTAGAATCTTGAACAAAGCAAAGCAGGAGGGATTCAGTAGGTCAGGTGGTATTCATGGAGAGAAATGTATGGCCAACAGTTCAGATGGGCAGGTGGCCAGGACATCAGGAGAGTGAATGGGTGCATGACCGGGGTGAGGGATCCACAGTTGGGAGCTCAGATGGCTGGGCATTCGGGGCGTCAGATGTTCGGATGGGCGGATAGCCAGGACAAGGATCGGGAGCTCGGATGGGTGGGCAGCTGGGGTCAAAAAATAAGGGGGCTGACATTTATTTACATGGATCATACAAAAACACCAGATTTCTGCCAAGAAATGAGTCGGGGGGTGGGGGGGGGTTGACTATTACACGGTAGCAACAATTACGCACACATATATGCTATATTGCTCCCAATCCTTTAACCCATATTTTTTATGACAATTATTTTGGTGGGATCTTATCATTTGGTCTTGCAAATCCTGATCCGTTACATCCATTTATTTACTCTGCTTGGTTAAATGCTCAAGCAACTCAAACATGATTCTGAGTTTAAAAAAACCATTGACTCTGCACAATTACATCATGACATCCAGGAGCCCCACTACTGTGGCCTCAAGAGGGGTTCCAGCATTGTGGTGACAACAGATGTTAAAGACACAAGAACCACAAATACTAGAATCTTGAACAAAGCAAAGCTGGAGGGATTCAGTAGGTCAGGTGGTATTCATGGAGAGAAATGTATGGCCAACAGTTCAGGTCAGGATCCTTATTATCTCAGTATTAGGTTAACTAATCCATAGTTCCCTACTTTCCTCATTTCTCTCCTTTCTCCACGGGTGAACAATAACTTATAATCTGTTGGGACTAACTAAGGTTGAGAGAGATATTGACTGAAGCAGGCAAATGGGACTACCTTGCATTGACAGCTTGGTCAGCATGGACCAGATGGGCTGAGAGGTCTGCTGCAAAATTCGTATGACCCTTTTGGACCCCTGGGTTTCATATGGCCAATTCCAATAAATTTGTTTTAGTCCCTCAATGTATCTAGCATTTCTCTTTTGTGACATTAAAGGCTTTAAATTACTTACTGTTATTAGCTTTTTAATTCTACATGATCTTTACTGCCAGATATTTAGAATCATAATATACATCTTGGAAACAGGACTTTCAGCCCAAATCAACCATGCCAACCAAGTGGCCAATCTGAACTAGTCCAATTTGCCTGCTTCTAACCCATATACCTCTAAACCTTCCTCTTCAATGTACCTGTCCAACTTATTCAATGCCTAATCCATGCCTTTAATCAACACCAGCCTTAATCTCTCCTCCACAATATCCATCAATATGGGGGAACCATAGAGCTGTGTTCTTAGCCCTCCCTACTCTACTTGCTTTCCACCTATGACTGTGTGGTTCAGTACATCAACAGCACCATGCAAATTTGCAGATAGTGCCAGAGTAGTGGGTTGTATAAAAAAAGCGATGAGTCAGCATAGAGGAGGGAGATTGAAAACTTGGCTGAATGATACACCATAAAACAACCTCACACTCAATGTCACCAAAACCAAGGAGATGATTGTTGACTTCAGGAAAGGAAAACCAGAAGTATGTCATTGGGGGATCAGAGGTGGAGAGGAAGAGCAAATTTAAGTTCTTGGGATTTACTATCTCAGATGATCTTTCCTGGAGCCAACACACTAATGGCATCATGAAGAAAGCACATCAGCACATTTTCTTCCTCTGAGGTTTGGGGAGGAACATCACAGGCAAAACCCTCTCCAACCCTTGGAGAACATCCACATGTCCATCAGAGAGCAGCAGCAATCATCAAGGATCCACACCACCCAGCACACGCTCTGTTCTCACTGCTGCCTTCAGGAAAGAAGTATAGATGCCGTAAGACTCACACCACCAGGTTCAGGAACAGCTGCTCCTCCTCCACCAACAGACTCCTCAACGACAAACTCAACCAGGGACTCGTTTAAGGACTCTTACTTTAGCATTTTATTGATTTTTTTTTCTCTCTGTTTGCACAGTCAGCTTGTTTACATTTCTTTATTTGTTTCCATGTGTATGATCAGTTTATTTTGCACTTCCAATAAGTGGTAATTCTGCCTGGCCCACAGGAGAAAGAATCTCAGGATTGTATGTGATGTCATATGTGTACTCTGACAAATACATCTGAAACCTAAAATCTAACCCCCAAAGTTTTCACAGCTGGATTAATTTCTTATGGAGGTTTTATTTGTTGAATGTATTTTCATTGAAAGGGTTTTGAAATATTTCATGAAGTCAGAGAGTCAAACAGTACAGAAATAGGCTCTCTATCCCACCACACCCATGCTGACTATGAAGTGTCTCTCTGTACTAATCCTGTTTACCAGAGCTTGGTCATAGCTGGCTTTGCCTTGGACAATGAAATGCTTGGTTTAGATGCCTCCTAAATGTTGTGAAAGTCCCTGCTCTACAACCCATTCAGGAGGTTGCAGATTCAGCTGGTAAGAATATTATTATGTCATAGACCAGCAACAAAGGTACCTTAAAACAATATTTTTTACTAATAACTATTAATAAAATAACATCTTACTTAACTCTAAACCCAAACTATGTGCAAATGTATGTATACGTGTGTGTGTGTGTGTGTGTGTGTGTGTGTGTGTGTGTGTGTGTGTGTGTGTGTGTGTGTGTGTGTGTGTGTGTGTGTGTGTGTTGTGTGGATTACCCAAACCGTTACAGCTTAAGCACAATTCTGAAAAGTCAATTCAAAGTTCAGTTTTAGAAATCTTGTGTTGGAAATCAGAATCTTTAAACTGATGTTCGGAAGTAATTAATGAGTAGGTGAAACATCGAGTATTCAGACTTCTCAAAACTCACAAATTCTTGTTGAATTGCTTTCAGTGAAATGATTCTTCCTACAGATGATTTTTTTACTACTATTCCCCTCTTCCTTGCATAGAGGTTATGGAACTTGTAACTTCCACAATGTTTCCACGAACCCAGACAAGGTTTAAACGAAATAACCATCAAAATGGTCATGATCCAAATGCAACCTTGCTTTCTTTACCCAGATATGGGTCAGTCAAAAGTGACCATTACAATGGTCACCACAAATCACTGCTCTCCTCTGACAAGAAGAAACGACAGAAGTGACCATCCTCCCCGAAGTCACTTTAATTCTGACTCTCCTGGTGACTTTCTGATGAATAAAAATGTTTTCTTTGTGTCATTTTCCCAAAGGCCTGAGTCATATAGCAGATGGTCTCCTATTTGCATAGATATTGCCTTGAATAAACATTTATTGTTTATAGTATTTCACTTGAACAATAATAATGCTGTTTATAGTTTTGAACATAGTTGCCTTTGTGTCTGTTAAAAAGGTTGTTATCTGGGAGTGTCTTTCCCTGATCCAACCCCCAAAGTAACTTTACTAATATATAACACTTAAAATAAAGAATAATAGAAGCCTAAAAACATAAGACGTAGGAGCAGAATTAAGCCATTCAGCTCATTGAGCCTGTTCTGCTATTCATGTATTTTGCCTCTAACCCCCATCATTACACTGAACTTCTTAACCCTTTGCTCTCTAGTTTTAGATGCTATTACTATGGAGGAAAGTTTCTTACCATCTACTCTGTTTGTGCCCCTCAGGAAATGGTGGTGCAGACCCACCAGAGAGGGGTAAGCGGAGACACAGCACTCCCCTGTGGGGTCCAGTTGCCCGCTCTGACTGCTGTTGGCTCTGTACAGTCTTTAAATGGCCTGACAAAGGAACAGACAGTAGTTTAATTTACAATCCTGCGAATGCAGGGTCGGGCCCATGATGGTGGCACCTATGAGTGGCAGTGGCCACAAGGGGTTACAGACACTGGGGAAGCAGAGGACTGGTGCAGGGCACCAGACAACAGGGAGACTACCTGCAGCTTGAGGACAACAAGCAGAGGAGATGACCCACAAGACAGTGACCATGGTGGCAGATCAGTGAGGGGCTCTAAGGCTGAAGAACACAGGGCTGCTGGTGACTTGAAGTGAGGAACCCATGCAGGCTGCGGGCTACTGGTGACTGTGGTCAAGAACTCACACCAGGCTGCGGACTGCTAGAGACTGGTTGAAGGAGGTACCAGGTATCAGAACCAGGAAGCAAGAGGGGGCCGAGGATGCTGGAGGCTTCCTGATTGTTTCAGAAGTGCACATCTGGAGCCGATGGTTTGGACCAAAGGCTGTGTGGCTGCAGATGCTGTGGGAGCACCAGAGACAAATTCAGGTACACAGTGATTCTGAGGAAACTCTCTTTTGCCTCTCTTTTTTGACTGTAAGGGGACCCAGGCAATTTCTACTGATGGCAAATCTTGGTCTGCCTTACAGTAAACTAAAGGAAATTTTGTACAATATCACAATTTCTGTTTTATCACATGACAATAAAATAATCTTGAAGTTCCCCATTCAGCTTCCTCTGCTCCAAGGATAGAAAACTGGGCTCTCCTTACAGTCTCTCCTTACAGCAGAAATGTTTAATCGAAGGCAATATCTTCGTGCATCTCCTCTGCACACTCTCCATTCTTTCCAATCATGTGCCACGCAGAACTCCTCCCAGAAATTAAGAGGTGGGCGCTTCAACTCAACACCATTTTTAATCCATTTGTAGACTTTTTAATTTAGTTTTCAATCTCTCCAAACCAGTCACCATTCCTTCTACAGAATTTGTTGATCTAGGGGGAGTGGCATGATGGCTTAGGGAGAAGACATGGGAAACCACCTAACCCCGGCAGAACTATTCAAAACCCGTTTAAAAGTTTTTAAAAATTTTTTTGAAACTGTTGCAACTGTTGAAACTCTTGCAACTGAGTATTGCTGAAGTACTTTTGTAACAGTCATGAGGGAAACTAAACAGCTAAGAAAACAGCCATTGAGCAATCAACAATTTCTGAAGAAACTCGGCCTACCTCACAAATGGAGCCTCCAGAGTCGATTTCAACTCAGCCTCGACTGCAGCGTCAATCCACAGGTAGAGTATATTCTACTCCGACGCCGACTTTGTGTACTGCCACACAAGATGCAACTGGTGACCGATGTCAATCTCTTCTAGATCAATTGCGCATGCGTGAAACTTCACTCATGCACACTACGTTTGAAATGGCCCATTGCTGCGGTGGGACCCAACCTCCCTCAGTCCAGTGATCCTGGATTGCCAGGGGGGATTCACACCCATAGTTGGGTTGAGGCAACCCCCATATCGATGGAGGAGGAGGAGGACATCGCTGGATTGGAAGGAGAAGAGGAGCAACTAGGGAAAAAGGAACAGTTATATTTCAGGGTAGGCCTGTGATGAAGCAGACTTTTAATCTTAAGTTGGATCCTCATCATTCAGATTCTGCTTTATCTAAGCACATGAGGAATCTGGCTATGCAAGTGAGCCAAGGGTTTTCAGTTGTGAAGTAACAATTGGCTGAAATGAAGGGTGAAATGTCTTCTATTAAAATGGATCTGGCAAAGTGCCTGAAAGCAGTGGATAAGATTCAAGATAAATTTAAGAAGATTGAAGATATATTTATTGATTGTAAAGATGATGTAGACCACTGTAAAGAGAGGATGGGACAGATGGAGGATTCATTTACTGGTTGGGAGATTCAGAAAAGTGACTTGTTGAAGAAGATTGATGTTTTGGAAAATCAGAGCCAGAAAAGTAATGTTAAAATTGTTGGTCTTCCGGAATATTTTGAAGGTCAGGATCCAGCACAATTCTTTCAGATGGATTCCTGAATTTTTGGGAACAGCTTATTTCCCAAATGGTCTGGAATTAGATAGAGCTCATGAGCAATTAGAAAGAAGCCTCTCCCTGGTCAAGCTCCATGTTCTGTTCTCATTTGATGTTTGTGTTATCAGGATAGAGAATTGATTTTAAGACTTGCAGTACAGAATGCTAGAAGTAATCAAGGCCTTTTACTTGTTAAGAATGCTGATTTGAGTCAAGCTGTAATTAAACGTCGTAAAGAATTTATTTTAGCTAAAGCTGTTCTGTTGAAGAAGGGTTATAAGTTTGCTTTTTGTTATCCTGCTGTGCTAAAAGTTTTTAATGGGAATTATCAAACTCAATGTTTTACTGATGATGCTGAAGCTCTTACTTTTGCTAACTCTTTACCTGTTAGTAAGGTGAGGCAAGATCAGGACAAGTTCCCTCAACATCTCGTTTTGGTTCCAAAAGGGAAGAAAGGGAAGCGAGAGATGGAAACTCAACAGTTGATTGATATTGGAATTGATGATGATGAAGTTAACTGAGATTTGGAAGAAGCTTACCGTACTTGAACTGATTATATTTTACTTTTGTTTGTTCTGGTTTGACTACCAATCCTTTTGATGTCATCGGCCACTTCGTGGCATCTGTCACTCCCGTACAATTGAGGGGGGTAATACTATTATATTATTGTAGTACTTTTTCAGAGTTTTTTTTCTTTCTTTATGGGTTTTTTGGGTTTATTTCTTTCTTTGAGGAGATCTCTAAACTTGTCTGTAATAGAGCCATGGGGAGGTACTTTGCCACTTATGTGGGATGTATATGTGATTTCTTATGGATAATTTAAATTTTGCTACTTTTCATGATAATGGGCTAAATAATCCGATTAAGAGAAAGAGGGTATTAGTATACATTAAAAAGTTGAAAGTTGATATTGAGACACATTTGACTGAAAAGGAACATCAGACATTAAAAAGAGATTGGGTTTGACAAATTATAGCATCTTCTTTTAATTCTAAAGCAAGAGGTAATGCTATTTTAATTCATAAGAAGTAATCTTTTAAATTGGATTCAGTTTTTGAAGCAGTTGGTAGGCTTTTGATTGTTAATTGTAAATTTTTTTCTGAATCTTGGATTTTAATGAATGTTTATGCCCCTAATATAGATGATGAGCAATTTATGGTAAACTCTTTTTTTTAAATTTAAGTCAAGCATATGATAATATTTTGGTAGGAGGTGATTTTAATTGTTGCTTCGACCCATTGTTAGATAAATCTCCAAAGTCGATTGTTAGAACAAAAATGGCTAAACAGAATTTGTTGATTCAACTTCAAGACAATTTCTATATGATCGTTCTTTCTTGAATTGCATCCAAAGTTTTATCACATATTGCTGGAATAGTGGTTGAAGGAAAATAAAAACAAAAAAAAAGCTATAAATGCTTAATCAGTCAGGTTGAGTTTGGACAAAGATAAATGGAGTTCATGTTGCAAATCAAAAACTCCATCAAAAGTAGAAAAGCAAGAAGACAAATGGCATTTTTGCACAGAAACCGGAATTATTCCAAAAAAAAAATGAGCATACTTTCCTCTGGTGTGTCCCTATGTGGTCATTTACACTGGGGCTCTTAGAGTTACACAGCCTTCCTGTGTGTGGAGATTGTTGGAGGGGGAACATCGTATTGATTAGGCCTGTTTCTTTTGGAGTGGCTGCGATCAATTTACACTGCAGCCGCTCCGTGAAAATGTGTAGGGATATGCGTGAAAAAATTACAGGATGGAATTTGCATAAAAATTCCATCCCGACATTTTTACACTGTCACCGGAGCTGAAATTTTCTGCTGTTCAGTGGCTGTGTAAAAGTGTCTAACGATGAAGGCGTTTTTTATCTATCCCTTATATTTATTATCTCTTTCCATCCTGGGGTTATTTAATGCATATTATGGTGGGTACTTTTTTTCTACAACTGTTTGGCTGCAGCAAGTAAGAATTTTGATGCATATTTACATCGTGCTTGTGTATGACTATAAACTCATTATCATTATCAACAAAAAGGGAATACCTTCCTTGATGACAAGTTGTTGAGCAAATGTTCTACACTTCTACAGCTGAGACGTTGATGGGGTTTCCAGCCCTTGCTGCAAGAGGCATGATCAGCTATTTGTTAAATGATATCCATGCAGTCTGAAGATGGTCCCAAACATTTCAGCTTTGTGCTTTCAACTTACATTACTGTTTCCATCGTTTTTTTTAAATATTTTATTTATGATTTTCCATTCTTGAACTCCAGCAGTTATCAACATCATGTTAACATCGTCAACATTGAAAACAATTTAGAGTAATCCAT